>NC_092233.1:30028652-30348652 GCF_036320965.1 Panulirus ornatus
ACTCTATTCCTTGCCCGCCTTTCACCCTCCTGCATGTTCAGGCCTCGATCACTCGAAATCATTTTCACTCCATCTTTCCACCTCCAATTTGGTCTCCCACTTCTCCTTGTTCCCTCCACCTCCGACACATATAGCCTCTTGGTCAATCTTTCCTCACTCATTCTCTCCATGTGCCCAAACCATTTCAAAACACCCTCTTCTGCTCTTTCAACCACACTCTTTTTATTTCCACACATCTCTCTTACCCTTACATTACTTACTCGATCAAACCACCTCACACCACACATTGTCCTCAAACATCTCATTTCCAGCACATCCATCCTCCTGCGCACAACTCTATCCATAGCCCACGCCTCGCAACCATACAACATTGTTGGAACCACTATTCCTTCAAACATACCCATTTTTGCTTTCTGAGATAATGTTCTCGACTTCCACACATTCTTCAAGGCTCCCAGGATTTTTGCCCCCTCTCCCAACCTATGATTCACTTCCGCTTCCATGGTTCCATCCGCTGCCAGATCCACTCCCAGATATCTAAAACACTTTACTTCCTCCAGTTTTCTCCATTCAAACTTACCTCCCAATTGACTTGACCCTCAACCCTACTGTACCTAATAACCTTGCTCTTATTCACATTTACTCTTAACTTTCTTCTTTCACACACTTTACCAAACTCAGTCACCAGCTTCTGCAGTTTCTCACATGAATCAGCCACCAGCGCTGTATCATCAGCGAACAACAACTGACTCACTTCCCAAGATCTCTCATCCACAACAGACTTCATACTTGCCCCTTTCCAAAACTCTTGCATTCACCTCCCTAACAACCCCATCCATAAACAAATTAAACAACCATGGAGACATCACACACCCCTGCCGCAAACCTACATTCACTGAGAACCAATCACTTTCCTCTCTTCCTACACGTACACATGCCTTACAGCCTCAATAAAAACTTTTCACTGCTTCTAACAACTTGCCATCCACACCATATATTCTTAATACCTTCCACAAAGCATCTCTATGAACTCCTCCCACACCATATATTCTTAATACCTTCCACAGAGCATCTCTATCAACTCTATCATATGCCTTCTCCAGATCCATAAATGCTACATACAAATCCATTTGCTTTTCTAAGTATTTCTCACATACATTCATCAAAGCAAACACCTGATCCACACATCCTCTAACACTTCTAAAACCACACTGCTCTTCCCCAATCTGATGCTCTGTACATGCCTTCACCCTCTCAATCAATACCCTCCCATATAATTTACCAGGAATACTCAACAAACTTATACCTCTGTAATTTGAGCACTCACTCTTATCCCCTTTGCCTTTGTACAATGGCACTATGCACGCATTCCGCCAATCCTCAGGCACCTCACCATGAGTCATACATACATTAAATAACCTTACCAACCAGTCAACAATACAGTCACCCCCTTTTTTAATAAATTCCACTGCAATACCATCCAAACCTGCTGCCTTGCCGGCTTTCATCTTCCGCAAAGCTTTTACTACCTCTTCTCTGTTTACCAAATCATTTTCCCCAACCCTCTCACTTTGCACACCACCTCGACCAAGACACCCTATATCTGCCACTCTATCATCAAACACATTCAACAAACCGTCAAAATACTCATTCCATCTCCTTCTCACATCACGACTACTTGTTATCACCTCCCCATTAGCGCCCTTCACTGAAGTTCCCATTTGCTCCCTTGTCTTACGCACTTTATTTACCTCCTTCAAGAACATCTTTTTATTCTCCCTAAAATTTAATGATACTCTCTCACCCCAAATCTCATTTGCCCTCTTTTTCATCTCTTGCACCTTTCTCTTGACCTCCTGTCTCTTTCTTTTATACATCTCCCACTCAATTGCATTCTTTTCCTGCAAAAATCGTCCAAATGCCTCTCTCTTCTCTTTCATTAATAATCTTACTTCTTCATCCCACCACTCACTACCCTTTCTAATCAACCCACCTCCCACGCTTCTTATGCCACAAGCATCTTTTGCACAATCCATCAATGATTCCCTAAATACATCCCATTCCTTCCCCACTCCCCTTACTTCCATTGTTCTCACCTTTTTCCATTCTGTACTCAGTCTCTCCTGGTACTTCCTCACACAAGTCTCCTTCCCAAGCTCACTTACTCTCACCACCCTCTTCACCCCAACATTCACTCTTCTTTTCTGAAAACCAATACAAATCTTCACCTTAGCCTCCGCAAGATAATGATCAGCCATCCCTCCAGTTGCACCTCTCAGCACATTTATATCCAAAAGTCTCTCTTTCGCGCGCCTGTCAATTAACACGTAATCCAATAACGCTCTCTGGCCATCTCTCCTACTTACATACGTATACTTATGTATATCTTGCTTTTTAAACCAGGTATTCCCAATCACCAGTCCTTTTTCAGTACACAAATCTACAAGCTCTTCACCATTTCCATTTACAACACTGAACCCCCCATGTATACCAATTATTCCCTCAACTGCCACATTACTCACCTTTGCATTCAAATCACCCATCACTATAACCCGGTCTCGTGCATCAAAACCACTAACACACTCATTCAGCTGCTCCCAAAACACTTGCCTCTCATGATCTTTCTTCTCATGCCCAGGTGCATATGCACCAATAATCACCCATCTCTCTCCATCAACTTTCAGTTTTACCCATATTAATCGAGAATTTACTTTCTTACATTCTATCACATACTCCCACAACTCCTGTTTCAGGAGTACTGCTACTCCTTCCCTTGCTCTTGTCCTCGCACTAACACCTGACCTTACTCTCAAGACATTCCCAAACCACTCTTCCCCTTTACCCTTGAGCTTCGTTTCACTCAGAGCCAAAACATCCAGGTTCCTTTCCTCAAACATACTACCTATCTCTCTCTCTCTCTCTCTCTCTCTCTCTCTCTCTCTATATATATATATATATATAGAGGGAGTGGGGGCTGGAAATCCTCCACTCTCATTTTTTTTTTCTTTTTTCCAAAAGAAGGAACAGAGGGGGGCCAGGTGAGGATATTCCAAAAAAGGCCCAGTCCTCTGTTCTTAACGCTACCTCGCTAACGCGGGAAATGGCTAATAGTTTAAAAGAAAGATATATATATATATATATGTGTGTGTGTGTGTGTGGTTCAAAAGAGAGACATAAATAAGGATATGTATGTAAGTAGTAGAAATGGCGAGAGAGCGTTATTGGATTACTTATTGATTGATAGGCACGCAAAAAAGACTTTTGGATGTTAATGTGCTGAGAGGTGCAATTGGAGGGATGTCTTATCATTATCTTGTGGAGGAGAAGGTGAAGATTTGTAGAGGTTTTCAGAAAAGAAGAATGTTGGGGTGAAGAGAGTGGTGAGAGTAAGTGAGCTTAGGAAGGAGACTTGTGTGAGGAAGTACCAGGAGAGACTGAATACAGAATGAAAAAGGTGAAAACAAAGGACATAAGGGGAGTGGGAGAGGAATGGGATGTATTTAGGGAAGCAGTGATGGCTTGTGCAAAAGATGGATGTGGCATGAGAAGCGTGGAAGGTGGGTAGATTAGAAAGGGTAGTGAGTGGTGGGATGAAGTAAGATTATTAGTGAAAGAGAAGAGAGAGGCATTTGGACGATTTTTGCAGGGAAATAATGGAAATGAGTGGGAGATGGATAAAAGAATGAAGCAGGAGGTCAAGAGAAAGGTGCAAGAGGCGAAAAGAGGGCAGATGAGAGTTGGCGTGAGAGTATCTTTAAACTTTAGGGGGAATAAAAAGATATTTTGGAAGGAGGTAAATAAAGTGCATAAGACAAGGGAACAAATGGGAACTTCTGTGAAGGGGGTTAATCGGGAGGTGATAACAAGTAGAGGTGATGTGAGGAGATGGAGTGATTATTTTGAAGGTTTTTTGAATGTTTAATGGTAGAGTGGCAGATATAGGGTGTTTTGGTCAAGGTGGTATGTAAAGTGAGAGGGTTGGGGAGAATGATTTGGTAAACAGAGAAAAGGTAGTAAAAGCTTTACGGAAGATGAAAGCCGGCAAGGCAGCGGGTTTGGATGATGTTGCAGTTGAATATATTAAAAAAGGGGGTGACTGTACTGTTGACTGGTTGGTAAGGTTATCTGATGTATGTATGACTGATGTTGAGGTGCCTGAGGACTGGCGGAATGCTTGCATACTGCCATTGTACAAAGGCAAAGGGGATAAGAGTGAGTGCTCAAATTACAGAGGTATAAGTTTGTTGAGTATTCCCGGGAAATTATCTGGGAGGGTATTGATTGAGAGGGTGAAAACATTGTGGTTTGAGAAGTGGTAGAGGATGTGTGGATCAGGTGTTTGCTTTGAAAAAATGTATGTAAGAAATACTTAGAAAAGCAAATGGATTTGTATGTAGCATTTATGGATCTGGAGAAGGTATATGATAGAGTTGATAGAGATGCTCTGTGGAAGGTATTAAGAATATATGGTGTGGGAGGCAAGTTGTTAGAAGCACTGAAAAGTTTTTATCGAGGATGTAAGGCATGTGTACGTGTAGGAAGAGAGGCAAGTGATTGACTCTCAGTGAATGTTAATGTTAGTTTGCGACAGGGGTGCATGATGTCTCCATGGTTGTTTAATTTGTTTATGGATGGGGTTGTTAGGGAGGTGAATGAAGAGTTTTGGAATGAGGGGCAAGTATGCAGTCTGTTGTGGATGAGAGAGCTTGGGAAGTGAGTCACTTGTTGTTTGCTGATGATACAGCGCTGGTGGCTGATTCAGGTGAGAAACTACAGAAGGTGGTGACTGAGTTTGGCAAAGTGTCTGAAAGAAGAAAGCTGAGAGTAAATGTGAATGAGAGCAAAGTTAATAGGTACAGTAGGATTGAGGGACAAGTCATTTGGGAGGTAAGTTTGAATGGAGAAATGGAGGAAGTGAAGTGTTTTAGATATCTGGGAGTGGATTTGGCAGCAGATGGAACCATGGAAGATGAAGTGAATCATAGGGTGGGGAGGGGACGAAAGTTCTGGGAGCATTGAAAAATGAGTGGAAGTCGAGAACGTTATCTTGGAAAGCAAAAACAGGTATGTGTGAAGGAATAGTAGTTCCAACAATGTTATACGGTTGCGAGGTGTGGGCTATAGATAGAGTTGTGCGCAGGAGGGTGGATGGGCTGGAAATGAGATGTTTGACAACAATATGTGGTGTGAGGTGGTGTAAGTAATGAGGTGGTGTAAGTAATGAGAATGTAAGAGAGATATGTGGTAATAACAAGTGCGGTTGAGAGAGCAGAAGAGGTTGTTTTGAAATGGTTTGGTCACATGGAGAGAATGAGTGAGGAAAGATTGACAAAGAGGATATATGTGTCAGAGGTGGAGGGAACGAGGAGAAGTGGGAGACCAAATTGGGGGTGGAAAGATGGAGCAAAAAAGATTTTGAGTGATCGCGGCCTGAACATGCAGGAGGGTGAAAGGCGTGCAAGGAATAGAGTGAATTGGAACGATGTGGTATACCGGGGTCGACGTGCTGTCACTGGATTGAACCAGGGCATGTGAAGTGTCTGGGGTAAACCATGGAAAGTTTTGTGGGGTCTGGATGTGGAAAGGGGGCTGTGGTTTCGGTGCATTATACATGACAGCTAGAGACTGAGTTTGAACGAATGTGGCCTTTGTTGTCTTTTCCTAGCGCTATCTCGCACACATGCGGGGGGAGGGGGTTGTCATTTCATACGTGGTGGGGTGGCGACGGGAATTAATAAGGGCAGACAGTATGGATTATGTACATGTGTATATATGTATATGTCTGTGTGTGTATATATATATGTATACGTTGAGATGTGCACAGGTATGTATATGTGCTGTGTGTGGACATGTATGTATATACATGTGTATGTGGTTGGGTTGGGCCATTCTTTCATGTGTTTCCTTGCGCAACCTTGCTAACACAGGAGACACCGACAAAGTATAATAGAAAAAAATAATGTCTATGTATGTATATTTACGTATACGTTGAAATGTATAGGTATGTATATGTGCGTGTGTGGACTTGTATGTATATGCATGTGTCTGTGGGTGGGTTGGGCCATTCTTTCGTATGTTTCCTTGTGCTACCTCGCTAACGCTAATGCTTCACATGCCCTGGTTCAATCCATTGACAGCACATTGACCCCGGTATACCACATCGTTCCAATTCACTCTAGTCCTTCCACGCCTTTCACCCCCCTACATGTTCAGGCCAAGATTGCTCAAAATCTTTTTCACTCAATCTTTCCACCTCCAATTTGATCTCCCACTTCTCGTTCCCTCCACCTCTAACACATATATCCTCTTTGTCAATCTTTCCTCACTCATTCTCTCCATGTGACCAAACTACTTCAAAACACCCTCTGCTGCTCTCTCAACCACACTCTTTTTATTACCACACATCTCTCTTACCCCTTCATTACTTACTTGATCAAACCACCTCACACCACATATTGTCTGCAAACATCTCATTTCCAACACATCCACCCTCCATGCAACTCTATTCAGAGCCCACGCCTCGCAGTCATATAACATTCTTAGAACCACTATTCTTTCAAACATACCCATTTTTGCTCTCCGAGATAATATTCTCACCTTCCACACGTTTTTCAATGCTCCCAGAACTTTCACCCCCTCTCCCACCCTGTGACTCACTTCCGCTTCCATGGTTCCATCTGCTGCCACATCCACTCTCAGATATCCAAAACACTTCACTTCCTCCAGTTTTTCTCCATTCAAACTTACCTCCCAATTGACTTGTCCCTCAACCCTACTGTACCTAATATCCTTGCTCTTATTCACATTTACTCTCAGCTTTCTTCTTTCACACACTTTACCAAACTCAGTCACCAGCTTCTGCAGTTTCTCACCCGAATCAGCTACCAGCACTGTATCATCAGCGCACAATAACTGACTCACTTCCCAAGCTCTCTCATCCACAACAGACAGCATACTTGCCTGTGTCTCGAAAACTCTTACATTCACCCTCTTAATAACACCATCCATAAACAAATTAAACAACCATGGAGACATCAAGCACCCGTGCTGCAAACCGACATTCACTGAGAACCAATGACTTTCCTCTTTTCCTACTCGTACACATGACTTACTTCCTCGATAAAAACTTTTCACTGCTTCTAGCAACTTGCCTCCCACACCAAAAAATTTTTAATACCTTCCACAGAGCATCTCTATCAATTCTATCAAATACCTTCTTCAGATCCATAAAAACTACATACAAATCCATTTGCTATTCTAAGTATTTCTCACATACATTCTCCAAAGCAAATACCTGATCCACACATCCTCTACCACTTCTGAAACCGCACTGCTCTTCCCAATTCTGATGCTCTGTACATGCTTTCACCCTCTCAATCAATACCCTCCCATATAATTTCCTAGGAATACTCAACAAACTTATACCTCTTTAATTTTAGCACTCACCCTTATCTCCTTTGCCTTTGTACAATGGCACTCTACATGCATTCCACCAATCCTCAGGCACCTCACTATGAGTCATACATACATTCCTTACCAACCAGTCAACAACACAGTCACCCCCTTTTTTGGGTAAATTCCACTGCAATACCATCCAGACCCACTGCTTGCCGGCTTTCATGTTCCACAAAGGTTTCGTTACCTCTTCTCTGTTTACCAAATCATTCTCCCTAACCCTCTCACTTTGTACACCACCTCGACCGAAATACCCTATATCTGCCACTCTATCATCTAACACATTCAACAAACCTTATAAATACTCACTCCATCTCCTCACATCACCACTACTTGTTATTACCTCCCCATTAGCCACCTTCTCCGATGTTCCCATTTATTCTCTTGTCTTATGCACTTAATTTACCTCCTTCCAAAACGTCTTTTTATCCTCCCTAAAATGTAATGATACTCTCTCACCCCAACTCTCATTTGCCCTCTTTTTCACCTCTTGCAACTTTATCTTCACCTCCTGCCTCTTTCTTATATACATCTCCCAGTCATTTGCACTAAATCCCCGCATAACTCATCCAAATGCGTCTCTCTTCTCTTTCACTAATAATCTCACCTCCTCATCCTACCATTCACTACCCTTTCTAATCTGCCAACCTACCATGCTTCTCATGAAACAAGAATCTTTTGTGCAAGCCATCACATATTCCCTAAATACATCCCATTCCTTACCCACTGCCCTTACGTCCTTTGTTCTCACCTTTTGCCATTCTGCACTCACTCTCCTGGTACTTCCTCACACAAGTCTCCTTACCAAGCTTACTCACTCTCACTATCTCTTCACCCCAACATTCTCTCTTCTTTTCTGAAAACCTCTACAAATCTTCACCTTCGAATCCAGAAGATAATGATCAGACATCCCTCCAGTTGCACCTCTCAGCACATTAACATCCAAAAGTGTCTCTATTTTGCGCGTCTATCAATTAACACGTAATCCAATAATGCTATCTGGTCATCTCTTTTACTTATATATGTATACTGATATATACCTCTCTTTTTGAACCAGGTATTCCATATCACCAGTCATTTTTCAGCACAAAAATCTACAAACTCTTCACCATTTCCATTTGCAACACTGAACACCCCATGTACACCAATCATTCCCTCAACTGCCACATTACTCACATTTGCATTCAAGTCAACCATCACTATAAGCTGGTCTCGTGAATCAAAACTACTAACACACTCACTCAGCTGCTCCCAAAACACTTGCCTCTCTCCATCCACTTTCAGTTTTACTCATATCAATCTAGAGTTTACTTTCTTACATTCTATCACATACTCCGACCACTCCTGTTTCAGGAGTAGTGCTACTCCTTCCCTTGCTCTTGTCCTCTCACGAACCCCTGACTTTATTCCCAGAACATTCCCAAATCACTCTTCCTCCTTGCTCTTGAGCTTTGATTCACTCAGAGCCAAACCTTATAGGTTCCTTTCCTCAAACATACTACCTATCCCTCCTTCATTTCTCGTCTTGGTTACATCCACACACATTTAGACACCCCAATCTGAGCCTTTGAGGAGAATGAGCACTCCCCACATGACTCCTTCTTCTGGTTTCCCTTTTAGAAAGTTTAAATACAAGGAGGGAAAGGTTTCTAGCTCACCGCTTGCATCCCATTTAGTCGCCTTTTATAACACATGAGGTATGCGTGGCAAGTATGCTTTTTTTTTTTTTTTTTCCAAAAGAAGGAACAGAGGGGGCCAGGTGAGGATATTCCAAAAAAGGCCCAGTCCTCTGTTCTTAACGCTACCTCGCTAATGCGGGAAATGGCAAATAGTTTTAAAAAAAAAAAAAAAATATATATATATATATATATATATATATATATATATATATATATATATATATATATATATATATTTTCTTTCTTTTTTTTTTTTGTCGCTGTCTCCCGCGTTTGCGAGGTAGCGCAAGGAAACAGACGAAAGAAATGGCCCAACCCACCCCCATACACATGTATATACATACGTCCACACACGCAAATATACATACCCACACAGCTTTCCATGGTTTACCCCAGACGCTTCACATGCCTTGATTCAATCCACTGACAGCACGTCAACCCCGGTATACCACATCGATCCAATTCACTCTATTCCTTGCCCTCCTTTCACCCTCCTGCATGTTCAGGCCCCGATCACACAAAATCTTTTTCACTCCATCTTTCCACCTCCAATTTGGTCTCCCTCTTCTCCTCGTTCCCTCCACCTCCGACACATATATCCTCTTGGTCAATCTTTCCTCACTCATTCTCTCCATGTGACCAAATCATTTCAAAACACCCTCCTCTGCTCTCTCAACCACGCCCTTTTTATTTCCACACATCTCTCTTACCCTTACGTTACTTACTCGATCAAACCACCTCACACCACACATTGTCCTCAAACATCTCATTTCCAGCACATCCATCCTCCTGCGCACAACTCTATCCATAGCCCACGCCTCGCAACCATACAACATTGTTGGAACCACTATTCCTTCAAACATACCCATTTTTGCTTTCCGAGATAATGTTCTCGACTTCCACACATTCTTCAAGGCTCCCAGAATTTTCGCCCCCTCCCCCACCCTATGATCCACTTCCGCTTCCATGTTTCCATCCGCTGCCAGATCCACTCCCAGATATCTAAAACACTTCACTTCCTCCAGTTTTTCTGCATTCAAACTCACCTCCCAATTGACTTGACCCTCAACCCTACTGTACCTAATAACCTTGCTCTTATTCACATTTACTCTTAACTTTCTTCTTTCACACACTTTACCAAACTCAGTCACCAGCTTCTGCAGTTTCTCACATGAATCAGCCACCAGCGCTGTATCATCAGCGAACAACAACTGACTCACTTCCCAAGCTCTCTCATCCCCAACAGCCTTCATACTTGCCCCTCTTTCCAAAACTCTTGCATTCACCTCCCTAACAACCCCATCCATAAACAAATTAAACAACCATGGACACATCACACACCCCTGACGCAAACCTACATTCACTGAGAACCAATCACTTTCCTCTCTTCCTACACGTACATATGCCTTACATCCTCGATAAAAACTTTTCACTGCTTCTAACAACTTGCCTCCCACACCATATATTCTTAATACCTTCCACAGAGCATCTCTATCAACTCTATCATATGCCTTCTCCAGATCCATAAATGCTACATGCAAATCCATTTGCTTTTCTAAGTATTTCTCACATACATTCTTCAAAGCAAACACCTGATCCACACATCCTCTACCACTTCTGAAACCACACTGCTCTTCCCCAATCTGATGCTCTGTACATGCCTTCACCCTCTCAATCAATACCCTCCCATATAACTTGCCAGGAATACTCAACAAACTTATACCTCTGTAATTTGAGCACTCACTCTTATCCCCTTTGCCTTTGTACAATGGCACTATGCACACATTCCGCCAATACTCAGGCACCTCACCATGAGTCATACACACATTAAATAACCTTACCAACCAGTCAACAATACAGTCACCCCCTTTTTTAATAAATTCCACTGCAATACCATCCAAACCTGCTGCCTTGCCGGCTTTCATCTTCCGCAAAGCTTTTACTACCTCTTCTCTGTTTACCAACTCATTTTCCCTAACCCTCGCACTTTGCACACCACCTCGACCAAAACACCCTATATCTGCCACTCTATCATCAAACACATTCAACAAACCTTCAAAATACTCACTCCATCTCCTTCTCACATCACCACTACTTGTTATCACCTCCCCATTTGCGCCCTTCACTGAAGTTCCCATTTGCTCCCTTGTCTTATGCACTTTATTTACCTCCTTCAAGAACATCTTTTTATTCTCCCTAAAATTTAATGATACTCTCTCACCCCAACTCTCATTTGCCCTTTTTTTCACCTCTTGCACCTTTCTCTTGACCTCCTGTCTCTTTCTTTTATACATCTCCCACTCAATTGCATTTTTTCCCTGCAAAAATCGTCCAAATGCCTCTCTCTTCTCTTTCACTAATACTATTACTTCTTCATCCCACCACTAACTACCCTTTCTAATCAACCCACCTCCCACTCTTCTCATGCCACAAGCATCTTTTGCGCACTCCATCACTGATTCCCTATATACATCCCATTCCTCCCCCACTCCCCTTACTTCCATTGTTCTCACCTTTTTCCATTCTGTACTCAGTCTCTCCTGGTACTTCCTCACACAAGTCTCCTTCCCAAACTCACTTACTCTCACCACCCTCTTCACCCCAACATTCACTCTTCTTTTCTGAAAACCCATACCAATCTTCACCTTAGCCTCCACAAGATAATGATCAGACATCCCTCCAGTTGCACCTCTCAGCACATTAACATCCAAAAGTCTCTCTTTCGCGCGCCTGTCAATTAACACGTAATCCAATAACGCTCTCTGGCCATCTCTCCTACTTACATAAGTATACTTATGTATATCTCGCTTTTTAAACCAGGTATTCCCAATCATCAGTCCTTTTTCAGCACATAAATCTACAAGCTCTTCACCATTTCCATTTACAACACTGAACACCCCATGTATACCAATTATTCCCTCAACTGCCACATTACTCACCTTTGCATTCAAATCACCCAACACTATAACCCGGTCTCGTGCATCAAAACCACTAACACACTCATTCAGCTGCTCCCAAAACACTTGCCTCTCATGATCTTTCTTCTCATGCCCAGGTGCATATGCACCAATAATCACCCATCTCTCTCCATCAACTTTCAGTTTTACCCATATTAATCGAGAATTTACTTT
The DNA here is from genome assembly GCF_036320965.1 of Panulirus ornatus. Classification (NCBI taxonomy): domain Eukaryota; kingdom Metazoa; phylum Arthropoda; class Malacostraca; order Decapoda; family Palinuridae; genus Panulirus; species Panulirus ornatus. The sequence goes on from NC_092233.1 coordinate 30,040,918, forward strand.
CTTACATTCTATCACATACTTCCACAACTCCTGTTTCAGGAGTACTGCTACTCCTTCCCTTGCTCTTGTCCTCTCACTAACCCCTGACTTTACTCCCAAGACATTCCCAAACCACTCTTCCCCTTTACCCTTGAGCTTCGTTTCACTCAGAGCCAAAACATCCAGGTTCCTTTCCTCAAACATACTACCTATCTCTCCTTTTTTCACATCTTGGTTACATCCACACACATTTAGGCACCCCAATGGAAATGGTGAAGAGCTTGTAGATTTATGTGCTGAAAAAGGACTGATGATTGGGAATACCTGGTTTAAAAAGCGAGATATACATAAGTATACTTATGTAAGTAGGAGAGATGGCCAGAGAGCGTTATTGGATTATGTGTTAATTGACAGGCGCGCGAAAGAGAGACTTTTGGATGTTAATGTGCTGAGAGGTGCAACTGGAGGGATGTCTGATCATCATCTTGTGGAGGCTAAGATGAAGATTTGTATGGGTTTCCAGAAAAGAAGAGTGAATGTTGGGGTGAAGAGGGTGGTGAGAGTAAGTGAGCTTGGGAAGGAGACTTGTGTGAGGAAGTACCAGGAGAGACTGAGTACAGAATGGAAAAAGGTGAGAACAATGGAAGTAAGGGGAGTGGGAGAGGAATGGGATGTATTTAGGGAATCAGTGATGGATTGCGCAAAAGATGCTTGTGGCATGAGAAGAGTGGGAGGTGGGTTGATTAGAAAGGGTAGTGAGTGGTGGGATGAAGAAGTAAGAGTATTAGTGAAAGAGAAGAAAGAGGCATTTGGACGATTTTTGCAGGGAAAAAATGAAATTTAGTGGGAGACGTATAAAAGAAAGAGACAGGAGGTCAAGAGAAAGGTGCAAGAGGTGAAAAAAAGGGCAAATGAGAGTTGGGGTGAGAGAGTGTCATAAAATTTTAGGGAGAATAAAAAGATGTTCTGGAAGGAGGTAAATAAAGTGCGTAAGACAAGGGAGCAAATGGGAACTTCAGTGAAGGGCGCAAATGGGGAGGTGATAACAAGTAGTGGTGATGTGAGAAGGAGATGGAGTGAGTATTTTGAAGGTTTGTTGAATGTGTTTGATGATAGAGTGGCAGATATAGGGTGTTTTGGTCGAGGTGCTGTGCAAAGTGCGAGGGTTAGGGAAAATGATTTGGTAAACAGAGAAGAGGTAGTAAAAGCTTTGCGGAAGATGAAAGCCGGCAAGGCAGCAGGTTTGGATGGTATTGCAGTGGAATTTATTAAAAAAGGGGGTGACTGTATTGTTGACTGGATGGTAAAGTTATTTAATGTATGTATGACTCATGGTGAGGTGCCTGAGGATTGGCGGAATGTGTGCATAGTGCCATTGTACAAAGGCAAAAGGGGATAAGAGTGAGTGCTCAAATTACAGAGGTATAAGTTTGTTGAGTATTCCTGGCAAATTGTATGGGAGGGTATTGATTGAGAGGGTGAAGGCATGTACAGAGCATCAGATTGGGGAAGAGCAGTGTTGTTTCAGAAGTGGTAGAGGATGTGTGGATCAGGTGTTTGCTTTGAAGAATGTATGTGAGAAATACTTAGAAAAGCAAATGGATTTGTATGTAGCATTTATGGATCTGGAGAAGGCATATGATAGAGTTGATAGAGATGCTCTGTGGAAGGTATTAAGAATATATGGTGTGGGAGGAAAGTTGTTAGAAGCAGTGAAAAGTTTTTATCGAGGATGTAAGGCATGTGTACATGTAAGAAGAGAGGAAAGTGATTGGTTCTCAGTGAATGTAGGCTTGCGGCAGGGGTGAGTGATGTCTCCATGGTTGTTTGTTTATGGATGGGGTTGTTAGGGATGTGAATGCAAGAGTTTTGGAAAGAGGGGCAAGGATGAAGTCTGTTGGGGATGAGAGAGCTTGGGAAGTGAGTCAGTTGTTGTTCGCTGATGATACAGGGCTGGTGGCTGATTCATGTGAGAAACTGCAGAAGCTGGTGACTGAGTTTGGTAAAGTGTGTGAAAGAAGAAAGTTAAGAGTAAATGTGAATAAGAGCAAGGTTATTAGGTACAGTAGGGTTGAGGGTCAAGTCAATTGGGAGGTGAGTTTGAATGGAGAAAAACTGGAGGAAGTGAAGTGTTTTAGATATCTGGGAGTGGATCTGGCAGCGGATGGAACCATGGAAGCGGAAGTGGATCATAGGGTGGGGGAGGGGCGAAAATTCTGGGAGCCTTGAAGAATGTGTGGAAGTCGAGAACATTATCTCAGAAAGCAAAAATGGGTATGTTTGAAGGAATAGTGGTTCCAACAATGATGTATGGTTGCGAGGCATCGACTATGGATAGAGTTGTGCGCAGGAGGATGGATGTGCTGGAAATGAGATGTTTGAGGACAATGTGTGGTGTGAGGTGGTTTGATCGAGTAAGTAACGTAAGGGTAAGAGAGATGTGTGGAAATAAAAAGAGCGTGGTTGAGAGAGCAGAAGAGGGTGTTTTGAAATGGTTTGGTCACATGGAGAGAATGAGTGAGGAAAGATTGACCAAGAGGATATATGTGTCGGAGGTGGAGGGAACGCGGAGAAGAGGGAGACCAAATTGGAGGTGGAAAGATGGAGTGAAGGGGATTTTGTGTGATCGGGGCCTGAACATGCAGGGGGGTGAAAGGAGGGCAAGGAATAGAGTGAACTGGAGCGATGTGGTATACCGGGGTTGACGTGCTGTCAGTGGATTGAATCAAGGCATCTGAAGCGTCTGGGGTAAACCATGGAAAGCTGTGTAGGTATGTATATTTGCGTGTGTGGACGTATGTGTGTGCATGTGTGTGGGTTGGGCCATTTCTTTCGTCTGTTTCCTTGCGCTACCTCGCAAACGCGGGAGACAGCGACAAAGCAAAAAAAAAAAAAAAAAAAAATATATATATATATATATATAGAGCAAGGGAAGGAGTAGCAATACTCCTGAAACAGGAGTTGTGGGAGTATGTGATAGAATGTAAGAAAGTAAATTCTCGATTAATATGGGTAAAACTGAAAGTTGATGGAGAGAGGTGGGTGATTATTGGTGCATATGCAACCGGGCATGAGAAGAAAGATCATGAGAGGCAAGTGTTTTGGGAGCAGCTGAATGAGTGTGTTAGTGGTTTTGATGCACGAGACCGGGTTATAGTGAAGGGTGATTTGAATGCAAAGGTGAGTAATGTGGCAGTTGAGGGAATAATTGATATACATGGGGTGTTCAGTGTTGTAAATGGAAATGGTGAAGAGCTTGTAGATTTATGTGCTGAAAAAGGACTGATGATTGGGAATACCTGGTTTAAAAAGCGAGATATACATAAGTATACTTATGTAAGTAGGAAAGATGGCCAGAGAGCGTTATTGGATTACGTGTTAATTGACAGGCACGCGAAAGAGAGACTTTTGGATGTTAATGTGCTGAGAGGTGCAATTGGAGGGATGTCTGATCATTATCTTGTGGAGGCTAAGGTGAAGATTTGTATGGGTTTTCAGAAAAGAAGAGTGAATGTTGGGGTGAAGAGGGTGGTGAGAGTAAGTGAGCTTGTGAAGGAGACCTGTGTGAGGAAGTACCAGGAGAGACTGAGTACAGAATGGAAAAAGGTGAGAACAATGGAAGTAAGGGGAGTGGGGGAGGAATGGGATGTATTTAGGGAATCAGTGATGGATTGCGCAAAAGATGCTTGTGGCATGAGAAGAGTGGGAGGTGGGTTGATTAGAAAAGGTAGTGAGTGGTGGGATGAAGAAGTAAGAGTATTAGTGAAAGAGAAGAGAGAGGCATTTGGATGATTTTTGCAGGGAAAAAATGCAATTGAGTGGGAGATTTATAAAAGAAAGAGACAGGAGGTGAAGAGAAAGGTGCAAGAGGTGAAAAAAAGGGCAAATGAGAGTTGGGGTGAGAGAGTATCATTAAATTTTAGAGAGAATAAAAAGATGTTCTGGAAGGAGGTAAATAAAGTGCGTAAGACAAGGGAGCAAATGGGAACTTCAGTGAAGGGCGCAAATGGGGAGGTGATAACAAGTAGTGGTGATGTGAGAAGGAGATGGAGTGAGTATTTTGAAGGTTTGTATAATGTGTTTGATGATAGAGTGGCAGATATAGGGTGTTTTGGTCGAGGTGGTGTGCAAAGTGAGAGGGTTAGGGAAAATGATTTGGTAAACAGAGAAGAGGTAGTGAAAGCTTTGCGGAAGATGAAAGCCGGCAAGGCAGCAGGTTTGGATGGTATTGCAGTGGAATTTATTAAAAAAGGGGGTGACTGTATTGTTGACTGGTTGGTAAGGTTATTTAATGTATGTATGACTCATGGTGAGGTGCCTGAGGATTGGCGGAATGCGTGCATAGTGCCATTGTACAAAGGCAAAGGGGATAAGAGTGAGTGCTCAAATTACAGAGGTATAAGTTTGTTGAGTATTCCTAGTAAATTATATGGGAGGGTATTGATTGAGAGGGTGAAGGCATGTACAGAGCATCAGATTGGGGAAGAGCAGTGTGGTTTCAGAAGTGGTAGAGGATGTGTGGATCAGGTGTTTGCTTTGAAGAATGTATGTGAGAAATACTTAGAAAAGCAAATGGATTTGTATGTAGCATTTATGGATCTGGAGAAGGCATATGATAGAGTTGATAGAGATGCTCTGTGGAAGGTATTAAGAATATATGGTGTGGGAGGAAAGTTGTCAGAAGCAGTGAAAAGTTTTTATCGAGGATGTAAGGCATGTGTACGTGTCGGAAGAGAGGAAAGTGATTGGTTCTCAGTGAATGTAGGTTTGCGGCAGGGGTGTGTGATGTCTCCATGGTTGTTTAATTTGTTTATGGATGGGGTTGTTAGGGAGGTAAATGCAAGAGTTTTGGAAAGAGGGGCAAGTATGAAGTCTGTTGGGGATGAGAGAGCTTGGGAAGTGAGTCAGTTGTTGTTCGCTGATGATACAGCGCTGGTGGCTGATTCATGTGAGAAACTGCAGAAGCTGGTGACTTAGTTTGGTAAAGTGTGTGGAAGAAGAAAGTTAAGAGTAAATGTGAATAAGAGCAAGGTTATTAGGTACAGTAGGGTTGAGGGTCAAGTCAATTGGGAGGTGAGTTTGAATGGAGAAAAACTGGAGGAAGTGAAATGTTTTAGATATCTGGGAGTGGATCTGGCAGCGGATGGAACCATGGAAGCGGAAGTGGATCATAGGGTGGGGGAGGGGGCGAAAATCCTGGGGGCCTTGAAGAATGTGTGGAAGTCGAGAACATTATCTCGGAAAGCAAAAATGGGTATGTTTGAAGGAATAGTGGTTCCAACAATGTTGTATGGTTGCGAGGCGTGGGCTATGGATAGAGTTGTGCGCAGGAGGATGGATGTGCTGGAAATGAGATGTTTGAGGACAATGTGTGGTGTGAGGTGGTTTGATCGAGTGAGTAACGTAAGGGTAAGAGAGATGTGTGGAAATAAAAAGAGCATGGTTGAGAGAGCAGAAGAGGGTGTTTTGAAGTGGTTTGGGCACATGGAGAGAATGAGTGAGGAAAGATTGACCAAGAGGATATATGTGTCGGAGGTGGAGGGAACGAGGAGAAGAGGGAGACCAAGTTGGAGGTGGAAAGATGGAGTGAAAAAGATTTTGTGTGATCGGGGCCTGAACATGCAGGAGGGTGAAAGGAGGGCAAGGGATAGAGTGAATTGGAGCGATGTGGTATACCGGGGTTGACGTGCTGTCAGTGGATTGAATCAAGGTATGTGAAGCGTCCGGGGTAAACCATGGAAAGCTGTGTAGGTATGTATATTTGCGTGTGTGGACGTATGTATATACATGTGTATGGGGGGGGTTGGGCAATTTCTTTCGTCTGTTTCCTTGCGCTACCTCGCAAACGCGGGAGACAGCGACAAAGTATAATAATAATAATAATAATATATATATAGTGAATGTAGGTTTGCGGCAGGGGTGTGTGATGTCTCCATGGTTGTTTAATTTGTTTATGGATGGGGTTGTTAGAGAGGTAAATGCAAGAGTCTTGGAAAGAGGGGCAAGTATGAAGTCTGTTGGGGATGAGAGAGCTTGGGAAGTGAGTCAGTTGTTGTTCGCTGATGATACAGCGCTGGTGGCGGATTCATGTGAGAAACTGCAGAAGCTGGTGACGGAGTTTGGTAAAGTATGTGGAAGAAGAAAGTTAAGAGTAAATGTGAATAAGAGCAAGGTTATTAGGTACAGTAGGGTTGAGGGTCAAGTCAATTGGGAGGTGAGTTTGAATGGAGAAAAACTGGAGGAAGTGAAGTGTTTTAGATATCTGGGAGTGGATCTGTCAGCGGATGGAACCATGGAAGCGGAAGTGGATCATAGGGTGGGGGAGGGGGCGAAAATTTTGGGAGCCTTGAAAAATGTGTGGAAGTCGAGAACATTATCACGGAAAGCAAAAATGGGTATGTTTGAAGGAATAGTAGTTCCAACAATGTTGTATGGTTGCGAGGCGTGGGCTATGGATAGAGTTGTGCGCAGGAGGATGGATGTGCTGGAAATGAGATGTTTGAGGACAATGTGTGGTGTGAGGTGGTTTGATCGAGTAAGTAACGTAAGGGTAAGAGAGATGTGTGGAAATAAAAAGAGCGTGGTTGAGAGAGCAGAAGAGGGTGTTTTGAAATGGTTTGGGCACATGGAGAGAATGAGTGAGGAAAGATTGACCAAGAGGATATATGTGTCGGAGGTGGAGGGAACGAGGAGAAGAGGGAGACCAAATTGGAGGTGGAAAGATGGAGTGAAAAGGATTTTGTGTGATCGGGGCCTGAACATGCAGGAGGGTGAAAGGAGGGGAAGGAATAGAGTGAATTGGAGCGATGTGGTATACAGGGGTTGACGTGCTGTCAGTGGATTGAATCAAGGCATGTGAAGCGTCCGGGGTAAACCAAGGAAAGCTGTGTAGGTATGTATATTTGCGTGTGTGGACGTGTGTATGTACATGTGTATGGGGGGGGTTGGGCCATTTCTTTCGTCTGTTTCCTTGCGCTACCTCGCAAACGCGGGAGACAGCGACAAAGTATAAAAAGAAAAAAAAAAAAAAAAATATATATATATATATATATATATATATATATATATATATATATATATATATATATATATATACATACATATATATTTTTTTTCATATTATTTGCCATTTCCCACGGTAGCGAGGTCGCTTTAGGAACAGAGGACTGAGCCTTTGAGGGAAATCCCCACTTGGCCCCTGTCTCTGTTCCTTCCTTCGGAAAATCAAAAATGAGAGGGGAGGATTTCCAGCCCACCGCTCCCTTCCCTTTTAGTCGCCTTTTACGACACGCAGGGAATACATGGGAAGTATTCTTTCTCCCCTATCCCCAGGGATAATATATATATATATATATATATACAATGGAAGTAAGGGGAGTGGGGGAGAAATGGTATGTATTTAGGGAATCAGTGATGGATTGCCCAAAAGATGCTTGTGGCATGAGAAGAGTGGGAGGTGGGTTGATTAGAAAGGGTAGTGAGTGGTGGGATGAAGAAGTAAGATGATTAGTGAAAGAGAAGAGAGAGGCATTTGGACGATTTTTGCAGAGAAAAAATGCAATTGAGTGGGAGACATAAAAAAGAAAGAGACAGGAGGTCAAGAGAAAGGTGCAAGAGGTGAAAAAGAGGGCAAATGAGAGTTGGGGTTAGAGTGTATCATTAAATTTTAGGGAGAATAAAAAGATGTTCTGGAAGGAGGTAAATAAAGTGCATAAGACAAGGGAGCAAATGGGAACTTCACTGAAGGGCGCAAATGGGGAGGTGATAACAAGTAGTGGTGATGTGAGAAGGAGATGGAGTGAGTATTTTGAAGGTTTGTTGAATGTGTTTGATGATAGAGTGGCAGATATAGCGTGTTTTGGTCGAGGTGGTGTGCAAAGTGAGAGGGTTAGGGAAAATGATTTGGTAAACAGAGAAGAAGTAGTAAAAGCTTTGCGGAAGATGAAAGCCGGCAAGGCAGCAGGTTTGGATGGTATTATAGTGGAATTTATTAAAAAAGGGGGTGACTGTATTACTGACTGGTTGGTAAGGTTATTTAATGTATGTATGACTCATGGTGAGGTGCCTGAGGATTGGCGGAATGCGTGCATAGTGCCATTGTACAAAGGCAAAGGGGATAAGAGTGAGTGCTCAAATTGCAGAGGTATAAGTTTGTTGAGTATTCCTGGTAAATTATATGGGAGGGTATTGATTGAGAGGGTGAAGGCATGTACAGAGCATCAGATTGGGGAAGAGCAGTGTGGTTTCAGAAGTGGTAGAGGATGTGTGGATCAGGTGTTTGCTTTGAAGAATGTATGTGAGAAATGCTTAGAAAAGCAAATGGATTTGTATGTAGCATTTATGGATCTGGAGAAGGCATATGATAGAGTTGATAGAGATGCTCTGTGGAAGGCATCAAGAATATATGGTGTGGGAGGCAAGTTGTTAGAAGCAGTGAAAAGTTTTTATCGAGGATATAAGGCATGTGTACGTATAGGAAGAGAGGAAAGTGATTGGTTCTCAGTGAATGTAGGTTTGCAGCAGGGGTGTGTGATGTCTCCATGGTAGTTTAATTTGTTTATGGATGGGGTTGTTAGGGAGGTGAATGCAAGAGTTTTGGAAAGAGGGGCAAATATGAAGTCTGTTGTGAATGAGAGAGCTTGGGAAGTGAGTCAGTTGCTGTTCGCTGATGATACAGCTGATGATACACTCATTCTCTCCATGTGCCCAAACCATTTCAAAACACCCTATTCTGCTCTCTCAACCACGCTCTTTTTATGTCCACACATCTCTCTTACCCTTACCTTACTAACTCGATCAAACCACCTCACAACACATATTGTCATCAAACATCTCATTTCTAGCACATCCACCCTCCTGCGCACAACTCTATCCATAGCCCACGCCTCGCAACCATACAACATTGTTTTAACCACTATTCCTTCAAACATACCCATTTTCGCTTTCGGAGATAATGTTCTCGACTTCCACACATTCTTCAAGGCTCCCAGGATTTTCGCCCCCTCCCCCACCCTATGATTCACTTCCGCTTCCATGTTTCTATCTGCTGCCATATCCACTCCCAGATATCTAAAACACTTTACTTCCTCCAGTTTTTCTCCATTCAAACTTACCTCCCAATTGACTTGACCCTCAACCCTACTGTACCTAATAACTCTTAAATTTCTTCTTTCACACACTTTACCAAACTCAGTCACCAGCTTCTGCAGTTTCTCACATGAATCAGCCACCATATGCCTTCTCCAGATCCATAAATGCTACATACAAATCTATATGCTTTTGTAAGTATATTCTTTTCTAAGTATTTCCCACATACATTCTTCTAAGCAAACACCTGATTCACACATCCTCCACCACTTCTGAAACCACACTGCTCTTCCCCAATCTGATGCTCTGTACATGCATTCACCCCCTCAATCAATACCCTCCCATATAACTTACCAGGAATACTCAACAAACTTATAACTCTGTAATTTGAGCACTCACTCTTATCCCCTTTGCCTTTGTACAATGGCACTATGCACGCATTCTGCCAATCCTCAGGCACCTCATCATGAGTCATACATACATTAAATAACCTTACCAACCAGTCAACAATACAGTCACCCCCTTTTTTTAATAAATTCCACTGCAATACCATCCAAACCTGCTGCCTTGCCGGCTTTCATCTTCTGCAAAGCTTTTACTACCTCCTCTCTGTTTACCAAATCATTTTCCCTAACCCTCTCACTTTACACACCACCTCGACCAAAACACCCTATATCTGCCACTCTATCATCAAACACATTCAACAAACTTTCAAAATACTCACTCCATCTCCTTCTCACATCATCATTACTTGTTATCACCATCCCATTAGCCCCCTTCACTGAAGTTCCCATTTGCTCCCTTGTCTTACGCACTTTATTTACCTCCTTACAGAAAATCTTTTTATTCTCCCTAAAATTTAATGATACTCTCTCACCCCAACTCTCATTTGCCCTCTTTTTCACCTCTTGCACCTTTCTCTTGACCTGTCTCTTTCTTTTATACATCTCCCACTCATTTGCATTTTTTCCCTGCAATAATCATCCAAATGCCTCTCTCTTCTCTTTCACTAATAATCTTACTTCATCCCACCACTCAACTACCCTTTCTAATCAACCCACCTCCCGTGCTTCTCATGCCACAAGCATCTTTTGCGCAAGGCATCACTGCTTCCCTAAATATGTCCCATTCCTCCCCCACTCCCCTTACCTCCTTTGTTCTCACCTTTTTCCATACATATATATATATATATATATATATATATATATATATATATATATATATATATATTCCCTGGGGATAGGGGAGAAAGAATACTTCCCACGTATTCCCTGCGTGTCGTAGAAGGCGACTAAAAGGGAAGGGAGCGGGGGGCTGGAAATCCTCCCCTCTCGTTTTTTTTTTTTTTTTTTTTTTTTTTTTTTTTTCAAAAGAAGGAACAGAGACGAGGGCCAGGTGAGGATATTCCCTCAAAGGCCCAGTCCTCTGTTCTTAACGCTACCTCGCTATCGCGGGAAATGGCGAATAGTATGAAAAAAAAAAAAAAAAAAAAGAATATATATATATATTTTGCTTTGTCGCTGTCTCCCGCATAAGTGAGGTAGCACAAGGAAACTGAAGAAAGAATGGCCCAACCCACCCACATACATATGTATATACATACACGTCCACACACGTAAGTATATATGCCTATACATCTCAACGTATACATATATATACACACACAGACATATACATATATACACATGTACATAATTCATACTGTCTGCATTTATTCACTCCCATTGCCACCTCACCACATATGAAATAACAACCCCCTCCCCCCTCATGTGTGCGAGGTAGCATTAGGAAAAGACAACAAAGGCCCCATTCTTTCACACTCAGTCTCTAGGTGTCATGTAATAATGCAAAGAAACCACAGCTCCCTTTCACATGCCCTGCTTCAATCCATTGACAGCACGTCTACCCCGGTATACCACATCGTTCCAATTCACTCTATTCCTTACACGCCTTTCACCCTCCTGCATGTTCAGGCCCCGATCACTCAAAATCTTTTTCACTCCATCTTTCCACCTCCAATTTGGTCTCCCACTTCTCCTTGTTCCCTCCACCTCTGACACGTATATCCTCTTCGTCAATCTTTCCTCACTCATTCTTTACATGTGACCAAACCATTTCAAAACACCCTCTTCTGCTCTCTCAACTGCACTCTTTTTATTACAACACATCTCTCTTATCCTTACATTACTTACTCAATCAAACCACCTCACACCACATATTGTCCTCAAACATCTCATTTCCAGCACATCCACCCTCCTGCGCACAACTCTATCCATTGCCCACGCCTCACAACCATACAACATTGTTGGAACCACTATTCCTTCAAACATACCCATTTTTGCTTTCTGAGATAATGTTCTCAACTTCCAAACATTATTCAACGCTCCCAGAATTTTCGCCCCCTCCCCCACCCTATGATTCACTTCCGCTTCCATGGTTCCATCTGCTGCCAGATCCACTCCCAGATATCTAAAACACTTCACTTCCTCCAGTTTTTCTCCATACAAACTTACCTCCCAATTGACTTGACCCTCAACCCTACTGTACCTAATAACCTTGCTCTTATTCACATTTACTCTACAGATCCATAAATGCTACATACAAATCCATTTGCTTTTCTAAGTATTTCTCACATACATTCCTCAAAGCAAACACCTGATCCACACATCCTCTACCACTTCTGAAACCACACTGCTCTCCCCCAATCTGATGCTCTGTACATGCCTTCACCCTCTCAATCAATACCCTCCCATATAATTTCCCAGGAATACTCAACAAACTTATACCTCTGTAATTTGAGGACTCACCTTTGTCCCCTTTGCCTTTGTACAATGGCACTATGCAAGCATTCCGCCAATCCTCAGGCACCTCACCAGGAATCATTATTTTTTTTTATTATACTTTGTCGCTGTCTCCCGCGTTTGCGAGGTAGCGCAAGGAAACAGACGAAAGAAATGGCCCAACCCCCCCCCCCATACACATGTATATACATACGTCCACACACGCAAATATACATACCTACACAGCTTTCCATGGTTTACCCCAGACGCTTCACATGCCTTGCTTCAATCCACTGACAGCACGTCAACCCCGGTATACCACATCGCTCCAATTGACTCTATTCCTTGCCCTCCTTTCACCCTCCTGCATGTTCAGGCCCCGATCACACAAAATCTTTTTCACTCCATCTTTCCACCTCCAATTTGGTCTCCCTCTTCTCCTCTTTCCCTCCACCTACGACACATATATCCTCTTGGTCAATCTCTCCTCACTCATCCTCTCCATGTGCCCAAACCACTTCAAAACACCCTCTTCTGCTCTCTCAACCACGCTCTTTTTATTTCCACACATCTCTCTTACCCTTACGTTACTCACTCGATCAAACCACCTCACACCACACATTGTCCTCAAACATCTCATTTCCAGCACATCCATCCTCCTGCGCACAACTCTATCCATAGCCCACGCCTCGCAACCATACAACATTGTTGGAACCACTATTCCTTCAAACATACCCATTTTTGCTTTCCGAGATAATGTTCTCGACTTCCACACATTCTTCAAGGCCCCCAGGATTTTCGCCCCCTCCCTATGATCCACTTCCGCTTCCATGGTTCCATCCGCTGCCAGATCCACTCCCAGATATCTAAAACACTTCACTTCCTCCAGTTTTTCTCCATTCAAACTCACCTCCCAATTGACTTGACCCTCAACCCTACTGTACCTAATAACCTTGCTCTTATTCACATTTACTCTTAACTTTCTTCTTCCACACACTTTTCCAAACTCAGTCACCAGCTTCTGCAGTTTCTCACATGAATCAGCCACCAGCGCTGTATCATCAGCGAACAACAACTGACTCACTTCCCAAGCTCTCTCATCCCCAAAAGACTTCATACTTGCCCCTCTTTCCAAAACTCTTGCATTTACCTCCCTAACAACCCCATCCATAAACAAATTAAACAACCATGGAGACATCACACACCCCTGCCGCAAACCTACATTCACTGAGAACCAATCACTTTCCTCTCTTCCTACACGTACACATGCCTTACATCCTCGATAAAAACTTTTCACTGCTTCTAACAACTTTCCTCCCACACCATATATTCTTAATACCTTCCACAGAGCATCTCTATCAACTCTATCATATGCCTTCTCCAGATCCATAAATGCTACATACAAATCCATTTGCTTTTCTAAGTATTTCTCACATACATTCTTCAAAGCAAACACCTAATCCACACATCCTCTACCACTTCTGAAACCACACTGCTCTTCCCCAATCTGATGCTCTGTACATGCCTTCACCCTCTCAATCAATACCCTCCCATATAATTTACCAGGAATACTCAACAAACTTATACCTCTGTAATTTGAGCACTCACTCTTATCCCCTTTGCCTTTGTACAATGGCACTATGCACGCATTCCGCCAATCCTCAGGCACCTCACCATGAGTCATACATACATTAAATAACCATGAATCATACATACATTAAATAACCTTACCAACCAGTCAACAACACAGTCGCCCCCTTTTTTTTTATAAATTCCACTGCAATACCATCCAAACCCGCTGCCTTGCCCGCTTTCATCTTCCACAAAGCTTTTACTACCTCTTCTCTGTTCACCAGATCATTTTCCCTAACCTTTTCACTTTGCACACCACCTCGACCAAAACACCCTATATCTGCCACTCTATCATCAAACACATTCAACAAAACTTCAAAATACTCACTCCACCTCCTTCTCACATCACCACTACTTGTTATCACCTCCCAATTAGCCCCCTTCACTGAAGTTCCCATTTGTTCCCTTGTCTTACGAACTTCCAAAACATCTTTTTATTATCCCTAAAATTTAATGATACTCTCTTACCCCAACTCTCATTTGCCCTCTTTTTCACCTCTTTCACCTTTATTTTGACCTCCTGCCTTTTTCTTTTATGCATCTCCCACTCATTTGCATTATTTCCCTGCAAAAATTGTCCAAATGCCTTTCTCTTCTCTTTCACTTATAATCTTACTTCTTCATCCCACCACTCACTACCCTTTCTAATCTGCCCACCTCCCACGCTTCTCATGCCACAAGCATCTTTTGCGCAATCCATCACTGCTTCCCTAAATACATCCCATTCCTCCCCTTCTCCCCTTACCTCCTTTGTTCTCACCTTTTTCCATTCTGTACTCAGTCTCTCCTGGTACTTCCTCACACAAGTCTCCTTCCCAAGCTCACTTACTCTCACCACCCTCTTCACCCCAACATTCTCTCTTATTTTCTGAAAACCTCTACAAATCTTCACCTTTGCCTCCACAAGATAATGATCAGATATCCCTACAGTTGCCCCTCTCAGCACATTAACATCCAAAAGTCTCTCTTTCGCACGCCTATCAATTAACATGTAATCCAATAACGCTCTCTGGCCATCTCTCCTACTTACATACGTATACTTATGTATATCTCGCTTTTTAAACCAGGTATTCCCAATCACCAGTCCTTTTTCAGCACATAAATCTACAAGCTCTTCACCATTTCCATTTACAACACTGAACACCCCATGTATACCAATTATTCCCTCAACTGCAACATTACTAACCCTTGCATTCAAATCACCCATCACTATAACCCGGTCATGTGCATCAAAACCACTAACACACTCATTCAGCTGCTCCCAAAACACTTGCCTCTAATGATCTTTCTTTTCATGCCCAGGTGCATATGCACCAATAATCACCCATCTCTCTCCATCAACTTTCAGTCCTTCCCTTGCTCTTGTCTTCTCATTAACCCCTGACTTTACTCCCAAGACATTCCCAAATCACTCTTCCCCTTTACCCTTGAGCTTCGTTTCACTCAGAGCCAAAACATCCAGGTTCCTTTCCTAAAACATACTACCTATCTCTCCTTTTTTCTCATCTTGGTTACATCCACACACATTTAGACACCCCAATCTGAGCCTTCGAGAAGGATGAGCACTCCCCGCATGACTCCTTCTACTGTTTCCCCCTTTAGAAAGTTAAAATACAAGGAGGGGAGGGTTTCTAGCCCCCCGCTCCCATACCCTTTAGTCACCTTCTACGACACATGAGGAATGCGTGGGAAATATTCTTTCTCCCCTATCCCCACTCCCCTATAGGAGGTAAGGGGAGTGGGGGAGGAATCGGATGCACTTAGGGAAGCGGTTATGGCTTGTGCAAAAGATGCTTGTGGCATGCAAAGCGTGGGAGGTGGGTTGATTAGAAAGGGTAGTGAGTGGTGGGATGAAGAAGTAAGATTATTAATGAAAGAGAAGAGAGAGGCATTAGGACAATTTTTGCAGGGAAAAATGCAAATGAGTGGGAGATGTATGAAAAAAAGAGGCAGGAGGTCAAGAGAAAGGTGCAAGAGGTGAAAAAGATGGCAAATGTGAGTTGGGGTGAGAGAGTATCATTAAATTTTAGGGAGAATAAAAAGTTGTTTTGGAAGGAGGTAAATAAAGTACGTAACACAATGGAGCAAATGGGAACTTCAGTGAAGGGGGCTAATGGGGAGGTGATAACAAGTAGTGGTGATATGGGGATATGGAGTGCATATTTTGAAGGTTTGGTGAATGTGTTTGATGACAGAGTGGCAGATACAGGGTGTTTTGGTCGAGGTGGTATGCAAAGTGAGAGGGTTAGGGGAAATGATTTGGTAAACAGAGAAGAGGTAGTAAAAGTGTTGCAGAAGATGAAAGCTGGCAAGGCAGCACGTTTGGATGGTATTGCAGTGGAATTTATTAAAAAAGGGGGTGACTGTATTGTTGACTGGGTGGTAAGGTTATCTAATGTATGTATGATTCATGGTGAGGTGCCTGAGGATTGGCGGAATGCTTGCATAGTGCCATTGTACAAAGGCAAAGGGGATAAGAGTGAGTGCTCAAATTATAGAGGTATAAGTTTGTTGAGTATCTATGGTAAATTATATGGGAGGGTATTGATTGAGAGGGTGAAGGCATGTACAGCGCATTAGATTGGGGAAGAGCAGTGTGGTTTCAGAAGTGGTAGAGGATGTGTGGATCAGGTGTTTCCTTTGAAGAATGTGAGAAATACTTAGAAAAGCAAATGGATTTGTATGTAGCATTTATGGATCTGGAGAAGACATATGATAGAGTCGATAGAGATGCTCTGTGGAAGGTATTAAGAATACATGGTGTGGGAGGCAAGTTGTTAGAAGTGGTGAAAAGTTTCTATCGAGGATGTAAGGCATGTGTACATGTAGGAAGAGAGGAAAGTGATTGGTTCTCAGTGAATGTAGGTTTGCGGCAGGGGTGTGTGATGTCTCCATGGCTGTTTAATTTGTTTATGGATGGGGTTGTTAGGGAGGTGAATGCAAGAGTTTTGGAAAGAGGGGCAAGTATGCAGTCTGTTGTGGATGAGAGATCTTGGGAAGTGAGTCAGTTGTTGTTCGCTGATGATACAGCGCTGGTGGCTGATTCATGTGAGAAACTGCAGAAGCTGGTGACTGAGTTCGGTAAAGTGTGTGAGAGAAGAAAGTTAAGAGTAAATGTGAATAAGAGCAAGGTTATTAGGTACAGTAGGATTGAGGGTCCAGTCAATTGGGAGGTAAGTTTGAATGGAGAAAAACTGGAGGAAGTAAAGTGTTTTAGATATCTGGGAGTGAATCTGGCAGCGGATGGAACCATGGAAGCGGAAGTGAATCATAGGGTGGGGGAGGGGGCGAAAATTCTGGGAGCGTTGAAGAATGTTTGGAAGTCGAGAACATTATCTCGGAAAGCAAAAATGGGTATGTTTGAAGGAATAGTGGTTCCAACAATGTTGTATGGTTGCGAGGCATGGGCTATGGATAGAGTTGTGCATAGAAGTGTGGATGTGCTGGAAATGAGATGTTTGAAGACAATATGTGGTGTGAGCTGGTTTGATCGAGTAAGTAATGTAAGGGTAAGAGAGATGTGTGGAAATAAAAAGAGTGCAGTTGAGAGAGCAGAAGAGGGTGTTTTGAAATGGTTTGGTCACATGGAGAGAATGAGTGAGGAAAGATTGACCAAGAGGATATATGTGTCAGAGGTGGAGGGAACGAGGAGAAGTGGGAGACCAAACTGGAGGTGGAAAGATGGAGTGAAAAAGATTTCGAGTGATCAGGGCCTGAACATGCAGGAGGGTGAAAGGCGTGCAAGGAATAGAGTGAATTGGAACGGTGTGGTATACCGGGGTCGACGTGCTGTCAATGGATTGAACCAGGGCATGTGAAGAATCTGGGGTAAACCATGGAAAGTTGTGTGGGGCCTGGATGTGGAAAGGGAGCTGTGGTTTCGGTGCATTATCACATGACAGCCAGAGACTGAATGTGAACGAATGGGGCCTTTGTTGTCTTTTCCTAGCGCTACCTCGCACACATGAGGGGGTAGGGGGTTGTTATTTCATGTGTGGCGAGGTGGCGATGTGAATAAATAAAGGCAGAAAGTATGAATTTTGTACATGTGTATATATGTATATGTCTGTGTGTGTATACATGTGTACATTATGATGTATAGGTATGCATATTTGCGTGTGTGGACGTGTATGCATATACATGTGTATGTGGGTGGGTTGGGTCATTCTTTCGTCTGTTTTCTTGCGCTACCTGGAGACAGGGGAGAAAGAATACTTCCCACATATTCTCTGAGTGTCATAGAAGGCAACTAAAAAGGGAGGGAGCAGGGGGCTGGAAATCCTCCCCTCCCATTTTTTAATTTTCCAAAAGAAACAGGGAAGGGGGCCAAATGAGGATATTCCCTCTATGCTCAAGTCTTCTGTTCTTAACGGTATCTCACTTATGTAGGAAATGACGAATATGTATGTATGGGAAGTGGGCAGATTAGAAAGGGTATAAAGTGGTGGGATGAAGAAGGAAGATTTTTAGTGAAAGAGAAGAGAGAGACATGTTTGGATGATTTTTGCAAGGAAGTAGTGCAAATGACTGGGAGATGTATAAAAGAAAGAGGCAGGAGGTCAAGAGAAAGGTGCAAGAGGTGAAAAAGAGGACAAATGAGAGTTGGAAAGAGAGAGTATCATTGAATTTCAGGGAGAATAAAAAATGTTTTGGAAGGAGGTAAATACTGTGCGTAAGACAAGAGAACAAATGGGAACATCAGTGAAGGGGGCTAATGGGAGGTAACAACAAGTAGTGGTGAAGTTAAATGTGTGTGATGACAGAGTGGCAGATATAGGGTGTTTCCGTCGAGGTGGTGTGCGAAGTGAGAGGGTCAGGGAGAATGGTTTGGCAAACAGGGAAGAGATTGTGAAAGCGCTGCGGAAGATGAAAGCCGGCAAGGCAGCAGGTTTGGATGGTATTGCAGTGGAATTTATTAAAAAGCGGGTGACTGTGTTGTTGACTGCTTGGTAAGGATATTCAATGTAAGTATGACTCATGGTGAGGTGCCTGAGGATTGGCGGAAAGCATGCATAGTGCCACTGCACAGGGAAAGAGGATAAAGTTGAGTGTTCAAATTACAGAGGTATAAGTTTGTTGAGTAGTCCTGGTAAATTATATGGGAGGATATTGATTGAGGGGGTGAAGGCATGTACAGAACATCAGACTGGGGAAGAGCAGTGTGGTCTCAGAAGTGGTAGAGGATGTGTGGATCTGGTGTTTGCTTTGAAGAATGTGTGTGAGAAATACTTAGAAAAACAGATGGATTTGTATGTAGCATTTATGGATATGGGGAAGGCATATGATTGAGCTGATAGAGATGCTTTGTGGAAGGTTTTAAGAGCATATGGTGTGGGAGGAAAGTTGCTAGAAGCAGTGAAAAGTTTTTATCAAGGATGTAAGGCATATGTACTAGGAGGAAGAGAGGAAAGTGACTGGTTCCCAGTGAATGTTGCTTTGTGGCAGGGGTGCGTGATGTCTCCATGGTTGTTTAATTTGTTTATGGATGGGGTAGTTAGGGAGGTGAATGCAAGAGTTTTGGAGAGAGCGGCAAGTATGTAGTCTGTTGTAGATGAGAGGGCATGGGAAATGAGTCAGTTGTTGTTCGCTGATGATACAGCGCTGGTGACTGATCTGGGTGAGAAACTGCAGAAGTTGGTGACTTAAATTGGTAATATGTGAAAGAAGAAAGCTGAGAGTAAATGTGAATAAGAGCAAGGTTACTAGGTTCAGTAGGGTTGAGGGACAAGTTAAGTGGGAGGTAAGTCTGAATTGAGAAAAAACGGGAGGAAGTGAAGTGTTTTAGATACCTGGGAGTTGATTTAGCAGCGGATGGAACCATGGAAGTGGAAGTGAGTCACAGGATGGGGGATGGGGCAAAGGTTCTGGGAGGACTGAAGAATGTGTGGAAAGCGAGAACATTATCTCGGAGAGCAAAAATGGGTATGTTTGAAGGAAAAGTGGTTCCAACAATGATATATAGTTGTGAGGCATGGTCATAAGATAGGGTTGTGCAGAGGAGGGTGGATGTGTTGGAATGAGATGTTTGAGGACAATATGTGATGTGAGGTGGTTTGATTGAGTAAGTAATGAAAGGGTGACAGAGATGTGTGGTAATAGAAAGAGGGTGGTTGAGAGAGCAGAAGAGGGTGACCGATATGGTTTGGTCACATGGATTGAATGAGTGAGGAAAGATTGACAAAGAAGATATATGTGTAAGAGATGGAGGGAATGAGGAGAAGTGAGAGACCAAATTGGAGGTGGAAGGATGGAGTGAAAAAGATTTTGAGCAATCAGGACCTAAACAAACAGGAGGATGAAAGGCATGCAAGGAATAGAGTGAATTGATACAATGTGGTATACTGGGGCTGATGTGCTGTCAATGGATTGAACCAGGGCATTTGAAGCATCTGGGGTAAACCATAGAAAATTTTGTGGGGCCTGGATGTGGAAAGGGAGCTGTGGTTTCCGTGCAGCTAGAGACTGAGTGTGAACGAAAGTGGCCTCTGTTGTCTTTTCCTATCGATACCTCATGCGTGCATGGGGGGAGGGGGTGCCATTTCATGTGTGATGGGGTGGCGACAGGAATGGGTGGAGGCAGCAAGTATGAATATGTACATTTGTGTATGTGTGTATAAAATACAGTGTACTGTAATCTTTCAAACAAAACGCAGCATCCACGATGGAAATTGAAAACCTACAGTTGTTATT
The DNA here is from genome assembly GCF_036320965.1 of Panulirus ornatus. Classification (NCBI taxonomy): domain Eukaryota; kingdom Metazoa; phylum Arthropoda; class Malacostraca; order Decapoda; family Palinuridae; genus Panulirus; species Panulirus ornatus. The sequence continues at coordinate 30,061,086 of NC_092233.1, forward strand.
GTTTAACAGCTGATACAGGTATTCTGCCGATGCTACTGTGCACCTTAGTTATCCTAAACACATTATTTTTTCATTGTACTAGCGGTATTTCATATTTTTCTGTTAAGCATTTGTATGGGAATAAGTGTAAGAAAATAATTGTTTATCAGCTGCATATACATTCAGAGTCAGGAATGAAAGTGATGCCAAATAACCACAGACAGTCCACATGGGCGGTTTAGGTTGTGACACCTTAGCTTTCTGACGGTTCGGTGTTACATGAACTTTGTTTCATGTGCAAAATTATTAAAAATATTGTATAAACTACCTTCAAGCTATGTGTAAGGTGTATATGACACACAAATGGATTTTGAGTTTAGACTTGGGTCCCACCCCCAAGATATCTCATTATCTATATGCAAATATTTCAAAATTTGAAAAATTCAAAATCTGAAAAATTTCTGGTCCCAGGCATTTTGGATAAGGGATACTCAACCTGTATTATTAGGTAATTACAAACAGATAATTAATTACACATTTTAGATGATTTAAAATTTTAAATAATTCATCAAGGTTACTTCTAAAGATGTAAAAAAAATAAGGCTTCAATTTGTATCTTATGAAAACCTTTCCACTTCCTTCTCTTAATAATTCGCAATGACAAATTTTCTCCATGAGAAAAGGGAAAACTACAACTAACTCATGAAAGCCCATAATTCTTTCAATTAGCTTTGTGAAGAATAAAAAATTTCAACTAAACAATTCAGTCTTACCATCCAGCTGCTTATGATCTGCTTCTTGTCCAGTGGCTGATCCAGTAATTACGACACCATCAGCAAGGAAGAATCCAGCAGCCTGGGCTGTTTCCACAACACTTACATCTCCAGTTATGGAATGAGCACTGAAATAGAAAAAAATCTATTTTCAAAATAAAAGGGAAAAAGTTCACAAGCAATGGAAACATATATATATATATATATATATATATGTATATTTATTTTTTTATTTATTATACTTTGTCGCTGTCTCCCACGTTTGCGAGGTAGCGCAAGGAAACAGACGAAAGAAATGGCCCAACCCCCCCCATACACATGTATATACATACGTCCACACACGCAAATATACATACCTACACAGCTTTCCATGGTTTACCCCAGACGCTTCACATGCCCTGCTTCAATCCACTGACAGCACGTCAACCCCGGTATACCACATCGCTCCAATTCACTCTATTCCTTGCCCTCCCTTCACCCTCCTGCATGTTCAGGCCCCAATCACACAAAATCTTTTTCACTCCATCTTTCCACCTCCAATTTGGTCTCCCTCTTCTCCTTGTTCCCTCCACCTCCGACACATATATCCTCTTGGTCAATCTTTCCTCACTCATCCTCTCCATGTGCCCAAACCACTTCAAAACACCCTCTTCTGCTCTCTCAACCACGCTCTTTTTATTTCCACACATCTCTCTTACCCTTACGTTACTCACTCGATCAAACCACCTCACACCACACATTGTCCTCAAACATCTCATTTCCAGCACATCCATCCTCCTGCGCACAACTCTATCCATAGCCCACGCCTCGCAACCATACAACATTGTCGGAACCATTATTCCTTCAAACATACCCATTTTTGCTTTCCGAGATAATGTTCTCGACTTCCACACATTCTTCAAGGCCCCCAGGATTTTCGCCCCCTCCCCCACCCTATGATCCACTTCCGCTTCCATGGTTCCATCCGCTGCCAGATGCACTCCCAGATATCTAAAACACTTCACTTCCTCCAGTTTTTCTCCATTCAAACTCACCTCCCAATTGACTTGACCCTCAACCCTACTGTACCTAATAACCTTGCTCTTATTCACATTTACTCTTAACTTTCTTCTTCCACACACTTTTCCAAACTCAGTCACCAGCTTCTGCAGTTTCTCACATGAATCAGCCACCAGCGCTGTATCATCAGCGAACAACAACTGACTCACTTCCCAAGCTCTCTCATCCCCAACAGACTTCATACTTGCCCCTCTTTCCAGAACTCTTGCATTTACCTCCCTAACAACCCCATCCATAAACAAATTAAACAACCATGGAGACATCACACACCCCTGCCGCAAACCTACATTCACTGAGAACCAATCACTTTCCTCTCTTCCTACACGTACACATGCCTTACATCCTCGATAAAAACTTTTCACTGCTTCTAACAACTTTCCTCCCACACCATATATTCTTAATACCTTCCACAGAGCATCTCTATCAACTCTATCATATGCCTTCTCCAGATCCATAAATGCTACATACAAATCCATTTGCTTTTCTAAGTATTTCTCACATACATTCTTCAAAGCAAACACCTGATCCACGCATCCTCTACCACTTCTGAAACCACACTGCTCTTCCCCAATCTGATGCTCTGTACATGCCTTCACCCTCTCAATCAATACCCTCCCATATAATTTACCAGGAATACTCAACAAACTTATACCTCTGTAATTTGAGCACTCACTCTTATCCCCTTTGCCTTTGTACAATGGCACTATGCACGCATTCCGCCAATCCTCAGGCACCTCACCATGAGTCATACATACATTAAATAACCTTACCAACCAGTCAACAATACAGTCACCCCCTTTTTTAATAAATTCCACAGCAATACCATCCAAACCTGCTGCCTTGCCGGCTTTCATCTTCCGCAAAGCTTTCACTACCTCTTCTCTGTTTACCAAATCATTTTCCCTAACCCTCTCACTTTGCACACCACCTCGACCAAAACACCCTATATCTGCCACTCTATCATCAAACACATTCAACAAACCTTCAAAATACTCACTCCATCTCCTTCTCACATCACCACTACTTGTTATCACCTCCCCACTTGCGCCCTTCATCGAAGTTCCCATTTGCTCCCTTGTCTTACGCACTTTATTTACCTCCTTCCAGAACATCTTTTTATTCTCCCTAAAATTTAATGATACTCTCTCACCCCAACTCTCATTTGCCCTTTTTTTCACCTCTTGCACCTTTCTCTTGACCTCCTGTCTCTTTCTTTTATACATCTCCCACTCAATTGCATTTTTTCCCTGCAAAAATCGTCCAAATGCCTCTCTCTTCTCTTTCACTAATACTCTTACTTCTTCATCCCACCACTCACTACCCTTTCTAATCAACCCACCTCCCACTCTTCTCATGCCACAAGCATCTTTTGCGCAATCCATCACTGATTCCCTAAATACATCCCATTCCTCCCCCACTCCCCTTACTTCCATTGTTCTCACCTTTTTCCATTCTGTACTCAGTCTCTCCTGGTACTTCCTCACACAGGTCTTCTTCTTAAGCTCACTTACTCTCACCACCCTCTTCACCCCAACATTCACTCTTCTTTTTTGAAAACCCACACAAATCTTCACCTTAGCCTCCACAAGATAATGATCAGACATCCCTCCAGTTGCACCTCTCAGCACATTAACATCCAAAAGTCTCTCTTTCGCACGCCTATCAATTAACACGTAATCCAATAACGCTCTCTGGCCATCTCTCCTACTTACATAAGTATACTTATGTATATCTCGCTTTTTAAACCAGGTATTCCCAATCATCAGTCCTTTTTCAGCACATAAATCTACAAGCTCTTCACCATTTCCATTTACAACACTGAACACCCCATGTATACCAATTATTCCCTCAACTGCCACATTACTCACCTTTGCATTCAAATCACCCATCACTATGACCCGGTCTCGTGCATCAAAACCACTAACACACTCAATCAGCTGCTGCCAAAACACTTGCCTCTCTTGATCTTTCTTCTCATGCCCAGGTGCATATGCACCAATAATCACCCACCTCTCTCCATCAACTTTCAGTTTTACCCATATTAATCGAGAATTTACTTTCTTACACTCTATCACATACTCCCACAACTCCTGTTTCAGGAGTATTGCTACTCCTTCCCTTGCTCTTGTCCTCTCACTAACCCCTGACTTTACTCCCCAGACATTCCCAAACCACTCTTCCCCTTTACCCTTGAGCTTCGTTTCACTCAGAGCCAAAACATCCAGGTTCCTTTCCTCAAACATACTACCTATCTCTCCTTTTTTCACATCTTGGTTACATCCACACACATTTAGGCACCCCACTCTGAGCCTTCGAGGAGGATGAGCACTCCCCGCGTGACTCCTTCTTCTGTTTCCCATTTTAGAAAGTTAATACAAGGAGGGGAGGATTTCTGGCCCCCCGCTCCCGTCCCCTCTAGTCGCTTTCTACGACACGCGAGGAATACGTGGGAAGTATTCTTTCACCCCTATCCCCAGGGATAATATACATATATATATACATATACACATACACACACATACACATACATACGCACATATACACACACACACACATACATATATATACATATGAGAAATGTAAGAAACAATTTAGAAAACTGAAACTTCTAGCTTGAAATGAATGAAAAAAAAAGAGTGTCACATAATGGTTCAACCTCTGGCTATGGAAAAAAGGAAATGTATAATTTATTTACACAATATATATATATATATATATATATATATATATATATATATATATATATATATATATATATATATATATTTTTTTTTTTTCATACTATTTGCCATTTCCCGCGTTAGCGAGGTAGCATTAAGAACAGAGAACTGGGCCTTAGAGAGAATATCCTCACCTGACCCACTTCTCTGTTCCTTCTTTTGGAAAATTAAAAAAAACAAGAAAGGGGAGGATTTCCAGCCACCCGCTCCCTCCCCTTTTAGTCGCCTTCTACGACACGCAGGGAATATGTGGGAAGTATTCTTTCTCCCCTATCCCCAGGGATATATATATATATATATATATATATATATATATATATATATATATATATATCTGGATGGGGAAGAGTACAGAATACTCTCCAAGACGCGTACAAGACACCAGGAATAGTCAAGTTACCAACGATTTCAAATTTCGCGAACTCATCCGAAGTGTAAGTCTCCCAAGTACTTGGAGATGACCGAGATAATGTTCGAGAAGATATGAGAGAGAGAGAGAGAGAGAGAGAGAGAGAGAGAGAGAGAGAGAGAGAGAGAGAGAGAGAGAGAGAGAGAGAGAAACCCTCGACGAGATGTCGCCTAGGGCTCCTCGCGCGTGTGCAATCTCGCCTGCTTCACAACACCGTCACTTCTATCAGGAGAAGCAGATGGTGGCTTACATGACAGCGTCACCAATGTTACTCTTGACGCAGCCGCTGGTGGAGCAGAGCTGGATCCAAGCACCCTCGCAGCCCTGCAGGGAGCAGAGGGCGTAGGTCTCCTCCCGGTTGAGCGGGGAAGTGATGCCGTCGAAGTAGCGCGAGGACAGGTCTAGCATCCACTCCGGGGCGGTGTCGTCCCGCCGTAGTTCCTCCAGCTTGAGCCACGAGTCCAGGTGCTGGCTGCGGCTTCCTGGGTTCCTGAAGTCTTCGAAGTAGCAGCAGGTGCCGCTGCCACCGTCGTCGTGGTAGGAGCCGTGGGAGTTCTTGCCCACGTACACCACAGGGTGGGTGCCCCCGTGCACCTGATAGTTGCCCCGGGTGCGTGTGTAGCGTCCGCTGTGCTGGAAGAACATGACCTCCGCTAGCCGCTCGTTGGTGCTGTCGACGTCACGCACCTCTCCCTCATGTCTTTCCACGACATATATATATAAATATATATATATATATATATATATATATATATATATATATATATATATATATATATATATATATATATATTTTTTTTTTATACTTTGTCGCTGTCTCCCACGTTTGTGAGGTAGCGCAAGGAAACAGACGAAAGAAATGGCCCAACCCCCCCCATACACATGTATATACATACGTCCACACACGCAAATATACATACCTACACAGCTTTCCATGGTTTACCCCAGACGCTTCACATGCCTTGATTCAATCCACTGACAGCATGTCAGCCCCGGTATACCACATCGCTCCAATTCACTCTATTCCTTGCCCTCCTTTCACCCTCCTGCATGTTCAGGCCCCGATCACACAAAATCTTTTTCACTCCATCTTTCCACCTCCAATTTGGTCTCCCTCTTCTCCTTGTTCCCTCCACCTCCGACACATATATCCTCTTGGTCAATCTTTCCTCACTCATCCTCTCCATGTGCCCAAATCACTTCAAAACACCCTCTTCTGCTCTCTCAACCACTCTCTTTTTATTTCCACACATCTCTCTTACCCTTACGTTACTCACTCGATCAAACCACCTCACACCACACATTGTCCTCAAACATCTCATTTCCAGCACATCCATCCTCCTGCGCACAACTCTATCCATAGCCCACGCCTCGCAACCATACAACATTGTTGGAACCACTATTCCTTCAAACATACCCATTTTTGCTTTCCGAGATAATGTTCTCGACTTCCACACATTCTTCAAGGCCCCCAGAATTTTCGCCCCCTCCCCCACCCTATGATCCACTTCCGCTTCCATGGTTCCATCCGCTGCCAGATCCACTCCCAGATATCTAAAACACTTCACTTCCTCCAGTTTTTCTCCATTCAAACTCACCTCCCAATTGACTTGACCCTCAACCCTACTGTACCTAATAACCTTGCTCTTATTCACATTTACTCTTAACTTTCTTCTTCCACACACTTTACCAAACTCAGTCACCAGCTTCTGCAGTTTCTCACATGAATCAGCCACCAGCGCTGTGTCATCAGCAAACAACAACTGACTCACTTCCCAAGCTCTCTCATCCCCAACAGACTTCATACTTGCCCCTCTTTCCAAAACTCTTGCATTTACCTCCCTAACAACCCCATCCATAAACAAATTAAACAACCATGGAGACATCACACACCCCTGCCGCAAACCTACATTCACTGAGAACCAATCACTTTCCTCTCTTCCTACACGTACACATGCCTTACATCCTCGATAAAAACTTTTCACTGCTTCTAACAACTTTCCTCCCACACCATATATTCTTAATACCTTCCACAGAGCATCTCTATCAACTCTATCATATGCCTTCTCCAGATCCATAAATGCTACATACAAATCCATTTGCTTTTCTAAGTATTTCTCACATACATTCTTCAAAGCAAACACCTGATCCACACATCCTCTACCACTTCTGAAACCACACTGCTCTTCCCCAATCTGATGCTCTGTACATGCCTTCACCCTCTCAATCAATACCCTCCCATATAATTTACCAGGAATACTCAACAAACTTATACCTCTGTAATTTGAGCACTCACTCTTATCCCCTTTGCCTTTGTACAATGGCACTATGCACGCATTCCGCCAATCCTCAGGCACCTCACCATGAGTCATACATACATTAAATAACCTTACCAACCAGTCAACAATACAGTCACCCCCTTTTTTAATAAATTCCACTGCAATACCATCCAAACCTGCTGCCTTGCCGGCTTTCATCTTCCGCAAAGCTTTCACTACCTCTTCTCTGTTTACCAAATCATTTTCCCTAGCCCTCTCACTTTGCACACCACCTCGACCAAAAGACCCTATATCTGCCACTCTATCATCAAACACATTCAACAAACCTTCGAAATACTCACTCCATCTCCTTCTCACATCACCACTACTTGTTATCACCTCCCCATTTGCGCCCTTCACTGAAGTTCCCATTTGCTCCCTTGTCTTACGCACTTTATTTACCTCCTTCCAGAACATCTTTTTATTCTCCCTAAAATTTAATGATACTCTCTCACCCCAACTCTCATTTGCCCTTTTTTTCACCTCTTGCACCTTTCTCTTGACCTCCTGTCTCTTTCTTTTATACATCTCCCACTCAACTGCATTTTTTCCCTGCAAAAATCGTCCAAATGCCTCTCTCTTCTCTTTCACTAATACTCTTACTTCTTCATCCCACCACTCACTACCCTTTCTAATCAACCCACCTCCCACTCTTCTCATGCCACAAGCATCTTTTGCGCAATCCATCACCGATTCCCTAAATACATCCCATTCCTCCCCCACTCCCCTTACTTCCATTGTTCTCACCTTTTTCCATTCTGTACTCAGTCTCTCCTGGTACTTCCTCACACAGGTCTCCTTCTCAAGCTCACTTACTCTCACCACCCTCTTCACCCCAACATTCACTCTTCTTTTCTGAAAACCCATACAAATCTTCACCTTAGCCTCCACAAGATAATGATCAGACACCCCTCCAGTTGCACCTCTCAGCACATTAACATCCAAAAGTCTCTCTTTCGCACGCCTGTCAATTAACATGTAATCCAATAACGCTCTCTGGCCATCTCTCCTACTTACATAAGTATACTTATGTATATCTCGCTTTTTAAACCAGGTATTCCCAATCACCAGTCCTTTTTCAGCACATAAATCTACAAGCTCTTCACCATTTCCATTTACAACACTGAACACCCCATGTATACCAATTATTCCCTCAACTGCCACATTACTCACCTTTGCATTCAAATCACCCATCACTATAACCCGGTCTCGCGCATCAAAACCACTAACACACTCATTCAGCTGCTCCCAAAACACTTGCCTCTCTTGATCTTTCTTCTCATGCCCAGGTGCATAAGCACCAATAATCACCCACCTCTCTCCATCAACTTTCAGTTTTACCCATATTAATCGAGAATTTACTTTCTTACACTCTATCACATACTCCCACAACTCATGTTTCAGGAGTATTGCTACTCCTTCCCTTGCTCTTGTCCTCTCACTAACCCCTGACTTTACTCCCCAGACATTCCCAAACCACTCTTCCCCTTTACCCTTGAGCTTCGTTTCACTCAGAGCCAAAACATCCAGGTTCCTTTCCTCAAACATATTACCTATCTCTCCTTTTTTCACATCTTGGTTACATCCACACACATTTAGGCATCCCGCTCTGAGCCTTCAAGGAGGATGAGCACTCCCCGCGTGACTCCTTCTTCTGTTTCCCATTTTAGAAAGTTAATACAAGGAGGGGAGGATTTCTGGCCCCCCGCTCCCGTCCCCTCTAGTCGCTTTCTACGACACGCGAGGAATACGTGGGAAGTATTCTTTCACCCCTATCCCCAGGGATATTTATACCTAAATAAATAACTGAAAACAATGTAAACCAAAAAAAGAACTTAAAACCATGCAGAAATAGAGATACAAAATACACCTAGGTGTGAGGCAGGACAAGCAAAATTTATATTCCACCCATTCGCAAGAGAATTTAACAAAATCTAAGAGCCCACAATACACATACACACTACCAGCAATATACAGTAAGCTTCTGCGAGACTCTGAAAGAAAAGCAAAGCACATTGTGCCAGTAATTCAACTTACCATAAGGCCTATCCCGCACTGTGGCAGAGACAGGCATATTTACACAAAACACATGGGGAAAATAAGCAGTGTTTCCAGGCCACTGTTGCCTTTGTCCACATTCAGCAAATTTATTTGGCTTTCCATTTCTTACATACCAAATATTGTAAGTAAAACAGAGATAAATATATATATACATAAATATACATATATACATATATATATATATATATATATATATATATATATATATATATATATATATATCTATTTTTTTTTTTTTTGGCTTTGTCGCTGTCTCCCGCGTTTGCAAGGTAGCGCAAGGAAACAGACGAAAGAAATGGCCCAACCCACCCCCATACACATGTATATACATACGTCCACACACGCAAATATACATACCTACACAGCTTTCCATGGTTTACCCCAGACGCTTCACATGCCCCGATTCAATCCACTGACAGCACGTCAACCCCGGTATACCACATCGATCCAATTCACTCTATTCCTTGCCCGCCTTTCACCCTCCTGCATGTTCAGGCCCCAATCACTCAAAATCTTTTTCACTCCATCTTTCCACCTCCAATTTGGTCTCCCACTTCTCCTCGTTCCCTCCACCTCCGACACGTATATCCTCTTGGTCAATCTTTCCTCACTCATTCTCTCCATGTGCCTAAACCATTTCAAAACACCCTCTTCTGCTCTCTCAACCATGCTCTTTTTATTTCCACATATCTCTTTTACCCTTACATTACTTACTCGATCAAACCACCTCACACCACATATTGTCCTCAAACATCTCATTTCCAGCACATCCACCCTCCTGCGCACAACTCTATCCATAGCCCACGCCTCGCAACCATTCAACATTGTTGGAACCACTATTCCTTCAAACATACCCATTTTTGCTTTCGGAAATAATGTTCTCGACTTCCATATATACATATATATATCATGGTTACATGAAGTTTAAAGCTAAGTGTAACGGTAACACTAAGTGGCAATGCAGTCACCCAAACCATCCTTCCAGCGGCATACATAGGCTTAACTTCTCATTCTTTCTCCACACATTTTGCTTTTGGGGGAAGGAAGTAAATGGTGTACAAAGACACTTGTGAGGATATAATAATCAGATGATCTATCTGGGTAAAGGCCCCTTATTCAACAAATGGATCTACACAACAACAACAGAATAAACCTGAGCTAATAAACCTGAGCTTTCACACAGGACATACGTAAAAGAAGCACAGCTCTGGGGATGGAAACTTACAAAAGGAAAGAAAACTCAAACAACTTATGAGATTCTCATAATCACTATTTATAAAATTTGATGAAATGAAGGTGGTGGTGCAAACTCCTCATCTTACCTGAACAGCACAGTAATGATGACTACACAAATATGGTAACAATTTTGAAATAACTGAAACAGTTGAATACTTTTGTTCCAATGCAGAAGCATCAAATACAATAGCTTCAATTAATTTTCTGAGATGTCTGAAAGTACTATACACATATCAAAGAACTTAAAGCCTGAATAGAAAGGACACAAAATCAACTGAGGACTGGTGACTGTATTGCTAGGCAGAGATCAAATTAAAAGAAATGCATTTAAAAAGGAATGACCAACAAGATTCGCAGGTGTTATAAAAGTAGTGGGATTAGGCCAAGTAAATGATGGTGAGTAAGAGAAGGTATTGCTGAAAGGAAAGCAACTATGTGGAACACTAACCAAATTGCTGTTCAAGACGGAAAGTAATGTGTCATTCTAACGTTTGAGGATACTGAAATGTGGTGCGTTAACAGCATCATGGGTAATGTGTGTTAACATCATGGGCAATGTGATATGTCAATAGCACCATGGGTAATGTGGTGTGTTACCAGAACCATGGGTAATGTAATATGTTAACAGCACCATGGGTAATGTGGTGCATTAGTAGCACCATGGGCAATATGATGTGTTGACAGTACCATGGGCAATGTGATGTGTTAACAGCCCCATTGGCGATGTGATGAGTCAACAGCACCATGAGTAATGTGGTGTGATACCAGCATCATGGGTAATGTGGTGTGTAAACAGCACCATGGGTAATGTGGTGTGTAAACAGCACCATGGGTAATGTCATACCTTTATAGGGAATGAAAGCTTTTCTTTATGACCCAACTAATGGGTAGGGACCACTTAAAAAAGGGATAAAAAGAAAACAAGAACAAAAGATATATCATGATAAGGGAAGGCCTTTTGAGAAACAGGGTAAATGACGAAGTGTTTGTGAAGAATCATAGTGGTAGGGGAGCTCACTGAGCACCAGGAGTTGTAATGGAACTGGACCCCTGTCAGGAGATTTAGAAGTGTAAAGCTGACAAGGCAGGGAGCTCTGAGGGAAGTAATCACATAGGAGTGGGGTGAGGATACTATGAGTGATACACAGCATGATACAGGACAAATGAGTTCTCAGCAAGTAGTGAGTCAGGAACCAGATAAAACACTTGGAGATCAAAGAGAGGGAAGCATCAGTTTTTCAAGCCAAACAGAGTCTGACATATGTAGAGAGACCTGGAACAAGTTCATCCTTTTCAGTTCCTTTGAGAAGGCCAGCAAATATCAAAACAAGGTTTGGAAGCCATAAATAACCTGTCAGATTAGATTTGTAGAATATGACAATATATTAAGGGGTCTAAAATTGTAAGTAACACACTAGAAATGAAACAGAACAAATTATCTTACTGTACTTATATATAATTTCAAGGATGTGTATTTTCTATTTGTAGTATTTAAACTATTCTGTATTTCTGTAATACAGCAAGGAGTTAGTAAATTACTTGATAATGAACAAGGTACAAATGCCAGTAAACATATTATTTTATATATATCCTATCAGTTTCAAATTAAAGGGTGGAATGGAAGTCATAATTTTATGGGAAATGAATGATTTCTTTATAGTCCAACTGGGTTCTGTTAATAAAGCAAAAAAGTATAACACCCACTGTAGATACCAGAAATTTTCCAAGGTAAAGCAATTATTTTTGAACTATTAAGTGTTTAAATGGCAATACCTTGACCAACACACTATGCTAAATATTACAGGTGATGTGGTGTGCCAACAGCACCATGGGTAATGTGGTGTATCAACAACACCATGAGTAAATTTCTGATAACAGTGTCTACTGGAGATGGTTTAGTAAGGGAAGCGGAAAACTAAATTGATGAATGCAAAGAGATACAATAGTGTTGGGATGCATTTCTGGAGGGGGTAAAATCTAGCTGAATTGCATGGAGGTGTGAGTGCCTGGAGGAAGAAACAGTAGTAAAAGTGGTTCATCCACCTATGGCAGCAGAGTTTTCAGTTTCCAGGATGAAAGTGCAAGAAAAATGAGGTTGAGCAATGAATACAATGAAGCAAAGACTGTTATAAGTATGTTGGACTGAAGGGAGATTAAATGATGGCATACTTTCAGGGCCAACTCTGATGAGGGTAAGGTTCATGATGCCTCAGTCCATATGGGAGCTGTAAGAAATTATCTGAGAGGTATATATGGGCTTTAACAATCTTCTGCAGGTGAAGCAAATTGTGGGTAAAGCAGGGTGAGGCATTTGTTGAGACAATTTTGGGTAAAGGATGACTAAGATTAAGCTGAGAAGGGGAGAGAGGGAGAAATTATTTGACACAGTATGGAAAGTGAGGGAGAAGAAAAGGAAGTGAGTTAAGCATTACAGGATCCTGGGAATTTCAGTTAAATGGTTCTATGTTCACATGTAATTATTTGAATTTGTCTAGAAATGATCAGAACACAAAGGAGACTGCACTGGGGCTTGATGGGTAGTGGAACAAAAAGACTTATTGACAGATGGTTTTCATGTGAGCCAGCCATTCTGGGATTTCTTAGGCAAGCTGGAAGTTGGATGCACGGTTAGTTGGGTTAAACTGACGGAATGACATAGGATAATGCAAGTCGTGTTGGTGGGAAAGAGATATGGTAAGTTACATTTGTGTGCTAAAAATCATAAATCTTCAAGAATATCATGGAACATACCAAAAATAAATCAGGCAAAGAAATGAGAGCCCATCCAGGAATCTTACTTGCTCCTGCCCCAAGAGTCCCTTTTATCTTTATGAAATTCCTATAGTGCTCAGGAAGCCAGACACCTCCACCAAGTGGGACCATAGATTATAGAGGTTATAGAGACTGCTCTGAATACTCTATTTTGCATTGTTTGTCGCTTTTTTATATTTGCTTTTAAGAGATTGGGAGGCCAAGCTGGTGTTTGTTGAAAATGCTACGGTATTCTTTTTCTTGCCCAAGTTTAGTACCAGTTAGTGATCTTCGGCATTTAATTTGTGCTACCATTTTGATGTTATCTGAACATACTTTGTTTGAAGGTAATGACTGTCCAATCTAGGTGACTGGAGGGTCAGGGCAGGATTCGTGTCAGTCTAGGGATGGAAGAGTGATCAAAGACTTCTATGGAGGTGCAGACATTCAGTTCTGGGTGGGTGTTGTATATCTGTTGTTGCTGCTGTTATGTCAGGGTGTAGTGATGTGACTGTGAGGTAACCTGCACATCAGATGACCTTCATATTGTGGTTTGCTGGAGGTATGGAAGTTACAAAGTGATTGAAAATGGATGGAGAAAGAAATGCTTCTTGAGGAAATCCACTAAAGAGGCTAAGGTTTTTAAAGGTGAAGCCATTGTGAATTTTTTGTCATTGTTGTGGAGGGTGGTGCCCAGTACGTTTTTTGTGAAAATGTGTCAGGGAACAATGTAAAATGCTTTGTTGATGTCTATTTCTACTATCATCGTGCGGTATGGTGGCAGTAACTGATTGAAGTCATCTAGGGTGAGTTGTGTGAGGCCAATGTTTAGAGTGGTGGTGGAGTGGTGGGGTCTAAATCCATGTTGTATAAGTGAGAGTGGGATATTTTGTCTGATTTTGTTGTGGATCAATTACTCAGTTCAGCAACTGAAGACAGAAGTGGTATAAAGCAGTGGGAGGAGGGCTATTGGGTGGTTAGGAGGGATTAATGATTAGTATAATGTTGGTAGGTGTCCAAATGTTTGGGATTTTGTTGTGTATCCACAGGTGGCTGAAGTTGTCTGTAAGTGCTTGTATCTCAACTGGGCCAAAGTGTTTTATGTGAAAGTTTTTTATGTTGTCAGGGCCTGTTGCAAGAGTTCTTTATGGTTTTAATTGTATTGCTTGTATCAGTGGAAGTGAAGGGTAGGTAGGTAGTTGTTTTAGAGTGGATTTTGTGTAGGTTTTCCATAACTTTTCCTTTTACATTTGAAGTTGGTTTGAGTTTGACATTTGAGCAGTGTCTCATAAGTATGTTTTGTGTGTTATTTTGGAGATGGGATTTCCTTGGAATGGGTCAGAAGTGCCTCATGAGTGGATGTTGGATTGGTCCAGTAAGTGTGGATCTTCCGTTACAAGTGGCAGAGTTAGTTACAATGGGTCTTGTGGTTCACTGTACTAAGGAAGGAGTGCCAGTTTGCACTTAACCTTTCAGTTGTTAGGTTAGTAATAGCATTATTTGGGACTGGAATTATTTGTCTAATTTCCATTGATGGTTAGTGGCATTGTCCAATTCCTTCTATGTTTCATGAAATATGTTACTTGAGAAGTTTGGGTTATTTTTCAAAGAACTTATGATATGTGCTTTTTGCTGGTTTGGCTGGAGATAGAGATGAAGTGCAAGATTGCATGACTTAGGGATGAGAAATTATCTGCACTGAAATTATGTAGCTTTGTTTCAGTATAATGTACTGAGTAATGCCTGGCCAGTCTGCTTTCCTGTGGATTTTATAAGTCTTTGTCATGTTTGTGTGGCTTGGGTGAGCCAGGATGAGTGCCAAAAAGGGTAGGTTGTCAGATAACAGTTCATGTTTCATGTTCCAAGTGGTCTGTGTAGTGCTGGTGAGCAAGTGATCTTGGCAAAGTTGGCTGCTGGAGGTGGTAGTTAGGAATCTGGATGGCTGTTTGGATAGATGATAATATTGAAAGTAGTTCCGGACAACACCTCATAAGCCAATAAACTAAAGCAGCTACTAACTCTCTAAGACCAATGATATAATCAAGGAACTGGAGGGGGGTCACAATATTTCACAATGTTGTAACTGGCTATGGAGTACCATCAGACACTCCTATGGAAAAAGGGTATGAAGAAGATTGCTATTTTGAGTTGTTACTAAATGTGGTGAACAATGGAAATAACTAACAGTTTGCCCAAATTTCAACAATTTCAGATGAGTAAAGAAATGCTTCTATACTTGAAATAATCATAGAAAATATCTCATAATACTTTCCCAAGCAAACACATACCCATCAAATATGAAGCAAATAAACTTAAGAAACTTTATATACTTCATTAGAGCCCTTAATGACCCCTAAACATCATTTCCACCCTATACTCGAAATCATCATGAAAAATAGTCATAACAATGAAGTAATCAAAGAAATCTATTACCTTTGGAAAATATGAAAAAATTGCAATTATCATCATTATTAGTTCAGGGTATTTTTTAGCCCCCCAAAAAACAAAAAATCCAAAATCGAAATACAGCATAACGAAATGCTTCCATACTTGAAATAATCATGGAAAAGATCTCATAATGCTTCCTCAGAGAAATCAAATATACCCATTAAATGCAAGACAAATAAGCAAAATAATATCGAAATACTTCATTACAGCCCTTAATGACCCCTAAAAACCATTTTGCCCCAGTCATATTCAGCTTGAAAAATAGTCCCAATAATGAGGTTATCAAGAGAATTCATTACTCTATAAAAAAACAAAAACTGCAGGGTATTTTTGGTTCAAAAACTTTTTATTTTAAAATCAAAATGCAACATAACGTAATGCTTCTATGCTCGAAATAATCAGGAAAAATATCTCATAATGCTTCCTGAAGCAAGCAAATAGATGCCCACTAAATATGGCATAAATAATCAAAAGAATCATTAAATACTTCATGAGAGACCTTACTAACACCATTTCCACCTAAGATTCAAATCCAACATGAAAAAATTAATTATCAGACAAATCTATTACCCTTCAAAAAAATGCCAAAATGCATATATTAGTTTACAGACCTTTTTAGCCCAAAAACCTTTGTCTCTTAAAACTGAAATACAACATCTTGAAACCCCTCTATACATGAAATAATCAAGGAGAATATCTCATGATGCTTCCCCCAGCAAACATATATACCTATTGAATACGAAGCAAAAAAATCATAAAAATATTCAAATACTGTATTACAGACCTTAGTGTCCTCTAGACACCATTTCAATCCCAGATTCACATTCAGCATGAAAAATACTGCTGATACTGTTATCACGAAAAATCTACTTCTCTTTGAAAAATACCAGAATTTGCAGGTATTACTTCAGGATAGTGATCTGCCCAAAAACCTTTTGTATTGAAATTAAAACATAACATAAAGAAATGTTTCTATACCTGAAATAATCAAGAAAATATCTCATAATGCTTCCCTAAGCAAACAGACACCCATTAAATATAAAGCAAACAATCACAAATAATCCTTCATTACAGCCCATTATGACCCCTAAACATCATTTATGCTTCAGATTCAAACTCATCATGAAAAATAATCCTAATACTGAGATTAGCAAACAAATCTATTACTCTAAAAAAAAATACCAAAAACTGCGGGTATTATTTCAGGGTATCTTATAGCCCAAAAAACTTTGTGATTTAAAATTCATATATAAAATAACAAAATAATTCTATACCTGAATTAATCATGGAATATATCTTATAATGCTTCTCCAAGCAAACTTAGACCCATTAAATACAAACAAAATAATCAAAAGAATCTTTAAAAGCTTCATTACAGCCCTAAATGATCCCCAAACACCATTTCAACTCCAGATTCATATTCAGCAATGAAAATAGCCCTAATATCAAGAAAATTTTTGCAGGGAAAAAATGCAATTGAGTGGGAGATGTATAAAACAAAGAGACAGGAGGTCAAGAGAAAGGTGCAAGAGGTGAAAAAGAGGGCAAATGAGAGTTGGGGTGAGAGAGTATCATTAAATTTTAGGGAGAATAAAAAGATGTTCTGGAAGGAGGTAAATAAAGTGCGTAAGACAAGGGAGCAAATGGGAACTTCAGTGAAGAGCGCAAATGGGGAGGTGATAACAAGTAGTGGTGATGTGAGAAGATGGAGTGAGTATTTTGAAGGTTTGTTGAATGTGTTTGATGATAGAGTGGCAGATATAGGGTGTTTTGGTCGAGGTGGTGTGCAAAGTGAGAGGGTTAGGGAAAATGATTTGGTAAACAGAGAAGAGGTAGTAAAAGCTTTGCGGCAGATGAAAGCTGGCAAGGCTGCAGGTTTGGATGGTATTGCAGTGGAATTTATTAAAAAAGGGGGTGACTGTATTGTTGACTGGTTGGTAAGGTTATTTAATGTATGTATGACTCATGGTGAGGTGCCTGAGGATTGGTGGAATACGTGCATAGTGCCATTGTACAAAGGCAAAGGGGATAAGAGTGTGCTCAAATTATAGAGGTATAAGTTTGTTGAGTATTCCTGGTAAATTATACAGGTGGGTATTGATTGAGAGGGTGAAGGCATGTACAGAGCATCAGATTGGGGAAGAGCAGTGTGGTTTCAGAAGTGGTAGAGGATGTGTGGATCAGGTGTTTGCTTTGAAGAATGTATGTGAGAAATACTTAGAAAAGCAAATGGATTTGTATGTAGCATTTATGGATCTGGAGAAGGCATATGATAGAGTTGATAGAGATGCTCTGTGGAAGGTATTAAGAATATATGGTGTGGGAGGCAAGTTATTAGAAGCAGTGAAAAGTTTTTATCGAGGATGTAAGGCATGTGTACGTGTAGGAAGAGAGGAAAGTGATTGGTTCTCAGTGAATGTAGGTTTGCGGCAGGGGTGAGTGATGTTTCCATGGTTGTTTAATTTGTTTATGGATGGGGTTGTTAGGGAGGTGAATGCAAGAGTTTTGGAAAGAGGGGCAAGTATGAAGTCTGTTGTGGATGAGAGAGCTTGGGAAGTGAGTCAGTTGTTGTTCGCTGATGATACAGCGCTGGTGGCTGATTCATGTGAGAAACTGCAGAAGCTGGTGACTGAGTTTGGTAAAGTGTGTGAAAGAAGAAAGTTAAGAGTAAATGTGAATAAGAGCAAGGTTATTAGGTACAGTAGGGTTGAGGGTCAAGTCAACTGGGAGGTAAGTTTGAATGGAGAAAAACTGGAGGAAGTAAAGTGTTTTAGATATCTGGGAGTGGATCTGGCAGCGGATGGAACCATGGAAGCGGAAGTGAATCATAGGGTGGGGGAGGGGGCAAAAATCCTGGGAGCCTTGAAGAATGTGTGGAAGTCGAGAACATTATCTCGGAAAGCAAAAATGGGTATGTTTGAAGGAAAAGTGGTTCCAACAATGTTGTATGGTTGCGAGGCGTGGGTTATGGATAGAAATGTGCGCCGGAGGGTGGATGTGCTGGAAATGAGATGTTTGAGGACAATGTGTGGTGTGAGGTGGTTTGATCGAGTAAGTAATGTAAGGGTAAGAAAGATAAGTGGAAATAAAAAGAGCGTGGTTGAGAGAGCAGAAGAGGGTGTTTTGAAATGGTTTGGGCACATGGAGGGAATGAGTGAGGAAAGATTGACCAAGAGGACATATGTGTCGGAGATGGAGGGAACGAGGAGAAGTGGGAGACCAAATTGGAGGTGGAAAGATGGAGTAAAAAAGATTTTGTGTGATCGGGGCCTGAACATGCAGGAGGGTGAAAGGAGGGCAAGGAATAGAGTGAATTGGATCAAGTTGGTATACCGGGGTTGACGTGCTGTCAGTGAATTGAATCAGGGCATGTGAAGTGTCTGGGGTAAACCATGGAAAGTTGTGTGGGGCCTGGATGTGGAAAGGGAGCTGTGGTTTCGGGCATTATTGCATGACATCTAGAGACTGAGTGTGAACGAATGGGGCCTTTGTTGTCTTTTCCTAGTGCTACCTCGCACACATGAGGGGGGAGGGGGATGGTATTCCATGTGTGGCGAGTTGGCGATGGGAATGAATAATGGCAGATAGTGTGAATTGTGTGCATGGGTATATATGTATGTGTCTGTGTGTGTATATATATGTGTACATTGAGATGTATAGGTATGTATATTTGCGTGTGTGGATGAGTATGTATATACATTGTGTATGGGGGTGGGTTGGGCCATTTCTTTCGTCTGTTTCCTTGCGCTACCTTGCAAACGCGGGAGACAGCAACAAAGCAAAATAAAAAAAAATATCAAGAAAATCTATTGCCCTTTGTAAAATATAAAGAATTGCAGGTATTTCAACCAAAAAAATTTAAACTGAAATGTAACATAATCAAATGCTTATATACTTGAAAAAATAATGAAAAATATCTCATTATGCTTCCCAATAAAACAGATACCTAACAAATATGAAGCATATAATCACAAGAATATTTGATTACTGCATTACAGCTCTCTATGACCCCCAAACACCATTTTAATCCCAGTTCCATATTCAGGATGAAAAACAGCCCTAATAGTGAGGTTACCAAGCAAATCTATATCCCTTCAAAAATATAAGAAATTGCAGCTATTCCTTCAGGGTATTTGTTAGCCGAAAAGAAAAAACTTTTTGTATAGAGATTACAATATAATGAAATACTTCTAATCTAGAAATAATAATGAAAAAATCTCATACTGCTTCCCTAAGCAAATAGACACACATCAGTTACAAAGCAAATAATCATGAGTCATTAAATCCTTCACTACAGCCCTTAATGACCCCTAAACATCACTTCCACCCAATATTCAAATTCAGCCTGAAAATTTGTCCTAATACTGAGGTTAAGCAAATCTATCACCCTTTAAAAAACACCAAAAATTGCAGATAGTAATTTAAGGTAATCTACAGCCCAAAAAATTTGTTTTAAAATTCACATTACGTAACGAAACACTTCTATACCTGAACTATTCATGTAAAACATCTTATAATACCTTCCAGATGTGGAGGGAACGAGGAGAAGTGGGAAACTGAATTAAAGGTGGAAGGATGGAGTGAAAAAGATTTTGAGCGATCGGGGTCTAAACATACAGGACAGTGAAAGGCGTGCAAGGAATAGAGTGAACTGGAACAATATGGTATACCGGGGTCAACATGCTGTCAATGGATTGAACCAGGGTATGTGAAGCATCTGGGGTAAACCATGGATATTTTTCTGGGGCCTGGATGTGGAAAGGGGGCTGTAGTTTCGGTGCATTACACATGACAGCTAGAGACTGAGTGTGAACGAATGTGGCCTTTGTTGTCTTTTCGTAGCGCTACCTTGCATTCGCGCAGGGGGAGGGTGGTGCCATTTCATGTGTGGTGGGGTGGCGACAGGAATGGATGAAGGCAGCATGTATGAATATGTACATGTGTATATATGTACATGTCTGTGTTTGTATATGTATGAATATGTTGAAATGTATAGGTATGTATATGTGCGTGTGAGGGCATTTATGTATATACTTGTGTATGTGGGTGGGTTGGGCCATTCTTTTGTCTGTTTCCTTGCGCTACCTTGCTAACGCAGGAAACAGTGTCAAAGTATAATAAATAAAATAAATAATTTCCCAAGCAAATATATACACATTAAATTTGATGGAAATAATCACAAAAATTTTTAAATACTTTATACAGCCTTTAATGACCCCCAAACACCACTTCAATCCCAGATCTACATTCAGCATAGAAAATAGCTTTAATGATGTGGTTATCAGGAAAATCAGTTACCTTTTGAAAAATATCACTAAAGGGCATCCTATAGCCCAAAAAACATTTTGGTTTAGAATTGAAATTAATTCATTTATTTATCATACGTGATCACCAATTCCTGCATCAGTGAGGCAGCTCAAGGAAAACAGACAAAGAATGTCCCATCAACTCACATATATATATTTCTTTTTTCATACTATTTGCCATTTCCCGCGTTAGCGAGGTAGCGTGAAGAACAGAGGACTGGGCCTTTGAGGGAATATCTTCACCTGGCCCCATTCTCTGTTCCTTCTTTAAAAAAAAAAAAAAAGAGAGGGGTGGACTTCCAGCCACCCACTCCCTCATATATATATATATATATATATATATATATATATTTTTCTTTTCTTGCTTTGTCGCTGTCTCCCGCATTTGTGAGGTAGCGCAAGGAAACAGACGAAAGAAATGGCCCAACCCACCCCCATACACATGTATATACATATGTCCACACACGCAAATATACATACCTACACAGCTTTCCATGGTATACCCCAGACGCTTCACATGCCCTGATTCAACCCACTGACAGCACGTCAACCCCGGTATACCACATCGATCCAATTCACGCTATTCCTTGCCCTCCTTTCACCCTCCTGCATGTTCAGGCCCTGATCACACAAAATCTTTTTCACTCCATCTTTCCACCTCCAATTTGGTCTCCTACTTCTCCTTGTTCCCTCCACCTCCGACACATATATCCTCTTGGTCAATCTTTCCTCACTCATTCTCTCAATGTGCCTAAACCATTTCAAAACACCCTCTTCTGCTCTCTCAACCACGCTCTTTTTATTTCCACACATCTCTCTTACCCTTACGTTACTTACTTGATCAAACCACCTCACACCACACATTGTCCTCAAACATCTCCTTTCCAGCACATCCACCCTCCTGCGCACAACTCTGTCCATAGCCCATGCCTCGCAACCATACAAAATTGTTGGAACCACTATTCCTTCAAACATACCCATTTTTGCTTTCCGAGACAATGTTCTCGACTTCCACACATTCTTCAAGGCTCCCAGGATTTTTGCCCCCTCCCCCACCCTATGATCCACTTCCGCTTCCATGGTCCCATCCGCTGCCAGATCCACTCCCAGATATCTAAAACACTTTACTTCCTCCAGTTTTTCTCCATTCAAACTTACCTCCCAATTGACTTGACCCTCAACCCTACTGTACCTAATAACCTTGCTCTTACTCACATTTACTCTTAACTTTCTTCTTTCACACACTTTACCAAACTCAGTCACCAGCTTCTGCAGTTTCTCACATGAATCAGCCACCAGCGCTGTATCATCAGCGAACAACAACTGACCACTTCCCAAGCTCTCTCATCCACAACAGACTTCATATATATATATATATATATATATATATATATATATATATATTTTTCATTTATTATACTTTGTCACTGTCTCCCGTGTTTGCGAGGTAGCGCAAGGAAACAGACGAAAGAAATGGCCCAACCCCCCCCCATACACATGTATATACATACGTCCACACACGCAAATATACATACCTACACAGCTTTCCATGGTTTACCCCAGACGCTTCACATGCCTTGATTCAATCCAATGACAGCACGTCAACCCCGGTATACCACATTGCTCCAATTCACTCTATTCCTTGCCCTCCTTTCACCCTCCTGCATGTTCAGGCCCCGATCACACAAAATCTTTTTCACTCCATCTTTCCACCTCCAATTTGGTCTCCCTCTTCTCCTCGTTCCCTCCACCTCCGACACATATATCCTCTTGGTCAATCTTTCCTCACTCATTCTCTCCATGTGCCCAAACCACTTCAAAACACCCTCTTCTGTTCTCTCAACCACGCTCTTTTTATTTCCACACATCTCTCTTACCCTTACGTTACTCACTCGATCAAACCACCTCACACCACACATTGTCCTCAAACATCTCATTTCCAGCACATCCATCCTCCTGCGCACAACTCTATCCATAGCCCACGCCTCGCAACCATACAACATTGTTGGAACCACTATTCCTTCAAACATACCCATTTTTGCTTTCCGAGATTATGTTCTCGCCTTCCACACATTCTTCAAGGCCCCCAGAATTTTTGCCCCCTCCCCCACCCTATGATCCACTTCCGCTTCCATGGTTCCATCCGCTGCCAGATCCACTCCCAGATATCTAAAACACTTCACTTCCTCCAGTTTTTCTCCATTCAAACTCACCTCCCAATTGACTTGACCCTCAACCCTACTGTACCTAATAACCTTGCTCTTACTCACATTTACTCTTAACTTTCTTCTTTCACACACTTTACCAAACTCAGTCACCAGCTTCTGCAGTTTCTCACATGAATCAGCCACCAGCGCTGTATCATCAGCGAACAACAACTGACTCACTTCCCAAGCTCTCTCATCCACAACAGACTTCATATATATATATATATATATTTTTCATTTATTATACTTTGTCACTGTCTCCCGTGTTTGCGAGGTAGCGCAAGGAAACAGACGAAAGAAATGGCCCAAACCCCCCCCCATACACATGTATATACATACGTCCACACACGCAAATATACATACCTACACAGCTTTCCATGGTTTACCCCAGACGCTTCACATGCCTTGATTCAATCCAATGACAGCACGTCAACCCCGGTATACCACATTGCTCCAATTCACTCTATTCCTTGCCCTCCTTTCACTCTCCTGCATGTTCAGGCCCCGATCACACAAAATCTTTTTCACTCCATCTTTCCACCTCCAATTTGGTCTCCCTCTTCTCCTCGTTCCCTCCACCTCCGACACATATATCCTCTTGGTCAATCTTTCCTCACTCATTCTCTCCATGTGCCCAAACCACTTCAAAACACCCTCTTCTGCTCTCTCAACCACGCTCTTTTTATTTCCACACATCTCTCTTACCCTTGCGTTACTCACTCGATCAAACCACCTCACACCACACATTGTCCTCAAACATCTCATTTCCAGCACATCCATCCTCCTGCGCACAACTCTATCCATAGCCCACGCCTCGCAACCATACAACATTGTTGGAACCACTATTCCTTCAAACATACCCATTTTTGCTTTCCGAGATTATGTTCTCGCCTTCCACACATTCTTCAAGGCCCCCAGAATTTTTGCCCCCTCCCCCACCCTATGATCCACTTCCGCTTCCATGGTTCCATCCGCTGCCAGATCCACTCCCAGATATCTAAAACACTTCACTTCCTCCAGTTTTTCTCCATTCAAACTCACCTCCCAATTGACTTGACCCTCAACCCTACTGTACCTAATAACCTTGCTCTTATTCACATTTACTCTTAACTTTCTTCTTCCACACACTTTACCAAACTCAGTCACCAGCTTCTGCAGTTTCTCACATGAATCAGCCACCAGCGCTGTATCATCAGCGAACAACAACTGACTCACTTCCCAAGCTCTCTCATCCCCAACAGACTTCATACTTGCCCCTCTTTCCAAAACTCTTGCATTTACCTCCCTAACAACCCAATCCATAAACAAATTAAACAACCATGGAGACATCACACACCCCTGCCGCAAACCTACATTCACTGAGAACCAATCACTTTCCTCTCTTCCTACACGTACACATGCCTTACATCCTCGATAAAAACTTTTCACTGCTTCTAACAACTTTCCTCCCACACCATATATTCTTAATACCTTCCACAGAGCATCTCTATCAACTCTATCATATGCCTTCTCCAGATCCATAAATGCTACATACAAATCCATTTGCTTTTCTAAGTATTTCTCACATACATTCTTCAAAGCAAACACCTGATCCACACATCCTCTACCACTTCTGAAACCACACTGCTCTTCCCCAATCTGATGCTCTGTACATGCCTTCACCCTCTCAATCAATACCCTCCCATATAATTTACCAGGAATACTCAACAAACTTATACCTCTGTAATTTGAGCACTCACTCTTATCCCCTTTGCCTTTGTACAATGGCACTATGCACGCATTCCGCCAATCATCAGGCACCTCACCATGAGTCATACATACATTAAATAACCTTACCAACCAGTCAACAATACAGTCACCCCCTTTTTTAATAAATTCCACTGCAATACCATCCAAACCTGCTGCCTTGCCGGCTTTCATCTTCCGCAAAGCTTTCACTACCTCTTCTCTGTTTACCAAATCATTTTCCCTAACCCTCTCACTTTGCACACCACCTTGACCAAAACACCCTATATCTGCCACTCTATCATCAAACACATTCAACAAACCTTCAAAATACTCACTCCATCTCCTTCTCACATCACCACTACTTGTTATCACCTCCCCTTCTGCACCCTTCACTGAAGTTCCCATTTGCTCCCTTGTCTTACGCACTTTATTTACCTCCTTCCACAACATCTTTTTATTCTCCCTAAAATTTAATGATACTCTCTCACCCCAACTCTCATTTGCCCTTTTTTTCACCTCTTGCACCTTTCTCTTGACCTCCTGTCTCTTTCTTTTATACGTCTCCCACTCAATTGCATTTTTTCCCTGCAAAAATTGTCCAAATGCCTCTCTCTTCTCTTTCACTAATACTCTTACTTCTTCATCCCACCACTCACTACCCTTTCTAATCAACCCACCTCCCACTCTTCTCATGCCACAAGCATCTTTTGCGCAATCCATCACTGGTTCCCTAAATACATCCCATTCCTCCCCCACTCCCCTTACTTCCATTGTTCTCACATATATATATATATATATATATATATATATATATATATATATATATATATATATATATATATATATATATATATATATTTTAGGGAGAATAAAAAATGTTTTGGAAGGAGGTAAAAAAAGTATGTAAGACAAAAGAACAAATGGGAACTTCAGTGAAGGGGGCAAATGGGGAGATGATAACAAGTAGTGGTGATGTGAGGAGATGGAGTGAGTATTTTAAAGGTTTGTTGAATGTGTTTGATGACAGAGTGGCAGATATAGGGTGTTTGGTCGAGGTGGTGTGCAAAGTGAGAGGGTTAGGGAAAATGATTTGGTAAACAGAGAAGAGGTAGTTAAAGCTTTGCGGAAGATGAAAGCTAGCAAGGCAGCGGGTTTGGATGGTATTGCAGTGGAATTTATTAAAAAAGACGGTGACTGTATTGTTGACTAGTTGGTAAGGTTATTCAATGTAAGCATGATTCATGGTGAGGTCCCTGAGGATTGGCGGAATGCTTGCATAGAGCCAATGTACAAAGGCAAGAGGACGAGAGTGAGTGCTCAAATTACAGAGGTATAGGTTTTTGAGTATTCATGGTAAAGTGTATGGGAGGGTATTGATTAAGAGATTGAAGGCGAGTACAGAGCATCAGATTGGGGAAGAGCAGTGTGGTTTCAGAAGTGGTAGAGGATGTGTGGATCAGGTGTTTGCTTTGAAGAATGTCTGTGAGAAATACTTAGAAAAGCAAATGGATTTGTATGTAGCATTTATGGATCTGGAGAAGGCATATGATAGAGTTGATAGAGTTGCTCTGTGGAAGGTTTTAAGGATATATGGTTTGGGAGGCAAGTTGTTGGAAGCATTGAAAAGTTTTTATCGAGGATGTAAGGCATGTGTACGTGTAGGAAGAGAGGAAAGTGATTGGTTCTCAGTGAATGTAGGTTTGCGGCAGGGGTGTGTGATGTCTCCATGGTTGTTTAATTTGTTTATAGATGGGGTTGTTAGGGAGGTGAATGCAAGAGTTTTGGAAAGAGGGGCAAGTATGCAGTCTGTTGTGGATGAGAGAGCTTGGAAAAAGAGTCAGCTGTTGTTCGCTGATGATACAGCGCTGGTGGCTGATTCATGTGAGAAACTGCAGAAGCTGGTGACTGAGTTTGGTAAAGTGTGTGAAATAAAAAAGTTGAGAGTAAATGTGAATGAAAGCAAGGTTATTGGGTACAGTAGGGTTGAGGGTCAAGTCAATTGGAAGGTAAGTTTGAATGGAGAAAAACTGGAGGAAGTGAAGTGTTTTAGATATCTGGGAGTGGATTTGGCAGTGGATGGAACCATGGAACCAGGGGGCGAAAATTCTGGGAGCCTTGAAGAATGAGTGGAAGTCGAGAACATTATCTCAGATAGCAAAAATGGGTATGTTTGAAGGAATAGTGGTTCCAAAATGTTGTATGGTAGCAAGGCGTGGGGTATGGATGGAGTTGTGCGGAGGAGGGTGGATGTGCTGGAAATGAGATGTTTGAGAACAATATGTGGTGTGAAGTGGTTTGATGGAGTAAGTAATAATAGGGTAAGAGAGATGTGTGGTAATAAAAAGAGTGTGATTGAGAGAGCAGAAGAGGGTGTTTTGAAATGGTTTGGTTACATGGAGAGAATGAGTGAGGAAAGATTGACCAAGAGGATATATGTGTCAGAGGTGAACAAAACGAGGAGAATTGGGAGACCAAATTGGAGGTGGAAAGATGGAGTGAAAAAGATTTTGAGTGATCGGGGCCTGAACATGCAGGAGGGTGAAAGGCGTGCAAGGAATAGAGTGAATTGGAACGATGTGGTATAGCAGGGTCGACATGCCGTTAATGGATTGAACTAGGGCATGTGAAGCATCTAGGGTAAACCATGGAAAGTTCTGTGGAGCCTGGATGTGGAAAGGGAGCTGTGGTTTCGGTGCATTATTAAATGACAGCTAGAGACTGAGTGTGAACAAATGGGGCCTTTGTTGTCTTTCTTAGCGCTACCTCGCACACATGAAGGGGAAGAGGGTTGTTCTTTCGTGTGTGGCGAGTTGGCAATGGGAATGAATAAAGGCAGACAGTATGAATTACGTACATGTGTATATATGTATATGTCTGTGTGAGTATATATATGTATACGTTGAGATGTATGGGTATGTATATTTGCGTGTGTGGAGGTGTATATATATATATATATATATATATATATATATATATATATATATATATATATATATTTGAGTATGTGTGTGGGTTGGGCCATTCTTTCGTCTGTTTCCTTGCGCTACCTCGCTAACACGGGAGACAGACAAAACAAAATAAATAAATAAAGATAAATAAATAAATATATATTCTTTTTCTTTCTTTCTTTCAAACTATTCGCCATTTCCCACATTAGCGAGGTAGCGTTAAGAACAGAGGACTGGGCCTTTGAGGGAATATCCTCACTTGGCCACCTTCTCTGTTCTTTCTTTTGGAAAATAAAAAAAAAAACGAGAGGGGAGGATTTCCAGCCCCCCGCTCCCTCCCCTTTTAGTCGCCTTCTATGACATGCAGGGAATACGTGGGAAGTATTCTTTCTCCCCTATATATCCCTATATCCCTGGGGGTAGGGGAGAAAGAATACATCCATGCCTCACAGACCTTTCCATTAATTTTACAATATCTTAGCCCAGTAGGCCCTTTGGTTGCCCATTGTACCTATCTGATCATGATAAATTCACAAATTCTTGATGGTCTTATGTACTCTAGTATTTCTCCTTTGACCACAATGGTTTTCTAGAAGGCATACATAATCAGTATCGGTTACCAGAAATTTAGGATTATGTAAAGCTTGTATAGTTTTATTTACAAATGTTTACTGTACACATTATATATGGTTTCATAACATTTTTTTAGAGATCTGTCAAGTAGTGTAGAATATTTTGGCCCCATGGTACCCAAGTCCTTAATATACCACTGATTTCGAAGCTGATCAGACCTAATTGATGTACAACTCTACAACACTTATTTTATTTATGTGAATTTAATCTGGTAATTTTATGAACAAAATTCCAACATAAACTCATGAAAGGTTGGTTTCCAAAGACAAATAAATATATATATATATATATATATATATATATATATATATATATATAGAAGGCGACTAAAAGGGGAGGGAGCGGGGGGCTGGAAATCCTCCCCTCTCGTTTTTTTTTTTTTATTTTCCAAAAGAAGGAACAGAGAATTGGGCCAGGTGAGGGTAGTCCCTCAAAGGCCCAGTCCTCTGTTCTTAATGCTACCTCGCTAATGCGGGAAATGGCGAATAGTTTGAAAGAAAAAAAAGAAATATATATATATATATATATATATATATATATATATATATATATATATATATATATATATATATATATATATATATATTTGTTGAATGTGTTTGATGATAGAGTGGCAGATATAGGGTGTTTTGGTCGAGGTGGTGTGCAAAGTGCGAGGGTTAGGGAAAATGAGTTGGTAAACAGAGAAGAGGTAGTAAAAGCTTTGCGGAAGATGAAAGCCGGCAAGGCAGCAGGTTTGGATGGTATTGCAGTGGAATTTATTAAAAACGGGGGTGACTGTATTGTTGACTGGTTGGTAAGGTTATTTAATGTATGTATGACTCATGGTGAGGTGCCTGAGGATTGGCGGAATGCGTGCATAGTGCCATTGTACAAAGGCAAAGGGGATAAGAGTGAGTGCTCAAATTACAGAGGTATAAGTTTGTTGAGTATTCCTGGCAAATTATATGGGAGGGTATTGATTGAGAGGGTGAAGGCATGTACAGAGCATCAGATTGGGGAAGAGCAGTGCGGTTTCCGAAGTGTTAGAGGATGTGTGGATCAGGTGTTTGCTTTGAAGAATGTATGTGAGAAATACTTAGAAAAGCAAATGGAATTGTATGTAGCATTTATGGATCTGGAGAAGGCATATGATAGAGTTGATAGAGATGCTCTGTGGAAGGTATTAAGAATATATGGTGTGGGAGGCAAGTTGTTAGAAGCAGTGAAAAGTTTTTATCGAGGATGTAAGGCATGTGTACGTGTAGGAAGAGAGGAAAGTGATTGGTTCTCAGTAAATGTAGGTTTGCGGCAGGGGTGTGTGATGTCTCCATGGTTGTATAATTTGTTTATGGATGGGGTTGTTAGGGAGGTGAATGCAAGAGTTTTGGAAAGAGGGGCAAGTATGAAGTCTGTTGTGGATGAGAGAGCTTGGGAAGTGAGTCAGTTGTTGTTCGCTGATGATACAGTGCTGGTGGCTGATTCATGTGAGAAACTGCAGAAGCTGGTGACTGAGTTTGGTAAAGTGTGTGAAAGAAGAAAGTTAAGAGTAAATGTGAATAAGAGCAAGGTTATTAGGTACAGTAGGGTTGAGGGTCAATTCAATTGGGAGGTGAGTTTGAATGGAGAAAAACTGGAGGAAGTGAAGTGTTTTAGATAACTGGGAGTGGATCTGGCAGCGGATGGAACCATGGAAGCGGAAGTGGATCATAGGGTGAGGGAGGGGGAGAAAATTCTGGGAGCCTTGAAGAATGTGTGGAAGTCGAGAACATTATCTCAGAAAGCAAAAATGGGTATGTTTGAAGGAATAGTGGTTCCAACAATGTTGTATGGTTGCGAGGCGTGGACTATGGATAGAGTTGTGCGCAGGAGGATGGATGTGCTGGAAATGAGATGTTTGAGGACAATGTGTGGTGTGAGGTGGTTTGATCGAGTAAGTAATGTAAGGATAAGAGAGATGTGTGGAAATAAAAAGAGCGTGGTTGAGAGAGCAGAAGAGGGTGTTTTGAAATGGTTTGGTCACATGGAGAGAATGAGTGAGGAAAGATTGACCAAGAGGATATATGTGTCGGAGGTGGAGGGACCGAGGAGAAGAGGGAGACCAAATTGGAGGTGGAAAGATGGAGTGAAAAAGATTTTGTGTGATCGGGGCCTGAACATGCAGGAGGGTGAAAGGAGGGCAAAGAATAGAGTGAATTGGAGCGATGTGGTATACCGGGGTTGATGTGCTGTCAGTGGATTGAATCAAGGCATGTGTATGGGGGTGGGTTGGGCCATTTCTTTCGTCTGTTTCCTTGCGCTACCTTGCAAACGCGGGAGACAGCGGGAAAAAAAAAAAAAAAAAAAATATATATATATATATATATATATATATATATATATATATATATATATATATATATATATATATATATGGTGCTTACCCAACAAACAAGAAAGCAAGAATGCTCAAAAGGGTCAAGAAAGCATTCAGGGGTGAAACTTCTCAAGGAATCAGCCGTGATAACTACTTGAAGTTCTTCCACTTTCTGAATAACATCAATGATGTAGATACAGCCCTTACTTTCTACCACATTGCTGGAGCTTCTATTGATCAGGCAACCCTGAAGCATGTAGCAAAAACTGTTGCACACGTAGAGCTGTCAGACCATGTTGTGGATGTTGTCTTCACACTCTTTGATGATAACAATGATGGTCAGCTCAGTAATTGTGAGTTTGTTGCTGTCATGAAAAAAAGATTGCAGCGTGGCTTAGAGAAACCCAAAGATACAGGATTTGTAAAGCTTATTGTTTCCATGTTTAAGTGTGCTGGAGAGACCAAGCCAGTTCTTCTGGATATATGAGGAAAGGTTCGTGTGCAAGATGCAGAGTCAAAAGAAGCAGAGTGGAAGAGACACTGTGAGGGGTGTAATTGCAGAGGCAAAAGTAGAGACAATGGAGAAAATTCTGTGGGAGGAAATCAAGAAGAAAAAAAAGATTAGAAACTATTTTACTGATGTAAAGTGCAATGTCGAAGGCAGAAATTTGATATTCTAACATCCAACTTAAAAGCAAGGAAACAAATAATATGTGCAGTTTGTTGATGTGGTGGACCTGTTGGTAACACAGCATTCAGCTTGCTTTTAAGATTATTGAAATATGATTATATGTTATAATCAAGCCTACGGCAGTTCTCGAGCACTGACTTCAACATGGAGCCTGGCATATTTTCAACACTTAAAAGAAAATGGTGTGTCATGGTCAGCATACGTACATATACGCTCAAATGATGCTGCAGATTCTTTCTCACGAAGCAAAAGGTGGCAACAACATTCGACGCTTACAGCAGGAAATAACTAAATATGCCATCAACAAACTGTGTTCATATGACTTGCGTTGGGTCAGATGCAGAGGAGGATTTGAAGATTGCCGTATAGAGCCTCTTTTCCAGTGAAGACAAACCAACCAACCGTTCTGTGGAGTATTTACTTTAATCAGCTGCCGGACCTTGGGAAGATCAACAATGGTGCTTTGAGTGCTAGACGTCAACAACTGATCTGCTCTCATATGTGACTGTATGGATCATCCTCTATCAGAGGAACGTATTAACCTCAACCATGAAATAATAGAGGAAGTATGTGACCACACATCTGATGACCACACAGCTGATGACCACACATCTGATGGGTGCTGGCCACACGACTGTGGTGTATAGAGGGATATGGTGAATGGGCCAGAAGGTGATCTCATGAACCAGAACATAAGGACTTTTGAGGAGGAAGACGACTACGCTTTCACAGATGAGAAAATATATGCAGAACTCAAACTTTGTCGTACACATCCCCGACAGTTTCTTTGCCATCTGAAGTTTGCATCAGCCTTCACTCCTGCCTGCAGTAGCATGCTTTCTGACATGTTTCATGAGCTCCTCTTCGCCAACGGAACTACCTTGGCCACCAGTGATGCTACTACGTTTGTGAATCAAAACCCATTGCAACACAAACCTCGTCAGGTGGTAGTGTCCCGCAGTGTATCGAGACAGACTTCCCCAGAACTTTTTTAAAGGGGAAGTAAATGTTTATAGTTGTGTTACTGGAGTGATAGTTTTCATACATGGTGCTTTGACAAGAAAATAGTGAAATTGGAAAAAATGTAGCTTAGACATTGAAGCTTATTGATACAGTGGTTAAATTGATGAGAACTACTATTGACTTTTGTGTAAATAAATTAAACATTTCCTTTTTCCATAGCCAGAGGTTGAACCATTATGTGACATTCATTTTTTTCTTTTCGTTTCAAGTTAGAAGTTTCAGTTTTCTAAATTGTTTCTTACATTTTTCATATGTATATATATGTATGTGTGTGTGTGTGTGTGTATATGTGCATGTGTGTGTGTATGTGTGTGTATGTGTATATATATATATGTATATTATCCCTGGGGATAGGGGTGAAAGAATACTTCCCACGCATTCCTCGCGTGTCGTAGAAAGCGACTAGAGGGGACAGGAGCAGGGGGCCAGAAATCCTCCCCTCCTTGTATTTTTTTTAGCTTTCTAAAATGGGAAACAGAATAAGGAGTCACGCGGGGAGTGCTCATACTCCTCGAAGGCTCAGATTGGGGTGCCTAAATGTGTGTGGATGTAACCAAGATGTGAAAAAAGGAGAGATAGGTAGTATGTTTGAGGAAAGGAACCTGGATGTTTTGGCTCTGAGTGAAACGAAGCTAAAGGGTGAAGGGGAAGAGTGGTTTGGGAATGTCTTGGGAGTAAAGTCAGGGGTTAGTGAGAGGACAAGAGCAAGGGAAGGAGTAGCAGTACTCCTGAAACAGGAGTTGTGGGAGTACGTGATAGAATGTAAGAAAGTAAATTCTCGATTAATATGGATAAAACTGAAAGTTGATGGAGAGAGATGGGTGATTATTGGTGCATATGCACCTGGGCATGAGAAGAAAGATCATGAGAGGCAAGTGTTTTGGGAGCAGCTGAATGAGTGTGTTAGTGGTTTTGATGAACGAGACCGGGTTATAGTGATGGGTGATTTGAATGCAAAGGTGAGTAATGTGACAGTTGAGGGAATAATTGGTATACATGGGGTGTTCAGTGTTGTAAATGGAAATGGTGAAGAGCTTGTAGATTTATGTGCTGAAAAAGGACTGATGATTGGGAATACCTGGTTTAAAAAGTGAGATATACATAAGTATACTTATGTAAGTAGGAGAGATGGCCAGAGAGCGTTATTGGATTACGTGTTAATTGACAGGTGCGCGAAAGAGAGACTTTTGGATGTTAATGTGCTGAGAGGTGCAACTGGAGGGATGTCTGATCATTATCTTGTGGAGGCTACGGTGAAGATTTGTATGGGTTTTCAGAAAAAAAGAGTGAATGTTGGGGTGAAGAGGGTGGTGAGAGTAAGTGAGCTTGGGAAGGAGACTTGTGTGAGGAAGTACCAGGAGAGACTGAGTACAGAATGGAAAAAGGTGAGAACAATGGAAGTAAGGGGAGTGGGGGAGGAATGGGATGTATTTAGGGAATCAGTGATGGATTGCGCAAAAGATGCTTGTGGCATGAGAAGAGTGGGAGGTGGGTTGATTAGAAAAGGTAGTGAGTGGTGGGATGAGGAAGTAAGAGTATTAGTGAAAGAGAAGAGAGAGGCATTTGGACGATTTTTGCAGGGAAAAAATGCAGTTGAGTGGGAGACGTATAAAAGAAAGAGACAGGAGGTCAAGAGAAAGGTGCAAGAGGTGAAAAAAAGGGCAAATGAGAGTTGGGGTGAGAGTATCATTAAATTTTAGGGAGAATAAAAAGATGTTCTGGAAGGAGGTAAATAAAGTGCGTAAGACAAGGGAGCAAATGGGAACTTCAGTGAAGGGCGCAAATGGGGAGGTGATAACAAGTAGTGGTGATGTGAGAAGGAGATGGAGTGAGTATTTTGAAGGTTTGTTGAATGTGTTTGATGATAGAGTGGCAGATATAGGGTGTTTTGGTCGAGGTGGTGTGCAAAGTGAGAGGGTTAGGGAAAATGATTTGGTAAACAGAGAAGAGGTAGTAAAAGCTTTGCGGAAGATGAAAGCCGGCAAGGCAGCAGGTTTGGATGGTATTGCAGTGGAATTTATTAAAAAAGGGGGTGACTGTATTGTTGACTGGTTGGTAAGGTTATTTAATGTGTGTATGACTCACGGTGAGGTGCCTGAGGATTGGCGGAATGCGTGCATAGTGCCATTGTACAAAGGCAAAGGGGATAAGAGTGAGTGCTTAAATTACAGAGGTATAAGTTTGTTGAGTATTCCTGGTAAATTATATGGGAGGGTATTGATTGAGAGGGTGAAGGCATGTACAGAGCATCAGATTGGGGAAGAGCAGTGTGGTTTCAGAAATGGTAGAGGATGTGTGGATCAGGTGTTTGCTTTGAAGAATGTATGTGAGAAATACTTAGAAAAGCAAATGGATTTGTATGTAGCATTTATGGATCTGGAGAAGGCATATGATAGAGTTGATAGAGATGCTCTGTGGAAGGTATTAAGAATATATGATGTGGGAGGCAAGTTGTTAGAAGCAGTGAAAAGTTTTTATCGAGGATGTAAGGCATGTGTACGTGTAGGAAGAGAGGAAAGTGATTGGTTCTCAGTGAATGTAGGTTTGCGGCAGGGGTGTGTGATGTCTCCATGGTTGTTTAATTTGTTTATGGATGGGGTTGTTAGGGAGGTGAATGCAAGAGTTTTGGAAAGAGGGGCAAGTATGAAGTCTGTTGTGGATGAGAGAGCTTGGGAAATCAGTCAGTTGTTGTTCGCTGATGATACAGCGCTGGTGGCTGATTCATGTGAGAAACTGCAGAAGCTGGTGACTGAGTTTGGTAAAGTGTGTGAAAGAAGAAAGTTAAGAGTAAATGTGAATAAGAGCAAGGTTATTAGGTACAGTAGGGTTGAGGGTCAAGTCAATTGGGAGGTGAGTTTGAATGGAGAAAAACTGGAGGAAGTGAAGTGTTTTAGATATCTGGGAGTGGATCTGGCAGCGGATGGAACCATGGAAGCGGAAGTGGATCATAGGGTGGGGGAGGGGGCGAAAATTCTGGGAGCCTTGAAGAATGTGTGGAAGTCGAGAACATTATCTCGGAAAGCAAAAATGGGTATGTTTGAAGGAATAGTGGTTCCAACAATGTTGTATGGTTGCGAGGCGTGGGCTATGGATAGAGTTGTGCACAGGAGGATGGATGTGCTGGAAATGAGATGTTTGAGGACAATGTGTGGTGTGAGGTGGTTTGATCGAGTAAGTAACGTAAGGGTAAGAGAGATGTGTGGAAATAAAAAGAGCGTGGTTGAGAGAGCAGAAGAGGGTGTTTTGAAATGGTTTGGGCACATTGAGAGAATGAGTGAGGAAAGATTGACCAAGAGGATATATGTGTCGGAGGTGGAGGGAACGAGGAGAAGAGGGAGACCAAATTGGAGGTGGAAAGATGGAGTGAAAAAGATTTTGTGATCGGGGCCTGAACATGCAGGAAGGTGAAAGGAGGGCAAGGAATAGAGTGAATTGGAGCGATGTGGTATACCGGGGTTGACGTGCTGTCAGTGGATTGAATCGGGGCATGTGAAGCTTCTGGGGTAAACCATGGAAAGCTGTGTAGGTATGTATATTTGCGTGTGTGGACGTATGTATATACATGTGTATGGGGGTGGGTTGGGCCATTTCTTTCATCTGTTTCCTTGCGCTACCTCGCAAACGTGGGAGACAGCGACAAAGCAAAAAAAAAAAAAAAATATATATATATATATATATATATATATATATATATATATATATATATATATATATATATATATATATATTATCCCTGGGGATAGGGGAGAAAGAATACTTCCCACGTATTCCCTGCGTGTCGTAGAAGGCGACTAAAGGGAAGGGAGCGGGGGGCTGGAAATCCTCCCCTCTCGTTTTTTTTTTTTTTCAATTTTCCAAAAGAAGGAACAGAGAAGGGGGCCAGGTGAGGATATTCCCTCAAAGGCCCAGTCCTCTGTTCTTAACGCTACCTCGCTATCGCGGGAAATGGCGAAAAGTATGAAAAAAAAATGTATATATATATATATATATATATATATATATATATATATATATATATTCCTATGAGTCCACGGGGAAAATGAAACACGAAAAGTTCCCAAGTGCACTTTCGTGTAATAATCACATCATCAGGGGAGACACATGAGAGAAATATAACAGTCAGTTGATATACATCGAAGACACGAAGCTAGGACGTCATTTGGTAAACGTGATTGTCCAAAGCATACAACGAGCGTTCATAAACTTATCATTTTACAAATCTTATCAACAATAAAGTTGTCTAATTTGTATGGACCATCACTAATATTAAGATTATAATTCTTTGTGTATTTAATAATAGAAGATTCAATGATATTTCTCTTGGTAATAGAGTTAGAGTTAATAACTGAGATGGCCTTACTCCAGTCAATACAATGAACATAGTTTTTAACATGATTAAACAAGGAATTTGATTCTTGTCCCGTTCTTATACTATATTTATGTTGCTTAAGTCTAACAGAAAGATCCTTACCATTCTACCTAACATCAAATTTATCACAGTTTCCACAAGGGACTTTATAGATGCAACCAAGAGAATTTTCTGGTGAATTCCTGATTAAGATATTCTTTATAGTATTATTGTTGCTAAAGGCAACATTTACATTAAAGGATTTAAGCAGCATGGGAAGCAAAGTGAAATTATTATTAAAAGGGAGAACTAAAAGATTCTTGGTGTCAATGTGAGGTTTGGGCTCAACTCTATAAAATGATTTCTTTGCTAACTTAAGGGACTTATCAATGAAAGATCTAGGGTACTTTAACTTAGATCCAATAGAATATATCTTCTCAAACTCATCATCAATAAACTCTGGACTGCAAATACGTAATGCCCTAAGGAACATAGATTGCAATGATGATAATTTAACTCTGTCAAGTTGAGATGAGTAATAATGGATATATGAGCATACATTGGTGGGTTTTCTGTATATGCTAAACTTAAACTTGTTTCCTTGTCTATGGATCATGCAATCTAAAAATGGTAACATACCATTATTTTCATTCTCCTGCATGTTCAGGCCCCAATCACTCCAAATCTTTTTCACTCCATCTTTCCAACTCCAATTTGGTCTCCCACTTCTCCACGTTCCCTCCACAACTGACACATATATCCTCTTGGTCAATCTTTCCTCACTCATTCTCTCCATGTGACCAAACCATTTCAAAACACCCTCTTCTGCTCTCTCAACCACAATCTTTTTATTACCACATATCTCTCTTACCCTATTATTACTTACTCGATCACTACACCTCACACCACACATTGTCCTCAAACATTTCATTTCCAGCACATCCACCCTCCTGCGCACAACTCTATCCATAGCCCATGCCTTGCAACCATATAACATTGTTGGAACACTATTCCTTCAAACATACCCATGGTTGCTTTCCGGGATAATGTTCCTGACTTCCACACGTTCTTCAACGCTCCCAGAACTTTCGCCCCCTCCCACACCCTATGATTCACTTCTGCCTCCATGGTTCCATCTGCTGCCAAATCCACTCCCAGATATCTAAACATTTCACTTCCTCCAGTTTCTCTCCATTCAAACTTACCTCCCAATTGACTTGTCCCTCAACCCTAGTGTACCTAATAACCTTGCTTTTATTCACATTTACTCTCTTCTTTCACACACTTTACCAAACTCAATTCACATTTACTTTCAACTTTCTTCTTTCACACACTTTACCAAACTCAGTCACCAGCTTCTGCAGTTTCTCACACGAATCAGCCACCAGCGCTGTATCATCACCAAACAACAACTGACTCACTTCCCAAGCTCTCTCATCCACAACAGACTGCATACTTGCCCCTCTTTCCAAAACTCTTGCATTCACCTCCCTAACAACCCCATCCATAAACAAATTAAACAACCATGGAGACATCACACACCCCTGCCGCAAACCTACATTCACTGAGAACCAATCACTTTCCTCTCTTCGTATACGTACACATGCATTACATCCTCAATAAAAACTTTTCACTGCTTCGAACAACTTGCCTCCCACATCATATATCCTTAATACCTTCCACAGAGCATCTCTATCAACTCTATCATATGCCTTCTCCAGATCCATAAATGCTACATACATATCCAATTGCTTTTCTAAGTATTTCTCACATACATTCTGCAAAGCAAACACCTGATCCACACATCCTCTACCACTTCTCAAACCACAATGCTTTTCCCCAGTCTGATGCTCTCTACATGCCTTCACCCTCTCAATCAATACCCTCCCATATAATTTTCCAAGAATACTCAACAAACTTATCCCTCTGTAATTTGAGCACTCACTTTCATCCCCTTTGCCTTTGAACAATGGCACTATGCAAACATTCTACCAATCCTCAGGCACCTCACCACGAGTCATACATACATTAAACAACCTTACCAACCAGTCAACAATACAGTCACTCCCTTTTTTATAAATTCCACTGCAAAATCATCCAAACCCGCTGCCTTGCCGGCTTTTGTCTTCCGCAAAGCTTTTACTTCCTCTTCTCTATTTACCAAATCATTCTCCGTAACCCTCTCACTTTGCAATCCACCTCGACCAAAACACCCTATATCTGCCATTCTATCATCAAACACATTCAACAAACCTTCAAAATACTCACTCCATCTCCTCCTCACATCACCACTTCTTGTTATCACCTCCCCATTAGCCCCCTTCACTGAAGTTCCTGTTTGTTCCCTTGTCTTATGCACTTTATTTACCTCCTTCCAAAACATCTTTTCATTCTCCCCAAAATTTAATGATACTCTCTCACCCCAACTCTCATTTGCCCTCTTTTTCACCTCTTGCACCTTTCTCTTGACCTCCTGCCTCTTTCTTTTATACATCTCCCACTCATTTGCATTTTTTCCCTGCAAAAATTGTCCAAATGCCTCTCTCTTCTCTTTCACTAATAATCTTACTTCTTCATCCCACCACTCACTATCCTTTCTAATCTGCCCACCTCCCACGCTTCTCATGCCACAAGCATCTTTTGCGCAAACCATCACTGTTTCCATAAATACATCCCATTCCTCCCCCACTCCCTTTACATCCTTTGTTCTCACCTTTTTCCATTCTGTACTCAGTCTCTCCTGGTTCTTCCTTACACAAGTCTCCTTCCCAATTTCACTTACTCTCACCACTCTTTTCATCCCAACATTCTCTCTTCTTTTCTGAAAACCTCTACAAATCTTCACGTTTGCCTCCACAAGATGATCAAATATCCCTCCAGTTGCACCTCTCAGCACATTAACATCCAAAAGTCTCTCTTTTGCACGCCTGTCAGTTAACACATAATCCAATAACACTCTCTGGCCATCTCTCCTACTTACATGTGTATACTTATGTATATCTCTCATTCTAAACCAGGTATTCCCAATCACCAGTCCTTTTCAGCACATAAATCTACAAGGTCTTCACCATTTCCATTTACAACACTGAACACCCCATGCACACCAATTATTCCCTCAACTGCCACATTACTCACCTTTGCATTCAAATCACCCATCACTATAACCCAGTCTCATGCATCAAAAACTACTAACACACTCACTCAGCTGCTCCCAAAACACTTGCCTCTCATGATCTTTCTTCTCATGCCCAGGTGCATATGCACCAATAATCATCCATCTCTCTCCATCAACTTTCAGTTTTACCCATATCAATCTAGAGTTTACTTTCTTACACTCTATCACATACTCCCACAACTCCTGTTTCAGGAGTAGCACTACCCCTTCCCTTGCTCTTGTCCTCTCACTAACCCCTGACTTTACTCCCAAGACATTCCCAAACCACTCTTCCCTTTTACCCTTGAGCTTCATTTCACTCAGAGCCAAAACATCCAGGTTCCTTTCCTCAAACATACTACCTATCTCTCCTTTTTTCTCATCTTGGTTACATTCACACACATTTAGACACCCTAATCTGAGTCTTCGAGGAGGATGAGCACTCCCCGCATGACTGCTTCTTCTGTTTCCCCTTTTAGAAAGTTAAAATACAAGGAGGGGAGGGTTTCCAGCCTCCCCCCCCCACTCCCTATTAACTAAGATACCTATTAACCAAGAAGCACTTAATTAAAAGAATCATTAAACTCATTACGGCCCTTCATTACCCCTTACCACATTTCCACTACAGATTTGAATTCAGCACAAAAAATAATCCTAACACTGAGACTATCATACAATCTATTACCCTTCATATAATATTTAAATTTGCATGTATTAGTTCAAGGTATAATCATAGCCTAAACACTTTGTTTGAAAACTGAAATATAACATAATAAGATGCTTCTATACCTGAAGTAATCATGGAAAATATCTTATAATGCTTCCCCATGTAAACAGATATCAATTAAATGTGAAGCAAATAATCACAAGAATATCTATATACTTCCTTACTGTCCTTAATGACTCCCAAACACCATTTCAACCCTAGATTCGTATTCATTATGAAAAATAGTCCTAATACTGAGTTTATCAAGATATTCTATTACCTTTCAAAAACACTGAGTACTTTCAGCAAAAGAAACAACTTTTTGTCTTAAAATTGAAGTACAACATAATGAGATGCTTCTGTACCTGATAATCATGGAAAATATCTCATAATGCTTCCCTAAGCAAACAGATACCTAATAAACACGAAGCAAATTATCACATGAATATTCAAATACTTCATTACAGCCCTGAATGACCCCCAAACACCATTTCAACCCCATATTTGTATTTGGTATGTAAAATAGTCCTAATATTTTGGTCCTTAAGGAAATCTACCACCCTTTGTAACATACAAAAACTGCAGTTACTAGTTCAGTGTACTTCTCAGCCCAAAAAACTGTTTTAAAACTGAAATATAACAAAATGAAATGCTTCTGTATTTGAAATAATAATGGAAAATATCTCACAATTCTTGCCCAAGCTATCAAATACATAATGAATATGAAGCAAATAATCATAAGAATCTATAAATACTTCATTACAGCCCTTAATGACTACCAAACAATTTTTCAACCCTAAATTCGTATTCATCAAGAGAAATAGGCCTAATATTGAGATCATCAAGCAAATCTATTACCCTTCAAAAACTCAAAAATTCCAGGTATTAGTTCAGAGTATTTCGAAGCAGAGAAAACATTGTGTTTTGAAATTGAAATATAACAATGAAAAACTTCTATAACTGAGTAATCATGGAAAATATCTTATATCTTTTCTTTTTATGCTGGAGTCTCCAGTCATGGACAAAAGTTCACATCAAGACTAGGCCTTCACCGAAATATAGAAAGAAGATTGTGAAAGGGGAAAAGGAGAGACATGGGAAAGTATCTACATATTTTGGAGGAAGTGAAAAAAACCTGTCTTTTAAATTGTGCTCAGTCATAATCATTGAGAAAGACATAGAGAGAGTTCCAAAGCTTTGAGGTGTAGGGAAAAAACAGATATCAAAATGGTCAATCCTTGAGTTGCCACGGGACACACAGTAATCATGTGATGCAGCAGCTTGCCAAGTATTGTGTGGTCTAGCTAGTGGTCGAGGGACGCAAGAAGCCAGCCCT
Organism: Panulirus ornatus; assembly: GCF_036320965.1. NCBI lineage: Eukaryota > Metazoa > Arthropoda > Malacostraca > Decapoda > Palinuridae > Panulirus > Panulirus ornatus. The sequence goes on from NC_092233.1 coordinate 30,103,255, forward strand.
TAGGAGCGAAAACCAAAGTAATACCTAAAGAAGAGGGAAAGTGAACCAACCCCATGGCACAGGGGAAGAGGGTCAACTTTTGAAGTTGGCCTTGGAGACTTTATAAGTTGGCCCACTTTCAACTCAACTCTGTTAAGTACAGATGCAGAGCTAGAACCATCCCAAATGTGAGAGCAGCACTCTAAAGTACTTTTTCTTCAACAGGATTGTTAGTACCTTTTTTCATTCTTGAGCACTATTTCCTGCATTAGTGAGTTCATGCCAAGAATAGAAGTTGAAAGGCCGCTTGCTGTCATGTATCATAAACCAAAACCACTGCTCCATATCCACAACCAGGCCCCAACTAACCTTTCCATGGTTTACCCGAGATGCTTCACATGCCCTTGTTTAGTCCACTGACAGCATGCTGACCCCAGTATACATTATTCTAATTCACTCTATCCCATGCACACCTTTCACCTTCCTGCACATTCAGGCCCCGATCACTTTAAATCTTTTTCATCCCATCCAATTTGATCTCTCCATTTTCCTTGTTCTCTCCACTTCTGGTACATATATCCTCTTTGTCAACCTCTCCTCCCTCATGCTCTCCATGTCTAAATCATTTCAGCACACCCTCTTCAGCTATCTCAACCACACTCTTTTTCTTACCACACATCTCTCTTACCCTTTAATTACATACTCAATCAAACCACTTTACTTCACACAATGTTTCCAAACATTTAATTTCTGACACGTCCATCCTCCTCCACACAGCCTTATCTACAAACCATGCCTTGCATCCATATAATACTGTTGAGACTACTATCCCTTAAAACATTCTCAATTTTGCCCTCCCATATAATGTTCTCTCCTTCCACACATCTTCAGTGCTCCCAGAACCTTTGACCCCCTATCCACCCTATATCTCACTTCCATGGCTTCATTCACTACAATATCCACTCCCAAGTATCCAAATACTTCACATCCCACCTAACCTGTCCCTCACCCCTGCTAAACCTAAATACCTTATTTTTATTCACATTTACTCTCAACATCCTCCTTTCACACATTCTTCCAAACTCAAAGTCACTAACTTCTGCAGTTTCTCATTCAAATCTGCCGCCAGTGCTTTATCATCAACAAACTAAAAAAATGACTCACTTTCCAGGCCTTCTCATTCCCCACACTCTACATACTTACCCCTCTCTCCAAGACTCTTGCATTTACCTCCTTCATCAACCCATTCATAAACAAACTGAAAAACTATAGTGACATCACACACCTCAACTGCAGACCACCCTTCATTTGGAACCATTCACTCTCTTCTCTTGCTACTAGTACGCAAGCCTTACACCCTTGACAAAAACTTCTCACTGCTTCTAGCAGCTTTCCTCCTACACTGTATATTCTTATCATCTTCCACAAGGCATCTCTATCAAGCCTTTCATATGCTTTCTCTACGTCCATTAATGCTACATACAAATCCATCTGTTTCTCTATATATTTCTCTCACACATTCCTTAAAGTAAGCATTTGATTCACACATCCTCCACCACTTCTGAAACCACACTGCTCCTCCCCAACCTGATGCTTTGTACACACTTTCACTCTCTCAATCAATACCCTCCCATACAGCTTACCAGGTATACTCAACAAACTTATACCTCTGTAGTTTCAACACTCCCCTTTATCCCCTTTGCCTTTATACAATGACACTACACAAATGCATATCACCAGTCCTCAGGCAACTCACCATGATCCAACCATTGAAAATTCTTACCAACCAATCAACAACACAGTCATCCCTTTCTCAATAAATTCAACTGCAATATCATCTACTCCAGCTCCCTTACATTCTATCTTACATGAAGCTTTCACTACCTCTTCTCTCTTCACCAAATCCCTCTTCATGACTCTCTTAGTTCACATACCATCCTGACCCAAACACTCTACATCTGCTACTATATCATCATATGCATTCAACAGTCCTTCAAAATACTGACTTCATTTCTTACTCAGTTTATCAATACCTGCTACCACTTCCCCTTTTGCCCCCTTTACCAATGTTCCCATTTGTTTCCTTGATTTTTTGCACATTATTTACCTTTCTTCCAAAACATCTTATTCTCTTTGAAGTTTACTCATCCCATCTCTTATTTGCCCTCTTTTTCAACCCCTGCATCTTCCTCTTGACCTCCAGCTGCTTTCTCTTATATACACCCCAATCATTTGCACTCCTTCCCTGTAAGTATTGTCCAAACCCATCTCTTTTCTCTTTCACTTGCAATTTTACCCTCCCATCACTCACTCTTGATCTGTGCATGTCTCACCTTTCGCATGCCGCAGGCATCTCTTGAACATGCCACAACTGCTTCCCTTAATACATCCCATTCCTTACCCACTTCCCTTGCTTCACTTACTCTCACCTTTTGCCATTCTAAGTCCAATCCCTCCTGGCATTTCTTCACATAAGTCTCCTTTCCAAGCTCACTTACTCTCACCACTCTCTTCACACCAATACCTGCCTAGCAAGATAACACTTCCCCTGACCCATCTATGCCACATAACCATCATAAAGATTTATAAAAACTAAAGGAAAGCACACTAGCCAGGCATCATACAGTACAATTCATGGAAACAAAGCTATATAACTTTACAACATATAATTTCCCATCCCTAAGTAATGCAATCTCAAACTTCAAAAGCATCTCCAAACAAGTTAGCATATAGAATATGCTACAAGATTTTTGAAAAAATATATATTCATTTATTTATTATATTTTATCACTGTCTTCTGCGTTAGCAAGGTAGCACAAGGAAACAGACGAAAGAATGGCCCAACCCACCCATATACACACGTATATACATACACGACCACACATACACATATACATACCTATACTTTTCAACGTATACATATATAAACATACACAGACACATACATACATACATACACATGTACATAATTCATGCTTGCTGCCTTCACTCATTCCTGTCGCCACCTCGCCACACATGAAATGACAACCCCCTCCCCCTGTGTGCGCACGAGGTAGCGCCAGGAAAAGATAACAAAGGCCACATTCATTCACACTCAGTCTCTAGCTGTCATGTATAATGCACCGAAACCAAAGCTCCCTTTCCACATCCAGGCCCCACAAAACTTTCCATGGTTTACCCCAGACACTTCACATGCCCTGGTTCAATCCACTGACAGCACGTTGACCCCGGTATACGACATCATTCCAATTCACTCTATTCCTTGCACACCTTTCACCCTCCTGCATGTTCAGGCCCCGATCGCTCAAAATCTTTTTCACTCCATCTTTCCACCTCCAATTTGGTCTTCCACTTCTCGTTCCCTTCACCTCTGACACATATAGCCTCTTGGTCAATCTTTCCTCACTCATTCTCTCCATGTGACCAAATCATTTCAATACACCCTCTTCTGCTCTCTCAACCACACTCTTTTTATTACCACACATCTCTCTTACTCTTTCATTACTTACTCGAACAAACCACCTCACACCACATATTGTCCTCAAACATCTCATTTCCTACACATCCACCCTCCTCTGCACTACTCTATCTATAGCCTACGCCTCACAACCATATAACATTGTTGGAACCACTATTCCCTCAAACATACCCATTTTTGCTTTCTGAGATAATGTTCTCGCCTTCCACACATTTTTCAACGCTCCCAAAACTTTCACCCCCTCACCCACCCTGTGACTCACTTCCGCTTCCATGGTTCCATCCGCTGCCAAATCCACTCCCAGATATCTAAAACACTTCACTTCCTCCAGTTTTTCTCCATTCAAACTTGCCTCCCAGTTGATTTGTCCCTCAACGCTACTGTACCTAATAACCTTACTCTTATTCACAGTTACTCTCAGCTTTCTTCTTTCACACACTACCAAACTCAGTCACCAGCTTCTCCGATTTCTCACCCGAATCATCCACCAGCACTGTATCATCAGCGAACGACAACTGACTCACTTCCCAAGCCCTCTCATCCACAACAGACTGCATACTTGCCCCTTTCTCCAAAACTCTTGCATTCACCTCCCTAACAACCCCAACCATAAACAAATTAAACAAAACCAAGGAGACATCATGCACCCCTGCCGCAAACCGACATTCACTGAGAACCAGTGACTTTCCTCTCTGCCTAGTCATACACATGCCTTACATCCTCGATAAGAACTTTTCACTGCTTCTAACAACTTGCTTCCCACACCATATATTCTTAATACCTTCCACAGAGCATCTCTATCAACTCTATCATATGCCTTCTCCAGATCCATAAATGCTACATACATATCCATTTGCTTTTCTAAGTATTTCTCACATACATTCTTCAGAGCAAACACCTGATCCACACATCCTCTACCACTTCTGAAACCACAATGCTCTTCCCCAATCTGATGCTCTGTACATGCCTTCACCCTCTCTATCAATACCCTCCCATATGATTTCCCGAGAATACTCAACAAACTTATTCCCCTGTAATTTGAGCACTCACCTATATCCCCTTTGCCTTTGTACAATGGCACTATGCATGCATTCCACCAATCTTCAGGCACCTCACCATGAGTCATACATACATTAAATATCCTTACCAAGCAGTCAACAACACAGTCACTCTTTTTTTAATAAATTCCACTACAATACCATCCAAACCCACTGCCTTGCCAGCTTTCATCTTCTGCAAAGCTTTTACTACCTCTTCTCTGTTTACGAAATCATTCTCCCTAACCCTCTCACTTCGCACACCACCTCAACCAAAACACCCTATATCTGCCACTCTATCATCTAACACATTCAACAAACCTTCAAAATACTCACTCCATCTCCTTCTCACATCACCACTACTTGTTTTCACCATCCCATAAGCCCCCTTCACTGATGTACCCATTTGTACTCTTGTCTTACGCACTATATTTACCTCCTTCCAAAACATCTTTTTATTCTCCCTAAAATTTAATGATACTCTCTCACCCCAACTCTCATTTGCACTCTTTTTCACCTCTTGCACCTTTCTCGTGACCTCCTGCCTCTTTCTTTAATACATCTCCCAGTTATTTCTAATATTTCTCTGCAAAACTCATCCAAATGCCTCTCTTCTCTTTCACTAATAATCTTACTTCTTCACCCCACCACTCACTACCCTCTCTAATCTGCCCACTTCCCACACTTCTCATGCCACAAGCATCTTTTGCACAAGCCATCACTGCTTCCCTAAATACATCTCATTCCTCCTCTACTCCCCTTACATCCTTTGCTCTCACCTTTTTCCATTCTGTACTCAGTCTCTCCTGGTACTTCCTTACACAATTCTCCTTCTCAAGCTCACTTACTCTCACCACTCTTTTCACCCCAACATCCTCTCTTCTTTTCTGAAAACCTCTACAAATCTTCACCTTTGCCTCCACAAGAAAATGATCAGACAACCCTCCAGTTGCACCTCTCAGCACATTAACATCCAAAAGTCTCTCTTTCACGCGCCTATCAATTAACTTGTAATCCAATAATGCTGTCTGGCCATCTCTCCTACTTCCACACATATACTTATGTTTATCTCTCTTTTTAAAACCAGGTATTCCCAATCACCAGTCCTTTTTCAGCACACAAATCTACAAGCTCTTCACCATTCCCATTTACAACACTGAACACCCCATGTACACCAATTATTCCCTCAACTGCCATATTACTTAGCATTCAAAGCACCCATCACTATAACCCAGTCTCGTGCATCAAAACTACTAACACACTCACTCACCTGCTCCCAAAGCACCTGCCTCTCATGATCTTTCTTCTCATGCCCAGGTGCATGTGCACCAATAATCACCCATCTTTCTCCATCCACTTTCAGTTTTACCCATATCAATCTAGAGTTTACTTTCTTACACTCTATCACATACTCCCACAACTCCTGTTTTAGGAGTAGTGTTACTCTACTCCTTCCGTTGCTCTTGTCCTCTCACCAACCCCTGACTTTACTCCCAAAACATTCCCAAACCACTCTTCCCCTTTACCCTTGAGCTTCATTTCACTCAGAGCCAAAACATCCAGGTTCCTTTCCTCAAACATACTACCTATCTCTCCTTCTTTCTCATCTTGGTTACATCCACACACATTTAGACACCCCAGTCTGAGCCTTCGAGGAGGATGGGCACTCCCCGCGTGACTCCTTCTTCTGTTTCCCATTTTAGAAAGTTAAAATACAAAGAGGGGAGGGTTTCCAGCCCCCCCACCCCACTCCCGTCCCCTTTAGTCACCTTGTACGACATGTGAGGAATGCGTGGGAAGTATTCTTTCTCCCCTATCCCCACAAGTTACATACTTCATAAAACGCAAACAGAATTGGACAAAACCACTCATAATCAATAGAGATCTGAGAAATAATCAAAACTCTTTATAACATGAACACTAATCTAACCATTGAAAGGCAAACTACAAAGTGGCACTCCTCCCTCAATACATTGAACCACAAGACCCACAACAACTAACTCTGACACATGAAAAAGAAGACCACACTTACCAAATCAATCCAACGCCCATTACGATGACATTCCATCTCTGAGAGAATACAGAAATATACTTGAGACACTACTCAAAAATCAAACTCAAATGACCCTTGACTGTAAACAGAAAAGTTATGGAAAATCTACATAAAATCCAACCAGAAACAACTGCCTACTTACCCTTCACTCCCTTTGATACAAGCAATGCAATTATAGCCTTAAAAAACTCTTTTGTGACTGGCCTTAACAACATATCAAACTTTCACATAAAACACTTTGGTCTAGCTCTGATTCAAGCACTTACAGACAACTTCAACCACCCTTAGATACACAAAATCCACAATATCTGGATATCTACCAACATTATACTCATCATTAAGCCCTCCTAACAACTAAACTTCCCCTCTTATTGCCACATATCACCTTGTCTTCAGATATACAGAGAAGAACTGATCCTTAACAGAATCAGACTAAATACTCCATTTTTACCCTCACAACATGGCTTCAGACTCAACCAATCCACCACCATTCTACAAAATGACCACACACAACACATCCTAGATGATATCAACCAACCAAAACCTCCATACTGCTCAATACTGGTAACATTAGACATCAACAAAGCATTTGACACTGTCCCCTGACACATTATCACACAAAAGAATCATCACAACAATGACAAAAAGTGGTTCGCCAATTTCAGAATCACTCACAATGACTTCACCTTTAAAAACATTAGACTCCACAATGGAGCCCTCAAGAAGCTTTCTTTTTCCAACCCTTTTCAATCTCTTCCTACACGGCCTCCCATTACCTCCAACAAATCACAACATGAAAGTTCTCTCTTATGCAGATGACCTCACAATCACATCACAACACCCTGAAACTACAGCAGCAACAACAAACATACAGAACCCACACACAATGTTTGCATCTCCAAAGAAGTCTTTGATCACTCTTTGACACCCATACAGATGCTAACCCAGCTCACATCATCTAGTCATCTTGAATGGGCAATCATGACCACTGAACAAAACTTTAATTACTCCGACACACAAATCGAATGCCCTCGAAACACTAACTGGCACCAGACTTGGACTAGAAAAAGAATCCCTTATCATTGTCAACAAAAATTTATTTGCTCCTGCCCAAACTATGCCTCACCTACCTGGTCTTCCATTCTCTCAAAAGCAAAAATAAGAGCTGCAAGCCACAGGAAACACAGCACTCAGAACAAATTGGCTTCCTAACAACCAAAAATACTCAACACTTGCATGATGAAACAAAGATTCCCCCAATACAATCACACTTCATCATGCCCAGAACTCAATCTTTTTTCCCCCAATACAATCACACTTCATCATGCCCAGAACTCAATCTTTTTTAACACACCAGATCCCCCTCCCCTCCTAAACCAATACATGACTAACCACCAATCCCCAGTACAAATAAAAGGCCTACCCCTACCACACACTTCAGCAACCTCTACTCACAGATCGTGCAACACCCAGCAAACATAACATTGACAAAATACAAACACAGTGACCCAACAATCTAAACACTATCCTACCAGATATACATCCATCTGAAACCACATCCTCCATACAAACATAAGTCACTTTCATATCTACACTCTGGACATACACCATTCCTCTGCTTCAATACAAGTTCTACACATTCCAGGACTCTTCATGCCCAAAATACATCTACCATAATGAAGACACTGAACACTTACTGCTCAGTTGACCTACACTCTTCCCACATATGTGCACAAACATCACTACGTTCTATGACCTGTGATTCCACCTGAGTGCTGCAAGAATTTTATACAGATAGAAGGGACTTCTGAGCTAGGAAGCAAGTTTCTTGGGTGGGCTCTCATATTTCTATCTGATTTCCTTTTGGTACATTCCACAGTATTTTCAAAGATTGATAATTTTCAGCACACAAGTGCAACATACTGTATTTCATCCCTCCGACACCACTTAGGTTCTCTTGAGTTACTTCCTACTTACCTCAAGGATATGCTCACTTTGGGAAAGTGGACATTGATCAAATAATGTATTCAAGTATCTGGAAAAGATCTTACAAGGGCCACAGAGATAATGACATGACACAGGACTAGTTATGTCGGTTTTCTATTATATTACCTGTGCTTTTTCTTTATATCAGCAAGAATCAAAACATCTTCAGCATTAATTGCCCGCTGGTAACGCAGCAGTTGTCCTGCACAACCATTCATTAGTCCTTCATCAGCTACATGTGAGAATACAAAGCACTCAGCACGGATGAACTGTAATCCACATGCTTTGCTCACAGCTAATGCTTCCTTATTTCCTCCTGCCAATATCTGATGAACAGAGATTGATGAGAATCTATCATGGTGTTCTTTCATGAGTAATTGGCACAGAAAGATATTCCTATGAAGTTTTAACAAAGGAAAGAACATCATCTATGATGGTGAAGAAAACAGAATAATTTCCTTGTTTCTGGTATCTAACCCATCACTAATTCCTCATTCAAAATTTTTAGTGCAATGTATGTAATTTTCTTCATGCATCCAGTGACTGTGAAATCTGGTAAAGCTATCCTTTCTGAAACCTCAGAACCCTAAGAATTATAGAGAAAAAAATCTTCCTCTTGTTGAAACAAATTTTCTATAAGAAAGAGCAATAAACACTATGAAATGAGCTAAGATGAGCTAGTATGGGATGAAAGTCAAAATCATAGCCTTATAACAACAAACAGTAAATGTTTCAAACTGAGACAAGCCTTTTATGATTTACTAAAAATTCCAAGTTCATAAAAGATATAAAACAGTTAATTACAGAACTATACAGCAAAATGAGTTTTGAAATCATGAAAAGCTATATCTTTTTTATACAGAGGAGGCCAGCAAACAAAGGATAAGAGAGAGCCCCACTATCTTTGGGAACAAGCTAAATCCTAATAAAAAACTAAGTAATATCACCAACTGCTTTTAATGACAGACTTCTAGTAAGTACTTATCTTAATTACCTGCATGTATTGCATGGAGGGAATTTTATGCTTAGGAGAGGGTATCTCTTGAACAATCTCTATCATACAACTTCCTAACTTTCCACGTGCCATCGGCATTAACCATGTCTTCAGTAATTTTTTCCTCTCATCTACCACTCTTATACTATAAAAGTACTTCTTCACAACTAATTTAACAAGTTTTCCAAAATTTCATGGAATTTCATGTGGTCACCCCTCACTTTCCTCTTTTCCAAGGTGGGCAAAACTTACATCGTCTTGCCTTTCCCTGTAACTCAGCTCTCTTAATTCTGATATCATCTTTGTTGCTCTCCCCCATACCTTTCCTATTAGCTCGTACTTTTTTAGGTGCAGTGGCTAAATTTAAGAAGAATACAATCTAGTTTTGGCCTTATGTATAACATGAACAGCTTGTTGAATATCTCCTTATCCATGATCTTGAATGCTGTTCTAATATTTGCTAGCAGACAGTTGGTCTCCTTAACTATTCTCCTAAGGTGGGACTCTGGCAACAGGTTAGGGACAATGTTCACTTCCAAGTCTTTCACAGACAGATTCCTGCATCTTGTTTCCTGCTAGATATACAAACCACCACTTTCCACCATCTCCTTTAATGAGCACAGCTTGCATCATGAGTTCAAATCTGGATGTTTTGCTGGAAGTTCCTTTTGAAGAAATTACCTTTTTCCAAGGACAAAAATGCAACAGAATGTGCATCAAATTTTTAAGATGCTATTCATCTATGATGATTTTCATACAAAAATAACACTCATGCAGTACATTACTCTTAAAGTAAAATTTTCATACACTTGCTGATGATGGCCTGACACAAGTGCTATCCATCTTCCTAAGTCAGGCATATGAAGGTGGGAGATTAGATATCCTCTTCACCCTGATAAGGTACAAATGGTACTGAGTACTATACCATAGTTAATATAAGCACTTTATCACATTCATGTTGGCCAATTAGCTGGTAAATGCTGGAAGAAAATTTGTAAGCTACAAATACTTCTACCACTTAGACTAAACACAACTAATGTAGGTAAAGCTGTGAGCAAAGTGTGTATCATTCCTCTTCCAATCAATTTCTTGCTCCAACTGTAAAACAATAAGTTATGTTCCTAACATCAGCTAACATATCTGCTGACAATGTAAGCCTCTTTACCTCTTAAAATATCTACTTCCTACAGTACACAAAGAAAAATTCATTTGACCTAAAGAGATGGCCAAATATTCAAAATAAAATTTTAGTTGAATGATGGGAGGAATGAAAAATGAGATGCAAGAATTTAATCAATAAATCAACTGCCATCAGCATTAACCCCTTACACCATTCACTGATTTTATCACATACACGCAACAGTCAATTTCCCATCCTGTCAGTGTCACTTATGAGCAACACTAGATTCCAACATTTCCATTTCTTATATATTTAGGGTGCAAAACTGCTGCTTATTGTCATTCCAGGTGCTGGCATTGGTTGGGGATAATTTGCACAACACCCTGATGAAGTATGTCACAGAATGCATCAGTTTATCAAAACAGATTGTTGACTTAGGATGTGCACCTTGAAAAATAATGAGTTAAAGGAAACACAGGAAGAACATAACTTAGATGATGATAAAAACACCTGTGATAGCATAATCAAGATAAAGATAATGAATAAGATGCCTACAGCCCTATTCATCAAGAAGAGGAGATGATTTTAGTGTATGATAATGATATGGTATTAGAATTCCCATACTAGCTACAAATTCACCTTGAATTTTAAACTCTTGAGACCTAAAAATAGGCTTTGGCAGTGGAACAACGGGAAAAAAGTATAAGCAACAAGTGGGAATTCTTTTTCAGACATCAAACATAAAGAAAGTAAAACATGTGACTGCGTAAGAATATAAACATAATGAAATGTTGAGTGAATTTTCTATGAGACAGTGTCAACCATGGTGGCCTGGTTCAGACTAGCCGGTACAAAAGAAGTTGCTGCTGAACCACAGGAAGGTTATTCAGTTGCTATGTTGTCTATCTGGATGTATAATAATATATCATATATTACTTTCTAAGCAAATATAATATATATTACTTTCTATATAGTAATACAAAATATATTTCATTAAATGATATATTATCTATTGTATATACTTATTCATTTATTATACTTTGTCACTGTCTCCCGCGCTAGCTAGGCAGCGCAAGGAAACAGACAAAAAAATGGCCCAATCCACCCACATACACATGTATATACATACACGTCCACACACGCACATATACATATATATACATACACAGACATATACATATATACACATGTACATAACTCATACTTGCTGCCCTTATTCATTCCTGTCGCCACTTTGCCACACATGAAATGACAACCCCCTCCTCCCACATGCGTGCGAGGTAGTGCTAGGAAAAGATAACAAAGGCCACATTCATTCACACTCAGTCTCTAGCTGTCATGTAATAATGCACCGAAACCACAGCTCCCTCTCCACATCCAGGCCCCACACAACTTTCCATGGTTTATCCCAGACGCTTCACATGCCCTAGTTCAATCAATTGATAGCACACCAACCCCGGTATACCACATCGTTCCAATTCACTCTATTCCTTGCACGCCTTTCACCCTCCTGTATGTTTAGGCCCCAATCACTCAAAATCTTTCCCACTCCAACTTTCCACCTCCAATTTGGTCTCCCACTTCTCCTCGTTCCCTCCACCTTTGGCACATATATCCTATTGGTCAATCTTTCCTCAATCATTCCCTCCATGTGACCAAACCATTTCAAAACATCCTCTTCTGCTTTCTCAACCACACTCTTTTTATTACCACACATCTCTCTTACCCTTTCATTACTTATTCGATCAAACCACCTCACACCACATACTGTCCTCAAACATCTCATTTCCTACACATCCACCCTCCTCCGCACAACTCTATCTATAGCCCAAGCCTCGCAACCATATAACACTGTTGCAACCACTATTCCTTCAAACATACCCATTTTTGCTTTCCCAGATAATGTTCTCGACTTCCACACATTTTTCAACGCTCCCAAAACTTTCGCCCCCTCCCCCAACCTGTGACTCACTCCTGCTTCCATGGTTCCATCCGCTGCCAAATCCACTCCCAGATATCTAAAATACTTCACTTCCTCCAGTTTTTCTCCATTCAAACTTACCTCCCAACTGATTTGTCCCTCAACCCTACTGCACCTAATAACCTTGCTCTTATTCACATTTACTCTCAGCTTTCTTCTTTCACATACTTTACCAAACTCAGTCACCAGCTTCTGCAGTTTCTCACCCAAATCAGCCACCAGCACTGTATCATCAGCGAACAACAACTGACTCACTTCCCAAGCCTCTCTGCATACTTGCCCCTTTCTCCAAAACTCTTGCATTCACCTGCCTAACAACCCCTTCCATAAACAAATTAAACAACCAAGGAGATATCACGCACACCTGCCGCAAACCGACATTCACTGAGAACCAGTGGCTTTCCTCTCTTCCTACTTGTACATATGCCCTACATCCTTGATAAAAACTTTTCACTGCTTCTAACAGCTTGCCACCCACACCATATATTCTTAATACCTTCCACAGAGCATCTCTATCAACTCTATCATATGCCTTCTCCAGATCCATAAATGCTACATAAAAATCCATTTGCTTTTCTAAGTATTTCTCACATACATTCATCAAAGCAAACACCTGATACACACATCCTCTACCACTTCTGAAACCACACTGCTCTTCCCCAATCTGATGCTCTGTACATGCCTTCACCCTCTCTATCAATACCCTTCCATATAATTTCCCAGGAATACTCAACAAATTTATACCTCTGTAATTTTAACAGTCACCTTTATCCCCTTTGCCTTTGTACAATGGCACTACGCATACATTCTGCCAATCATCAGGCACCTCACCATGAGTCATACATACATTAAATATCCTTACCAAGCAGTCAACAACACAGTCACCCCTTTTTTAATAAATCCCACTGCAATACCATCCAAACCCGCTGCCTTGCCAGCTTTCATCTTCTGCAAAGCTTTTACTACCTCTTCTCTGTTTACGAAATCATTCTCCCTAACCCTCTCACTTCGCACACCACCTCGACCAAAACACCCTATATCTGCCACTATCATCCAACACATTCAACAAACCTTCAAAATACTCACTCCACCTCCTTCTAACATCACCACTACTTGTTATCACCTCCCCATTAGCCCCTTCACTGATGTTCTCATTTGTTCTCATGTCTTATACACTTTATTTACCTCCTTCAAAAACATCTTTCTCTTCTCCCTAAAATTTGATGATATTCTCTCACCCCAACTCTCATTTGCCCTCTTTTTCACCTCTTGCACCTTTCTCTTGACCTCCTGCCTCGTTCTTTTATACATCTCCCTGTCATTTGCACTATTTCCCTGCAAAACTTGCCCAAATGCCTCTCTCTTCTCTTTCACTATTAATCTTACTTCTTCATCCCACCATTCACTACCCTTTCTAATCTGCCCACCTCCCACGCTTCTCATGACACAAGCATCTTTTGCGCAAGCCATCACTGCTTCCCTAAATACATCCCATTCCTCCCCCACTTATCACTTCATATTGGTGATTTTGGTGCACCCAGTATTATAAAGCAATCATTCATGAACAAATGTATGTAAAAAGAAAAAATCACCATCACAAATTGATAAATATTGTAAATATCTTCAACATAACTGGTTTGTAATAATGTAGTTGTTGTAATATTTACTATACGTATAAAGCACAGTAAAACCTATTGACCATAATTCAAGCCAACAAAATATCCAAATCTTTTCAATATTTTTGGAAACCCTCTATCATCCAAATAAAAAAAATTGAAAAAGATACTAGAAAATACTTCAAATCGCATGCACACCACACCACAGTGATTTAGTGTATTCACCACCTGGTATTTTGTGGCCCTGGTGATTGTTTACCATCAACCATGTGCTTTCTGGTGCAATTACCTGCTTACTCCTCCAAGCCTCCTATGTCTCAAACAAAGCACAGGAGAAACATTTTATGCCACAAAAAGAAGACTGAATAGTGCCAGAGGCTGGCTAAGGGCAAGTCCAAGGCAGCACTTATGAAGAATTTCAACTTCATTTGTTATTTTTCATGCCGGTGCTTAATTGAAATATAGTGAGGTTAATGAAAGGGAAAACAGAAGAGACAAGGGAAAGTATTTGTGAATTTTTGAGGAAGTGACGAACTTCTCTTTTAAAATGTGCCAGGACATAGTCACTAGGAAATAGCTACTGTGAAAGACAAGAGAAGGTAGAGAGTTCCAAAGCTTTGAGGTGTTGGGAAAGAAACAGTTATCAAAATGACCCATCCTTGAGTTGCCAATGGCCACACAGTATTCAGTCATGGACAGAAGTTCACATCAAGGCTGGTGCTCAATCGAAATATAGAGAGGTTAATGAAAGGGAAAATAGAAGAGACAAGGGAAAGTATTTATGAATTTTGGAGAGTGATGAACTTCTCTTTTAAAATGTGCCAAGACATAGTCACTGAGAAAGACATGTGCCACGTTATAGTTACTGGGAAAGACAAGAGAGGGTAGAGAGTTCCAAAGCTTTGAGGTGTCGGGAAAGAAAGTTATAAAAATGGCCCATCCTTGAGTTGCCAATGGCCACACAGTATTCATGTGATGCAGCAGCTTGCCACATATAGAGAAAGGTCTTGGAAGCAAAAACCAAAATAATACTCAAAAATGTTGGAAAGTGAGATAACATTGTGTAGTAGGGCAAGAGGGTCAAGTTTTGAAGTTAGCCTAGAAGTGTTAATATGTAGGACCACTTTCAACCCAACTCTGTCAAGTAAGGATGCAGAGCTAGAAACACCTGAGATGTGAGAGCAGTACTCTGTACAAGGATGGAGCAGTCCCTTGTATAAATGGAGAAACTGTTTGGAAGAAAAGAAATTTTGACATCTAAACAGGACTTCCAGGTTCTTAGAGGTATAGTTAGGTATTTCCATATTGTGGGGTTTCCAAGAATGAGTGAATGTTACCTTAACACCAAGTATGTTCATCAAGTCAAAAGGTGGAATCACAGAATCGTCAAAGGAGAGAGGAAAGTTGTGATGAATTTTTGATAGAGAGATGGACAGAAACTGGGTCTTGGAGGCATTAAACCAGTGGGTGAAGGAATGTTTGAGTGATAACATCATAGCTTGAGGACTCAAGGCCCTTGAGGCATGCAGCAGGTGTGTTGATATTGGAATAAGCACAGACACCACCTCTGAACCAGTATCATGAATGGAGCTTATACCTGGATAAGAAAAAGGGGCATGTGTGAACATCAACAGACAGAAAGTAACGTGTTAGGAGAGGTACAATACAGATGATGTTCAGCAGAAGAGAGGTTGCTACAAAGACCACAAATACTGGTACAGTGAACAGAAAAAGAGGCTGATCTATCAGAGAGAGAGAGGCTGTGGGAAGGGCATGGTATTAGTACTGTCTGCACCCTGTCCCTCATTGGCAGTAGTTTCAGCTTGCTTAAATAAATCAATATTTCTGCTTCATAAAATATTTCAAATATGTAAAATATCATAAAATATTAAAATTTCTGAAAGATTTTCTCAGTCTTGAAAACATACGAGCACACAAATCCCAAAGGATCACAGATGGAGCATATTGTGCTAAGCAACTCTCTCCTAGTATTCTCTTTCTGCTTACTTAATTTGATCCTGTACTCATCATTCTAAGTCACAATCCTGACATGGGTCTCCTTTTCTCTATCCCTGACTAGAACATCTTACTGTACTACTTAGTAATATGGAAACCTATTCTTGACAGTTACTGAGATAATGGTTAACTATTTTGACAGTTATTGAGACAATGGTTAACTATTTTGACAGTTATTGAGACAATGGTTAACTATTTTGACAGCCTTGTCCAAATGTCTAAACTATTAACAATGACTCTCATCAGCATAAAAAAATCAAAAACCCTTGAATAACTAAAAATCATATTATGCAAAATGGCTTATTCTCCCTAAGCATTTTGGATAACATGGGTTTTAATGTAATACAGAGTAATCATTCATGGGTTTTAATGTATTATTTTTTTTTTTATTATACTTTGTCGCTGTCTCCCGCATTTGCGAGGTAGCGCAAGGAAACAGACGAAAGAAATGGCCCAACCCCCCCCATACACATGTATATACATACGTCCACACACACAAATATACATACCTACACAGCTTTCCATGGTTTACCCCAGAAGCTTCACATGCCTTGATTCAATCCACTGACAGCACGTCAACCCCGGTATACCACATCACTCCAATTCACTCTATTCCTTGCCCTCCTTTCACCCTCCTGCATGTTCAGGCCCCGATCACACAAAATCTTTTTCACTCCATCTTTCCACCTCCAATTTGGTCTCCCTCTTCTCCTCGTTCCCTCCACCTCCGACACATATATCCTCTTGGTCAATCTTTCCTCACTCATTCTCTCCATGTGCCCAAACCACTTCAAAACACCCTCTTCTGCTCTCTCAACCACGCTCTTTTTATTTCCAAACATCTCTCTTACCCTTACGTTACTCACTCGATCAAACCACCTTACACCACACATTGTCCTCAAACATCTCATTTCCAGCACATCCATCCTCCTGCGCACAACTCTATCCATAGCCCACGCCTCGCAACCATACAACATTGTTGGAACCACTATTCCTTCAAACATACCCATTTTTGCTTTCCGAGATAATGTTCTCGACTTCCACACATTCTTCAAGGCCCCCAGAATTTTCGCCCCCTCCCCCACCCTATGATCCACTTCCGCTTCCATGGTTCCATCCGCTGCCAGATCCACTTCCAGATATCTAAAACACTTCACTTCCTCCAGTTTTTCTCCATTCAAACTCACCTCCCAATTGACTTGACCCTCAACCCTACTGTACCTAATAACCTTGCTCTTATTCACATTTACTCTTAACTTTCTTCTTTCACACACTTTACCAAACTCAGTCACCAGCTTCTGCAGTTTCTCACATGAATCAGCCACCAGCGCTGTATCATCAGCGAACAACAACTGACTCACTTCCCAAGCTCTCTCATCCCCAACAGACTTCATACTTGCCCCTCTTTCATTCATGAACAATTGCATATAAAATAAAAACCATGTAAGACTAGAATCAGCACAACAAATCAATAAATACTGCAAACATTTATGCTCTGGTGATAGTGTGTTCTACTTTTTTGCAAAAAATTACATGTTCATTTACATCATCTCCATCAATGTATCTCACAAATAAGTTTAGCCTGTCCACTGACATCAGTAAATTCGTCAAGTTGAAGTGAACAAGACTGGCTTGTTTTCAGCTTATTCACAACTTAATCAATAATATCTGTACTCACTTCATTCACCTTTAGAGAAACAGTGGTGTGACAAAGGAACAGCCTTTAGTTGGTCAGCTGCCTTTTTATCTGGCATTTTTCCAGCCATCACAACTGCAGCTGGCAATATCAGTTCTTCAGCTATATCAAATGGCTTCTAAGCTTTAGCAACTAATAAAGATACAGCTAAAGATGCTTCCAGAGCTTTGCTTGATGTTAAGGAGGCTTTCTTTACTGATGTCTGGGAACAATTAAAATCATGATTTTTTTTTAGAAAACTCCACTGGTTTGCCAACATGACACTGATATTTTGTGTTAAGGTGACAATGGAGGTGAGCTGGTTTCATACTACTGATGGCCAACCTTTCCCCATAAAAGAAGCACAAAACTTCCGGAGGATCAGAATTCGTAGAAATAAATCCAAAAAGCACATAATCTTCCTTGTATTGCTGATATTTAGGTGGGTCTGTTTTCTTTTTCTTCACAGCTGCTTGATTTCCTTCACTTACATTGCTGCTGCAGCACTCAAATTCTAACCATCTATCAATATTTCTTGCTGTTAAAGAAATAACTGAGTCTTAAGCTTACATGTGAATTTGAAAAAGAGATGTTCACACTTTCACTCTGAAGATGAAATTGAGCAAGTGACTCAAGCAAGGAGTTCAGCACTGTTCCCATACAAGTCCTGTCCCATTTCATCTCCCTTTCCCCTACTCCCATCTCCTCTCAATTCCTTTCTCATTTTAATTTTAACTCTGTCCTCTTGTCATTCACTTAAATTGGAAACTGCATAAGTGTTGTGGTTATTCAATTATTCTATATTCTTAAACAATCACTCATGCACACATACACATGCTCAGTAAAGTTACTAATCCACGATGCCATATGACCTATATGAGGCACAGTTTGGAAAAAAATAATCATCTCATGTACCCCTCTGAACAATGCTGCATATCCCCAGGGGTACACATACCCCAGTTTGGACAACACTGATCTACTGGATTTGGTATCCACATACCTCAACCACCTGGGGGGAGAATTAACATAGATTATCATAATGCTATTCGCTAAAAATGTCTGGAACCTTTTAGTTTCATTTCTAAAAGTCAACTATTCCACTTCTAACTATATTTCAACGTGCAGTGCAGCATGCTGTCTGCTTTGACTGCCTATACTGATGCTGACAGCTCTAATCTGGGTATTGTCATGGGCTTAACTGGGACCAGTCTAGATTTAGAAATTATTAGACCACAGTGAACTTTCTCATTTGCACCAACAATTTCAAGACAGGAAAAAGCACCATAGCATCATGGAAGGCATCACAAAAGTGGTGCAGATGAAATACTTTTACTTGACTCATATAATTTCTCATTATGCAGCAATAGACCATAAAGCATTTTAACTTTGTTAATGCTATCAGGAAATTTTTTCCATCTTTCCTGAATTCTGAAAGATTTACTCAGTTTTAAACAGATATGGGCACACAAACCCCAAAGGATCGTCGATGGAGCTTATTATGCAAAGGAACTTTCTCCTAGAATTCTCTCTACGCTTGCATCCTGCGCTCATCATTCTGAACTTTCTAAACTACTTTGAGTGCATGCTCAGCAGAAAGTTGATCTTAGTCACGATCCTAACTTATGGTTCTCCTTTGTTTCAACCCTGACTAGTATAGTGTCTATTTTTACTGTTACTATCCCACTTAGAAATAGGGAAACCTTCCCTTGACCACAACTAAGATAGATGGTCAACTAATTTGACAGTCTCATCTAAACCATCAACAGACTGTCATCACCATAAAAAATTTCCTGTCACATTCCTAACAACCTCTGGATCAAACTCACTGCCTTAATCTTCACCTGTACAGTGGAGAGCAAAGGATGCACAAAAGGGTCTCCATTCACTTCTAAAGAAATATACAATCATCCAGTACACCTCTGGGTTTTGTTCATTGAGGTCATCACAGAAGCCTGGGAGCATCTCAGTGATACGGAATCACCCTTACCTGGTAAAAATTTGCCCTTAAATACCCCACCACACTAATTTCATGCTGTCTGAATCTCATTAACATATCTTATAGGTCTTCCCTTTGTAAGGCACTCTTATTTAATGCTGTTCCTCCATACTTCTAAAAGGGGAAACAGAAGAAGGAGTCCCGCGGGGAGTGCTCATCCTCCTCGAAGGCTCAGATTGGGGTTGTCTAAATGTGTGTGGATGTAACCAAGATGAGAAAAAAGGAGAGATAGGTAGCATGTTTGAGGAAAGGAACCTGGATGTTTTGGCTCTGAGCGTAACAAAGCTCAAGGGTAAAGGAAAGAGTGGTTTAGGAATGTCTTGGGGGTAAAGTCAGGGGTTAGTGAGAGGACAAGAGCAAGGGAAGGAGTAGCACTACTCCTGAAACAGGAGTGGTGGGAGTATGTGATAGTGTAAGAAAGTAAACTCTAGATTGATATGGGTAAAACTGAAAGTGGATGGAGAAAGATGGGTGATTATTGGTGCATATGCACCTGGGCATGAGAAGAAAGATCATGAGAGGCAAAGTGTTTTGGGAGCAGCTGAGTGAGTGTGTTAGTAGTTTTGATGCAAGAGACTGGGTTATAGTGATGGGTGCTTTGCATGCAAAGGTGAGTAATGTGGCAGTTGAGGGAATAATTGGTGTCCATGTGGTGTTCAGTGTTATAAATGGAGATGTGAAGAGCTTGTAGATTTGTGTGCTGAAAAAGGACTGGTGATAGGAAATACCTAGTCTAAAAAGAGAGATATTCATAAGTATACGTATGTAAGTAGGAGAGATGGCTAGAGAGCGTTATTGGATTACGTGTTAATTGATAGGAGTGAAAAAAAGAGACTTTTGGATGTTAATGTGCTGAGAGGTGCAACTGGAGGGGTATCTGATCACTATCTTGTTGAGGCGAAGGTGAAGATTTGTAGATGTTTTCAGAGAGGAAGAGAGAATGTTGGGGTGAAGAGAGTGGTGAGAGTAAGTGAACTTGAGAAGGAGACTTGTGTGAGGAAGTACCAGGAGAGACTGAGTACAGAATGGAAAAAGGTGAGAACAAAGGACGTAAGGGGAGTGGGGGAGGAATGGGATGTATTTAGGGAAGCAGTGATGGCTTGCACAAAAGATACTTGTGGCATGAGAAGCGTGGGAGGTGAGCAGATTAGGAAGGGTAGTGAGTGGTGGGATGAAGAAGTAAGATTATTATCAAAAGAGAATAGAAAGGCATTTGGACGATTTTTGCAGGGAAATAATGCAAATGACTGGGAGATGTATAAAAGAAAGAGGCAGGAGGTCAAGAGAAAGGTGCAAGAGGTGAAAAAGAGGGCAAATGAGAGTTGGGGTGAGAGAGTATCATCAAATTTTAGTGAGAATAAAAAGATTTTTTGGAAGGAGCTAAATAAAGTGCATAAGACAAGAGAACAAATGGGAACATCAATGAAGGGGGCAAATGGGGAGGTGATAACAAGTAGTGGTGATGTGAGGAGATGGAGAGAGTATTTTGAGGGTTTGTTGAATGAGTTAGATGATACGGTGGCAGATATAGATGTTTTAGTCAGGGTGGTGTGTGAAGTGAGAGAGTTAGGGAGAATGATTTCGCAAACAGAGAAGAGGTAGTAAAAGCTTTGCGGAAGATGAAAGCCGGCAAGGCGGCTGTTTGGATGGTATTGCAGTGGAATTTATTAAAAAAAGGGGGTGACTGCGTTGTTGCCTGGTTGGTAAGGATATTTAATGTATGTATGACTCATGGTGAGGTGCCTGAGGATTGGCGGAATGCATGCATTGTGCTACTGTACAAAGGCAAAAGGGATAAAGGTGAGTGCTCAAATTACAGAGGTATAAGTTTGTTGAGTATTCCTGGAAAACTATAAGGGAGGGTATTGATTAAGAGGGTGAAAGCATGTACAGAGCATCAGATTGGGGAAGAGCAGCGTGGTATCAGAAGTGGTAGAGGATGTGTGGATCAGGTATTTGCTTTGAAGAATGTATGTGAAAAATACTTAGACAAGCAAATGGATTCGTATGTAGCATTTATGGATATGGAGAAGGCATATAATACGAGTTGATAAAGATGCTCTGTGGAAAGTATCAAGAATATATGGTGTGGGAGGCAAGTTGCTAGAAGCAGTGAAAAGCTTTTGTTGAGGATGCAAGGCATGTGTATGAGTAGAAAGAGAGGAAAGTGATTGGTTCTCAGTGAATGTCGGTTTGCAGCAGGGGTGCGTGATGGCTCCATGGTTGTTTAATTTGTTTATGGATGGAGTTTTTAGGGAGATGAATGCAAGAGTTTTGGAGAAAGGGGCAAGTATGCAGTCTGTTGTGGAGGAGAGGGCTTGGGAAGTAAGTCAGTTATTGTTCGATGATGATACAGCGCTGGTGGCTGATTCAAGTGAGACACTGCAGAAGCTGGTGACTGAGTTTGGTAAAGTGTGTGGAAGAAGAAAGCTGAGAGTAAATGTGAATAAAAGCAAGGTTATTAGGTACAGTAGGGTTGAGGGACAAATCAATTGGAAGGTAAGTTTGAATGGAGAAAAACTGGAGGAAGTGAAGTGTTTTAGATATCTGGGAGTGGATTTGGCAGCGGATGGAACCATGGAAGCGGAGGTAAGTCACAGGGTGGGGGACGGGCAAAAGCTCTGGGAGCGTTGAAGAATGTGCGGAAGTCGAAAACATTATCTCGGAAAGCAAAAATGGGTATATTTGAAGGAATAGTGGTTCCAACAATGTTATATGGTTGCGAGGCATGGGCTATAGACAAAGTTGTGTGGCAGAGGGTGGATGTGTTGGAAATCACATGTTTGAGGACAATATGTGGTGTGAGGTGGTTTGATCGCGTGAGTAATGAGAGGGTAAGAGAGATGTGTGGTAGTAAAAAGAGTGTGGTTGAGAGAGCAGAAAAGGGTGTTTTGAAATGGTTTGGTCACATGGAGAGAATGAGTGAGGAAAGATTGACAAAGAGGATATATATGTCAGAGGTGGAGGGAACGAGGAGAAGTGGGAGACCAAATTGGAGGTGGAAGGATGGAGTGAAAAAGATTTTGAGCGATTGGGGCCTGAACATACAGGAGGGTGAAAGGCGTGCAAGGAAAAGAGTGAATTTGAACGATGTGGTATACCAGGGTGGACTTGCTGTCAATGGATTGAACCAGGGTATGTGATGTCGGGTGTGAACCATGGAAAGTTTTGTGGGACTTGGATGTGGAAAGGGAGCTGTGGTTTTGGTGCATTATACATGACAGCTAGAGACTGAGTGTGAACGAATTTGGCCTGTATTGTCTTTTCCTAGCACTACCTCGTGCGCATGAGGGGGGAGGGGGTGGTCATTTCATGTTTGGTGGGGTGGCGATGGGAATGAATGAAGGCAGCAAGTATGAATTATGTACATGAGTAAATATGTATAGGTCTGTGTATGTATACATATGTATACATTGAAATGTATAGGTATGTATAGGTGCGTGTGTGGATGTGTATGTATATGCATGTGTATGTGGGTAGGTTGGGCCATTCTTTTGTCTGTTTCCTTATGCTACCTCGCTAATGCGGAAGAGAGCGACAAAGTATAATAAATATAAATAAATCCTCTATACTTAGCTGCAGAAATTTTCTAGGTTATCTGGGTACACTTCTTTTTCCCCTTTTAGAAATCTAAATAAAAGGATGGGGGGTTTCCAGCTCCCCCGCTCCCGTTCCCTTTAGTCACCTTCGATGACATGCAGGGAATATGTGAGAAGTATTCTTTCACCCCTCATTTTACACACTTTACCAAACTCAGTCACCAACCTCTGCAGTTTCTCACCTGAATCAGCCACCAGCGCTGCATCATCAGCAAACAACAACTGACTCAATTCCCAGACCCTCTCATCCACAACAGAATGCATACAAGGGGCAAGTATGCAGTCTGTTCTGGATGAGAGGGTCTGGAAAGTGAGTCAGCTGTTGTTCACAGATGATACAGTGCTGGTGGCTGATTTGGATGAGAAACTGCAAAGGTTGGTGACTGAGTCTGGTAAAGTGTGTGAAGGGGGAAAGTTGAGAGTAAATGTGAATAAGAGCAAGCTTATTAGGTTCAGTAGGGTTGTGGGACAAGTCAACTGATAGGTAAGTTTGAATGGAGAAAAACTGGAGGAAGTGAAGTGTGTTGGACATCTGGGAGTAGACTTCACAGCGGATGGAACCATGGAAGCAGAAGTGAGTCACAGGGTGGGGGAGGGGGCGAAGGTTCTGGGAGCGTTGAAAAATGTGTGGAAGGCCAGAACGTTATCTCAGAGAGCAAAGATGGGTATGTTTGAAGAAACAGTGGTTCCAACAATGTTATACAGTTGTGAGGCATGGGCTATAGATAGGGTTGTACAGAGGAGGGTGGATGTGTTGGAAATGGAATGTTTGAAGATAATATGTGGAGTGAGGTGGTTTGATCACGTGAGTAATGAAAGGGTAAGAGAAATGTGTGGTAATAAAAAGAGTGTGGTTGGGACAGCAGAAGAGGGTGTGTTGAAATGGTTTGGACACATGGAAAGAATGAGTGAGGAAAGACTGACAAAGAGGATATATGTGTCAGAGGTGGAGGGAACAAGGAGAAGCAGGAGACCAAATTGGAGGTGGAGGGATGGAGCGGAAAGATTTTGAGCAATTGGAGCCTGAACATACAGGAGGGTGAAAGGCATGCAAGGAAAAGAGTGAATTGGAATGATGTGGTATACCAGGGTCGACGTGCTGTCAATGGACTGAACCAGGGTATGTGAAGCATCTGGGGTACACCATGGAAAGATCTGTGGGGCCTGGATGTGAAAAGGGAGCTGTAGTTTCGGTGCATTACACATGACAGCTAGAGAATGAGGGTGAGCGAGTGTGGCCTTTTTTTTGTCTTTTCTTGGCGCTACCTCACTGTAGAGGTGGGGTGGGGGTGGGGGTTGGGGGTGGGGATAGGGCTATTTCCTGTGTGGCAGGGTAGTGATGGGAATGGATGAAGGCAGCAAGCATGAATATATACATGTGTATATACGTATGTGTCTGTGTATGTATATGTATGTATACGTTGATATGTATATGTATGTGTATGTGCGTGTATGGGCATTTATGTACATACAAGTGTATATGAGTAGTTGGGCCATTCTTCCTCTGCTTCCTTGCACTACCTCGCTAATGTGGGAAACAGCAGTTAAGTATAATAAACAAAATAAATATGGGTTCACCATACTGTGGCACAGAACATATTAGATCCTCCTCAGAAATACTCCAATCTAATTTGGGAGGGACTGGCTCAGCATATCCCTCACCTAAACAGTCTTCCATCTCTTCCTTGTACCACTAATGTAGGTCAGGATTTCTAGCTAGATGCTATCTCAATGAATGCAACTATTTCGTACCCATGGTATAGTTTCCTAGTAATCCAGGTGGATAAAACTTAAATTGTATATCCAGTTGATAATGTCCCTTAACCATAATGAAGGATAAGTCTCAAGTTTGCAAAATTCTCATCAACCAGCAAGAGCTGGTCTTATTGGGTATCATTCGTGAGGTGGTTGCTGATTAGCTATGGGAGGGCCAGAAATTAATAAGCCACCATGACTACTATGAGCAGGTAGCAAGTGGTGAGGAAAGCCAGAGCTTCCTCACTGGAAATACTGAGGGATGGTAGGTTCTCACTCTCAATTTTTCTAGAGATTTTTTTTTTTTTTTTTTTTTTGCTTTGTCGCTGTCTCCCGCGTTTGCGAGGTAGCGCAAGGAAACAGACGAAGGAAATGGCTCAACCCACCCCCATACACATGTATATACATACGTCCACACACGCAAATATACATACCTACACAACTTTCCATGGTTTACCCCAGACGCTTCACATGCCCTGATTCAATCCACTGACAGCACGTCAACCCCGGTATACCACATCGCTCCAATTCATTCTATTCCTTGCCCTCCTTTCACCCTCCTGCATGTTCAGGCCCCGATCACACAAAATCTTTTTCACTCCATCTTTCCACCTCCAATTTGGTCTCCCTCTTCTCCTCGTTCCCTCCACCTCCGACACATATATCCTCTTGGTCAATCTTTCCTCACTCATTCTCTCCATGTGCCCAAACCATTTCAAAACACCCTCTTCTGCTCTCTCAACCACGCTCTTTTTATTTCCACACATCTCTCTTACCCTTACGTTACTTACTCGATCAAACCACCTCACACCACATATTGTCCTCAAACATCTCATTTCCAGCACATCCATCCTCCTGCGCACAACTCTATCCATAGCCCACGTCTCGCAACTATACAACATTGTTGGAACCACTATTCCTTCAAACATACCCATTTTTGCTTTCCGAGATAATGTTCTCGACTTCCACACATTCTTCAAGGCTCCCAGAATTTTCGCCCCCTCCCCCACCCTATGATCCACTTCCGCTTCCATGGTTCCATCCGCTGCCAGATCCACTCCCAGATATCTAAAACACTTCACTTCCTCCAGTTTTTCTCCATTCAAACTCACCTCCCAATTGACTTGACCCTCAACCCTACTGTACCTAATAACCTTGCTCTTATTCACATTTACTCTTAACTTTCTTCTTTCACACACTTTACCAAACTCAGTCACCAGCTTCTGCAGTTTCTCACATGAATCAGCCACCAGCGCTGTATCATCAGCGAACAACAACTGACTCACTTCCCAAGCTCTCTCATCCCCAACAGACTTCATACTTGCCCCTCTTTCCAAAACTCTTGCATTCACCTCCCTAACAACCCCATCCATAAACAAATTAAACAACCATGGAGACATCACACACCCCTGCCGCAAACCTACATTCACTGAGAACCAATCACTTTCCTCTCTTCCTACACGTACACATGCCTTACATCCTCGATAAAAACTTTTCACTGCTTCTAACAACTTGCCTCCCACACCATATATTCTTAATACCTTCCACAGAGCATCTCTATCAATTCTATCATATGCCTTCTCCAGATCCATAAATGCTACATACAAATCCATTTGCTTTTCTAAGTATTTCTCACATACATTCTTCAAAGCAAACACCTGATCCACACATCCTCTACCACTTCTGAAACCACACTGCTCTTCCCCAATCTGATGCTCTGTACATGCCTTCACCCTCGCAATCAATACCTTCCCATATAATTTACCAGGAATACTCAACAAACTTATACCTCTGTAATTTGAGCACTCACTCTTATCCCCTTTGCCTTTGTACAATGGCACTATGCACGCATTCCGCCAATCCTCAGGCACCTCACCATGAGTCATACATACATTAAATAACCTTACCAACCAGTCAACAATACAGTCACCCCCTTTTTTAATAAATTCCACTGCAATACCATCCAAACCTGCTGCCTTGCCGGCTTTCATCTTCCGCAAAGCTTTTACTACCTCTTCTCTGTTTACCAAACCATCTTCCCTAACCCTCTCACTTTGCACACCATCTCGACCAAAACACCCTATATCTGCCACTCTATCATCAAACACATTCAATAAACCTTCAAAATACTCACTCCATCTCCTTCTCACATCACCACTACTTGTTATCACCTCCCCATTTGCGCCCTTCACTGAAGTTCCCATTTGCTCCCTTGACTTACGCACTTTATTTACCTCCTTCCAGAACATCTTTTTATTCTCCCTAAAATTTAATGATACTCTCTCACCCCAACTCTCATTTGCCCTTTTTTTCACCTCTTGCACCTTTCTCTTGACCTCCTGTCTCTTTCTTTTATACATCTCCCACTCAATTGCATTTTTTCCCTGCAAAAATCGTCCAAATGCCTCTCTCTTCTCTTTCACTAATACTCTTACTTCTTCATCCCACCACTCACTACCCTTTCTAATCAACCCACCTCCCACTCTTCTAGAGATATCCTAAAATATATCTCATTCGAGCAGAACAGACAATGGAGGAAAGAAAAGTTAACTACTGATTTTCCCCACATAAATTTCATTTATAACTAAATGATTACATTCTTTTTTTCTTACCAAAGTATCCCAATAAAGATCCGAGAAGAGAGTTAACTTTGACTAAATTTTCAGTATCAAAATATTTTACAATGTAAAATTCAATAACACATCAAATTTTCAACTTCAAATTATGAAAATAAATATCTCCATATCAAATCCTATTTCCACTGATGTAATGCATAAACTTTTAAGAAAATGATATGCCTATTAAGAAACAATTCAGTTTCACACAAATTCAATCAAAACAGAACATAACTTACATGTTATAACAAACCTATTAAATCTCATGAGGAAATAAAACATGATATTGAATACCTGAATACCACATGGTATTTTCTTTGGGATGACACTTCGTACTTCATGACATACTCTAGTCATGCAAGCTACAACCTCAGGTCCCAGTGATGATCCCTGAAGGTAGGGGATGTCAAACATATTTTCAACTAAAATACCATCCTGAAATATAGAAAAGACGCTAGCTTGAAAAATAAGTATCACTTTTGCCTTCTGATCGTATGTAAAGTAGAGAACTAAAACATGGTCCAATAAGAATTTACTAGACACTAATGTAACAACAGCATATCAATACTTATAAAAATGTTAGTCAATACAATAATCAGACATCTGCAATCTAAGCACATACACCATCTCCTACTTCTGTTCATGGATTTCAACCAGTATTCCACCAACTTCATGTTAAGAAAGTATCTCAACCAAAAGCACAATGGGTAGGAAGAAAATGCATACTATTAGCTCACATATTGTTAAGATATAAAAATAACTTGCCTTTTTGATCAAAACTATATTTCTGCAGTCTCACTGCATTGACTACTGCAATACGGAAACTAAAATATATCTTTCATATCAAGTTTTAATAATTCTCAAAAAAAAAAATCTGTCAGACAGCTTTCAGTGACTATTACAGTTTCCTCATATTGAACCACTGTAAAACTACTTCTACAGCAAGAATAATCTTACTTTTCTATAAGCTCCTTCATTAAGCTAAGGAACATCCCTAAAATACCTGCATTTCACACAAAAACAAGATAATAAATATATTCTAATAAATGTGCAGGATATTATAAGCGACAATCAAAAATACTCGTGAATTTCAATAGCAACCAAATAACTTACAATGCCAGCCTCCTTATAGATGAGGGCTTCTTTACATGCCATCTCCACCAGTTTCTCTACTCTGTGATGGTGCAGTGGAGTCCCTGATAATGTAAACAATTTGTAATTAAATTAATTAATTTTGCATGGGTAATTTACAAATGGATATATTCTTAATCTATTAATTCCTCTATAATTGCTCCAGGACCCCTTTCTAAGAAAGGGTCCTGATTTTACTAGCTAGGACCTCCTTTCCAGAAGCTCATGCAGCCTTGAGCTGCACTGCTTCCAGAAGCAAGGAAATGATGGACCCCTTTGGAGTGAAAAGGTTTTTGATGAGACTCCCAATAACACGGCTGCACCAAAGGCAACTTTTCACTTGCAGTGTGCCATCATGAAGGAAGACTTTGGAAACTCCAATATATTCATGTACATTATCATACAACCTCAGGACCCATTTCATGGAGCTCCTACAGCTTCAAGGATGCACTCCTATCTGGAACAGATGATGATGCAACCTTGGCAAAGGTCACTTTTCACTTGTAAAACTGGGACTAAATGTGTATGTAATCAAATACCTATCTGTAATTACCTATTTGTACTGTACGGGGAGGGAGTTTCACACCTCTTGAACACCCTTTACTGTCATACAACCTCTTGATTTTATGTATGCTGTCTACATTGACTGTGTCCTTAGTCAATCTTTTTCATTTATCCAGCATTCTTATACTATAAAAACATTTTTTTACATCCTTGTTTTCAAGTTTCTTAATATTATGTTATGTCCTCAAGATGTTCTATCCTTATATCTCTCAAAGTTCTGTCCATTTCGTCAATCTCTTTTAAAATCTTCAAGAGTGTGATTAAGTCACCTCTCAGTGATCTCTCTATCAAGGTGGGTAAATTTAAAGCCTCCAGCCTTTCCCCATAGCTTAGCTCTCTTAAGTCTGGTACCATCTTTGTTGTACTCCTCTGGACCTTCTCTATAATTTTTTTGTACTTCTTTAGGTGTGGTGACCAAACCTGAGAAGCATATTTTAGTTCTGGCCCTGTGTAGGTTACGAAAAACTTGTTAAATATTTCCTTTTCCATATACTTGAAAGCTACTCTGATATTTGCTAGTAGACAGTTTGTCTTGGTTATTCTCCTAATATGGGATGCTGGCAATTGATTAGGGATGATGTCTACTACCATGTCCCTCTCACACACAGAATCTTGAAGCTTATTTTCTGCTAGGTAATAATCATACTGAGGCCATTTTTCACTGTGTCCCATCCTCATTACATTTCCTAAGGTTGAATTTCATCAACCATGTTTCAGACCACCTTTGGGGTCTATTCACTTAAGTCATGACCTCTGCAATCAAATTCAAGTAGGCTTTCATATTCCAGGCAAGTCATTAATATAGATCAAAAAGAGTAATGGTCCCAGAAATGAACCCTGTGGCACTCAGCTGGTCACCTCAAACCATCTGGAACAAGCTCCTCTGACATGTGTCCTTTATTTCCTCCCACTGAGATAATCTTTCCAATGGAGCTTCCCCCTTATTCCTTTTTGGTGATTCAGCTTCATAATCAGCCTCCCACATGGTACAGTGTCAAATGCCTTATGGCATTCAACTTTCCCTTTCATGCAGGATTGCTCTACCTCTTACATAAAACTTTACAAGGTTAGTTATATATGACCTCTCCTGAAAACATGAAGTGTCTCTCACTTAGGAAATTTCATCTCTGCAAAAGTCATCCACATGCTTTCTAACAATCTTTTCCAGAACCTTACACACCACAATTGTTAATGATACCAGTCTGTAGTTCAACTGTTCCCAGTCCCCTTTCTTATATATAGGTATGATGTTTGCCCTTTCCCATTTCCTTGGCACAATGCCTCTTTCCAGTGACATCATGAAGTTTCACCAGGACCAAAAGCCTCGTATGGTTCAAGTCCTTTAGTATTTGTTAATATCTTTTCTAGATATCTCAACCATTTCCAAAACCTTCACCCTATTCCATCTCACTACTGTTGGGCCCATAGTGTCTTCCAGTGTTAAAACACTTTTGAACTTGCTCTTCAGTTCCTCACATATCCTTACATCATCCTTTACAATATTTTCCTCTGAATAACTTAGCCTAATAAGCTGCTCCTGAACTGACAACTGGCTCCTGATTAATTCCCAGAAGAGTTTTGGATTTCCAGGTACCATGACAACAATATTCTTTTAAAAGTCTCTTTGTTCCTCTTTCTTTATCCTGCTATACCTTGCAAAAAACAGATAGCCGGCTAAAGCGCTGTCTATATCTTTGCCACTGCACATCTTGAAGCTCCTTTCATTAAATCATTCACTCCTCCTTAATGTTCCTTTTGTATTTGAGGTACCATACATCTACTCATTCACTGTAAATTTCACAGAATCTCTCAATACAACACCCTGGCTTCTCGCTGCTGAATTCCATTTCCCAATCTACATTAACAAAAATTAGAGGTTTCTGTAAATTCCAATATTCTATCTCCTCTTTATTTCGTCTCATCCATGCTCTTTTAATGTTCTCTTTTACCACATATCTAAACTTCAGCATCACAGGAATACTTCTTCCAACTAGTGTATCATACATTATGTTCACAATATCTATGCTAGTATGAGTGAAGATAAGATCTACTCATGATGGTGTAGCAGTCCCTCTCACCCTAGTGTGCTCGGTGACATACACTCTACAAAGCTTGTCTTCATACCTCCTTGTCACCATGAAAATCCAAATTCCCCAGTTTATCTCTTATAACTGAAATCCCTCATTATAATTATCAGTTATTTACCATCTTTAAAAAATGAATGTTTCATTACTTCATGTACCATCCTAATTGTTCCTTCATTGTTATAATTGTGTATTTGTTCCAGTTCATTTCAATTTCTTGGTGGATCATACAGTAATAACACCACCATACTCTTCTTCCCTACAGTTACTGTTCCCAGTATTTATTGTCTGAATGAGTCACCCTCCACTATTTCCTAAAACCTCAGGCTTAGTTCTATTAAGAGGGATAATCCTTCCCCTTCTTTACCTTTTCTTTCTGGTTTTGCCATCATGTGTCCCTCTGGCCTTATCTCTTTATAAAGCTTAGTTCCCATGACTCCAATAATTCAGGTGTCCTTTCCCTTATAAAACCCTTGAATTCCAGTTCTGAACCACTACCTATTAACCCATCAACATCTGAATATATTACTTTCAGTATAACCCATCAACATCTGAATATATTACTTTCAGTATCATTTTACCATCACCTAACACTTCTGCTCTCTCTTGCCACATGCAGCTGCACCAGTTTTTCTTTTTTTTTTTTTTGTACTTTTTTGCCTTCTTACTTGCTTTTTTCCCTCTGTTTCTTACATTTATGACACATGATGAACAACCCACAAACTTCCATGATGCCTTTAAGATTCTCATTTTGTCTAAATACTTCCTGGCTTGACTCTAAGTCAAACCTAACCATAACTGGTGCCCACCAACATCCTTTATCTAGGAAGTCCTTTCCAGCAGTCCCATAGCCTCCAGCAATCTTTTTATATGCATTCAAAGCTGCCAACCTTGTCAAAACAAAAAAAAAGGCACACAGATGGCAGAAATAAGGAATCCTGAGTAAAAACAGGAATTTTGCAAAAGAAGAGAGAATGTTGGGGTGAAGAGAGTGGTGAGAGTAAGTGAGCTTGGGAAGGAGATTTGTGTAAGGAAGTAGCAGGAAGGACTGAGTACAGAATGGAAAAAGGTGAGAACAAAGGACGTGAGGGGAATGGGGGAGGAATGGGATGTATTTAGGGAAGCAGTGATGGCTTGCGCAAAAGATGCTTGTGGCATGAGAAGCGTGGGAGGTGGGCAGATTAGAAAGGATAGTGAGTGGTGGGATGAAGAAGTAAGATTATTACCGAAAGAGAAGAGAGAGGCAATTGGACAATTTTTGCAGGGAAATAATGCAAATGACTGGAAGATGTATAAAAGAATGAGGCAGGAGGTCAGGAGAAAGGTTCAAGAGGTGAAAAAGAGGGCAAATGAGAGTTGGGTTGAGAGAGTATCATTAAATTTTAGGGAGAATAAAAAGATGTTTTCGAAGGAGGTAAATAAAGTGCGTAAGACAAGGGAACAAAGGGGAACTTCAGTGAAGGGGCTAATGGGGAGGTGATAACAAGTAGTGGTGATGTGAGGAGGAGATGGAGTGAGTATTTTGAAGATTTGTTGAATGTGTTTGATGATAGAGTGGCAGATATAGGGTGTTTTGGTTGAGGTGGTGTGCAAAGTGAGAGGGTTAGGGAAAATGATTTGGTAAACAGAGAAGAGGTAGTAAAAGCCTTGTGGAAGATGAAAGCCAGCAAGGCAGTGGGTTTGGATGGTATTGCGGTGGAATTTATTAAAAAGGGAGTGACTGTATTGTTGACTGGTTGGTAAGGTTATTCAGTGTATGTATGACTCATGGTGAGGTGCCTGAGGATTGGCGGAATGCGTGCATAGTGCCACTGTACAAAGGCAAAGGGCATAAAAGTGAATGCTCAAATTACAGAGGTATAAGTTTGTTGAGTATTCCTGGGAAATCATATTTGAGGGTATTGATTGAAAGGGTGAAGGCATGTACAGAGCATCAGATTGGGGAAGAGCAGTGTGGTTTCAGAAGTGGTAGAGGATGTGTGGATCAGGTGTTTGCTCTGAAGAATGTATGTGAGAAATACTTAGAAAAGCAAATGGATTTGTATGTAGCATTTATGGATCTGGAGAAGGCATATGATAGAGTTGATAGAGATGCTCTGTGGAAGGTATGAAGAGTATACGGTGTGGGAGGCAAGTTGTTAGAAGCAGTGAAAAGTTTTTATTGAGGATGTAAGGCATGTGTACGTGTAGGAAGAGAGGAAAGTGATTGATACTCAGTGAATGTTGGTTTATTGCAGGGGTGTGTGATGTCTCCATGGTTGTTTAATTTGTTTATAAATGGGGTTGTTAGGGAGGTGAATGCAAGAGTTTTGGAAAGAGGGGCAAGTATGCAGTCTGTTGTGGATGAGAGAGCTTGGGAAGAGAGTCAGTTGTTGTTTGCTGATGATACAGCGCTGGTGGCTGATTCATGTGAGAAACTGCAGAAGCTGGTGACTGAGTTTGGTAAAGTGTGTGAAATAAGAAAGCTGAGAGTAAATGTGAATAAGAGCAAGGCTATTAGGTACAGTCGGGTTGAGGGACAAGTCAACTGGGAGGTAAGTTTGAATGGAGAAAAACTGGAGGAATTGAAGTGTTTTAGATATCTGGGAGTGGATGGATGGTGGATGGATGGCAGCAGATGGAACCATGGAAGCAAAAGTGAATCATAGGTTGGGGGAGGGGGCGAAAGTTCTCAGAGCATTGAAGAATGTGCATTAGTCGAGAACATTATCTCAGAAAGCAAAAATGGGTATGTTTGAAGGAATAGTGGTTCCAACAATGTTATATGGTTGCAAGGCGTGGGCTATAGATAGAGTTGTGCGCAGGAGGGTGGATGTGCTGGAAATGAGATGTTTGAGGACAATATGTGGTGTGAGGTGGTTTGATCGAGTAAGTAATAATAGGGTAAGAGGGATGTGTGGTAACAAAAAGAGTGTGGTTGAGAGAGCAGAAGAGGGTGTTTTGAAATGGTTTGGTCACATGGAGAGAATGAGTGAGGAAAGATTGACCAAGAGGACATATGTGTCAGAGGTGGAGGGAACAAGGAGAAGTGGGAGACCAAATTGGAGGTGGAAAGATGGAGTGAAAAAGTTATTGAGTGATCAGGGTATGAACATGCAGGAGGGTGAAAGGCGTGCAAGGAATAGAGTGAATTGGAATGATGTGGTATACCGGGGTCGATGTGCTGTCAATGGATTGAACCAGGGCATGTGAAGCATCTGGGGTAAACCATGGAAAGTTCTGTGGGGCCTGGATGTGGAAAGGGAGCTGTGGTTTCAATGCATTATACATGACAACTAGAGACTGAGTGTGAATGAATGTGGCCTTTGTTGTCTTTTCCTAGCGCTACCTCGCACATTCGGGGGGAGGGGGTTGTTATTCCATGTGTGGCGGTGTGGCGATGGGAATGAATAAAGGCAGACAGTATAAATTATGTACATGTGTATATATGTATGTCTGTGTGTGTATACATATGTATACGTTGAGATGTATAGGTATGTATATTTGCGTGTGTGGACGTATATGTATATACATGTGTATGTGGGTGGGTTGGGCCATTCTTTCGTCTGTTTCCTTGCGCTACCTCGCTAACGCAGGAGACAGCAACAATGTAAAACATATAAATAAATAAAAAAATATACTTACAACCACACACAATACAGGCTGCACTTTCAATATAGGATATTGTGATGTCCAGTGCTCAAGTTGTTATCTCCATTCATTTATCTACATGTAGATAGTCCACAATTGTTCATTTTAAGACCAATAAAGTATCTCGACAGCAGTATTTCATTTTCAGTCCTCGAACTGAGTCAGCAGAGGTTCTAATGTTTGTTTGTCCACACATATTCAGTCCCGGCTAGGAAGCTTTTTGTTATAAGCAGCAGTTGCCTGTTTGCACTTCTCCAGAAGCCTTTCACTTAACTTCACTTTATGACAACTGGCTATACACTTTCTGCGTGTGGAAATCTGATAATATTTGTGCGCCAAGACTTGGGCAAAAGTCAGTGGAGTTTTTCCTTACCAGAATGAAAATTCTCTCATCAGCATTGTTGTAAGCAAGTGATAGGATAGTAAACATAATTCTGAAATGATGTACATAAGAAAACTTGTCTCTTAGTTGTGAAATGGCCACCCACAACTCATCGGCTCTTTGGTCAAGATATACACCTTCAAATTGATCTACCTAGAAGTGAGCAAATTCAAGTTCAAGCTCAGCTATCTGCTCTTCCATGAAGTGGAATTTCTTTACAAAGTAGAGCACTGATGAAAACTTTGCATACATTTTCTTCCTTGGGTCAGCAACACATGAATTCTGAATCAGCTCATTCCTCAGGGGAACTTCTTGAGTACATAATCACATACAGAAAATATTTCCTGACTTATGTGAAGAATTCTTCCTTCTGTTTCGATTAGAATGCTTTTGTTATGAGAAAGTTTGTAAC
This sequence comes from Panulirus ornatus, assembly GCF_036320965.1. Lineage (NCBI taxonomy): Eukaryota > Metazoa > Arthropoda > Malacostraca > Decapoda > Palinuridae > Panulirus > Panulirus ornatus. The sequence continues at coordinate 30,139,358 of NC_092233.1, forward strand.
ATCATTTCCCAAGATGAGATTCTCATCTGGTCATTGACTGCACTTTTCCCTATAACTGCACTGTTTAGGTGATGGAGAACTTGCAATCACTGAGGGCTTCACAAAGCAGAGTAGTATCTCTTGTAGGAAGACCTGTAACTTCTCATGTAAAACATGAATCTTTGCACCTAAAGATTGAGCTTGTTGAATAGAAGAATGGTTTTAAGGAGGAACATACAATACAGCTTGTTGTAATCACTAAGTCTTGTAAGAATCTTATCAACTTTGTCCACAGAAACACTTGCTAAACAGTCTACACTGGAAGAAAAATTAGCATTTTTCCAGCTTCCAATCACTGTAGCATCAAATGAAGCTTTCTGTTGCTTACACAGCTTGAAGCTGCTTTATTACAAGTATGTGATGAATCCCTTTCAGCGAGCACACCAACACTTGTCTTTATTTCTGCACTTAATAACCCAGTAGATGCAGTCACTGTGTCAACTTTGTCCAATCTTTTTGAGGATGAAGGTAGAGATGTCTTCTTAGAGGAAGTCTGTCCTGCACTGCTGGCTGTGAAGGATGACGGTATAGATGTCTTCATAGAGGAAGCCTGTCCTGCACTGCTGACTGTGTGAGAGGATGCAGGCAGAGACATCTTGCTTAATGAGGTCTGTCCAGCACTGTTCTTTCCCAGGAAAAATGGAGTGACCTTGCTTGTCTTGGCTTGAAGTGTGACACAACTATCACTTTTAGAGACCTTCTGTTTCTCTGAATCCTTTGGAGTGTCATCATCAACATTCATTTTCTTTCCCATGAACTCTGCTTCTTTGGAGAAGTAGTTTCAAAAGCTCCCATAGTTCAATGAGTCTAGTCAGTGCCCTTTCCTAAGAGAGCCCACGAGTACACACATTTCAAGATTGCATGCTGTTCAACATTGCACGGGGTATGAACTATTAGATTTCTCTAAGTAATAATAAACAGGAACAAGTAAGTCCACCACTGAAAATGGCAGCTGGCTAGCTCCTTTCTTAGCAGCAAGATGAAGATGACAAGGACATTCCACAATGAAAGTATCTGGGTTTTCTTCTTTACAAATGCATCTATCCATTTTGCTCTCCTATCATTATCTGGTGCAAAACAAATGACATTTTTCCTGGGATCTGATTTTCTGTTATGACATTGTCAAGAACTGAAAGATATTTCTCCCAGTTCATCATTCCTTTATGGTAGCAATTTCCAGGAGGACTCTGTTCACTTCTAAATCAAAGTATTGCACAATAACAGGATATAACTGCTCTAGTGCCCCACGATCTGAGCTGCCATCTGCTAACGTAGAGAATGGTGCTTCTCTGTTCTTCTTCAGGATTTCAGCTGTCAAAAAGATATACAAAACATAGATAGTCAATGCTACTTGGAAATCTGTATGTACGATTAATCAATATGTAACCCATGTATGAATCATTGGTCAACCCACAATAGTAAAGCATTATATAATGTTGGATAGCATTAATGATGATTAAAAATCATAAACTAGAAATGTTCGTTGCCGTTGCCATGTTAACTGAGAAGGAAATCATTAGACTGATGCTGACCATTTATAGGATGAATCAATGTGGGCAATCAATCAATCAATGTGCCTTCTCCAACAAAGTTGGGACTGGCTACTATGGCATACCATTTTTCCCTAACTTCTGTAGCTCTGATCAATGCTCCTATACTTCCTTTCTTACCAAATGTTACTTCTTTTATACCATCTAACTGTATCCTTTGTCTGCTGTAGAGTTTTTCCATATACTTTTATAGAAACCTTTGGTGGAGTTTTAGATTTAGATATGACCATAGTTTTAGTTTTCAAAACATTGATTTTAAGGCCATAATCTTCTTTCCTGACTAGATTATCGATGATTTCTTGCAGATCATTTACAATGGGGGCAGCATAATTAAAATCGATAGAAGTGTTGATTGAAACATAACATAGCTCCAAACAAAATCTGGAACTATGAGGGCAGCTGATCTGCTTTTATTGTTTATATTGATTTATATTTGAATCTAGATTAGATCTAGCTTTACCTTTGGACTCCTGGTCAAGAGTTGTTTTGGTTCCTCAGGAGGCAAACTTCAAAGCAACAGATCTGTCCAGAAACATGATTCTGAAAAGGTCACTCAGGTGATCAGAAGCAGCGAATGCAATATCCTGCTAAATTAAAAAGTTAGATATCAGAGTTTCTGTTTTGATTATTGAGTAACAAGTCCATTGATGGAAGAACTGTCCAATGATGTCACAATTGTTCCCTGAACCTTCCATAATGCTGGTATGTTTTTCCTGCTCAGGTGAGCCTGAATGTTATTTACTTCTCCATGTGTAATGCTAAAATTCGAAGCACAAACTTGACATCATGCACTAAATTCATCCTTTCTCAATCGACCAATGCAGGGTCACTTCCTGGTGTATTCTGACCAAAAAGCCTGCTTTTTCATGCTTAATTTTGTACCCAAAATCGATGCCATGATGAAGTGACTTCACTCTTCTGCAGCTCAACGTTAACTCACCCAATAAAGCATAGCACAATATGTGATATGAACAATGGCAAGCCAAAACATCAAAACACGTAGGAGATGGCTGTAACATTTTGACCTCTTCAAACTCTTCCATTATGAATTGGTTATTGTCTAATTGATTTTCCTTATCATATCACTTTTTTTCAAATCTTATTTTTTTATTGTACTTTGTCGCTGTCTCCCACGCTAGCGAGGTAGCACAAAGAAACAGACAAAAGAATGGCTCAACCCACCCACATACACATGTATATACATACACGTCCACACAGCACATATACATACCTATACATCTCAACATATACATATATATACACACACACACAGACACATACATACATACACATGTACATAATTCATACTGTCTGCCCTTATTCACTCCTGTCGCCACACCGCCACACATGAAATGACAACCCCCTCCCCCCGAATGTGCACGAGGTAGCGTTAGGAAAAGACAACAAAGGCCACATTTGTTCACACTCAGTCTCTAGTTGTCATGTATAATGCATCAAAACTACAGCTCCCTTTCCACATCCAGGCCCCACAAAACTTTCCATGGTTTACCCCAGATGCTTCACATGCCCTGGTTCAATCCATTGACAGCACGTTGACCCCAGTATCCTACATCGTTCCAATTCACTCTATTCCTTGCACGCCTTTCACCCTCCTGCATGTTCAGGCCCCGATCACTCAAAATCTTTTTCACTCCATCTTTCCACCTCCAATTTGGTTTCCCACTTCTCCTCGTTCCCTCCACCTCTGACACATATATCCTCTAGGTCAATCTTTCCTCACTCATTCTCTCCGTGTGACCAAACCATATCAAAACACCCTCTTCTGCTCTCTCAACCATACTCTTTTTATTACCACACATTCCTCTTACCCTCGCATTACTTACTCGATCAAACCACCTCACACCACATATTGTCCTCAGACATCTCATTTCCAGCACATCCACCCTCCTCTGCACAACTCTATCTATAGCCCACGCCTTGCAACCATATAACATTGTTGGAACCACTATTCCTTCAAACATACCCATTTTTGCTTTCCGAGATAACGTTCTCAACTTCCACACATTTTTCAACGCTCCCAGAACTTTCGCCCCCTCCCCCACCTATCACTTCCACTTCCATGGTTCCATCTGCTGCCAAATCCACTCCCAGATATCTAAAACACTTCACTTCATCCAGTTTTTCTCCATTCAAACTTACCTCCCAACTGACTTGTCCCTCAACCCTACTGAACCTAATAACCTTGCTCTTATTCACATATCACTTTTTAAATGTTTTAAATAGCCTTGATTTGCATTTGTAATGGTAATATGAACATTTTCACTGGTTTCTCAGAGAACAGATGCACTAAATTTTGCAGGAAAGGATCAAGTTTATTCACAGTAGTTCATCTTATCCCAGTTGATTAATGGTCGAGGCCAAAATATACTGATGTGATGATGTAACTCACGCTGAGGATTTGATTTTTCTAGCAAAATTTTTGTTGTTACTCTTCATCTGTCATTTCTAGAAAATCTTAGTAATTCAAATTTTACTACTTTGAAGAACAGCAATAGTTGGAAGGAAACTAGTAATTTCTTACCCACTTCTATACATTATAATTTTGTGCGACTTCTTGAAGCCTCAGGAGGGCCTGGCCTAGAAGTAGGACAAGCCTGGTTACACAAGTTAAGGTATGATTGGACAGTAAGACCAACCATAAAAGAATCTGTGTGGTCATATCCACAAAATGGTCAAAAAATGACCACAGTCTGACTTATTTTGTACATTACATAAGTACTTGCATGTGCAATGAGAACGTACATTATATATTGAACAGTGCACCCCTCTGCACTCCCCATACAATACATGAACATACAACCAGAATTTCAAAAACAGGTATTTTACTGAGAAAAATCATAATTCTGTATTTCAAAGAAGTTATAAATACAGCAAAAACATAATGGATGGCAGCTCTGTGCATTTCTTTCTTCTTTTCCCTTTCTTCCTAATCTGGTATGACCTTTCAATCTAAACATAATCAGTGACTTATGTCTATCAACCTCCAACTTTACTAATCTTTCAAATTTTGGTGCCACTCACTTTTCAGCTAGCTCCCTCAATGTGACAGTGTCAACCTCCGTGTCTCCAACTTTCTCTATAATCTCTCTTTTTTGGCTAGGAAGCACAGGTCTTATATTCTCTGCACTCATTTTAACCTTTCATCAACTAGCCCATATACTTCCTCGATTGCTTCATCTCTAACAGTGTGTGTTACTTTTAAAATCTCTTCCATCAATTTCCTGTGTTTGTCATTCTAAGTCTATGTTCCTTTCCCTCACTCTTAACTCTCTATTTACCTGCTTCTGAATTTGCTCGTAAACTCCCCTGCCCTCTACTTTCACCAGTCTCTATGGTGAATTTTCTACCAGAACAGCTTTTAATATTCTTCCCATTGATTCAGTGTTCACCTTTGTGTTTTCCTCAATGAGAAAGTCTCATGGTAATGCTCCTTCAATGCCTTGACCAATATCATCAAAAAAAATTTCTGATTGCACAGCCTCTAGCACATCCAGAGAAGACAATCAGACTTTGCCTCCTGTATCTTGGCTTCATCTTCTTTCCTCTGGTTTGGTGTCTAGAGAAGCCCCTCCCTTAAACTGTGTTTCTGTTCCTTTCTCATATCAAGACTCCCTTCATGTGTGTATGTGTGTGTGTGTGTGTTTAAGTACCTATTTGCAAAAATCTATTTGTACTGTGTGGGAAAGGACTTTCACATTCGTAGGGTCCCATTTCTTAAACTTTCTTTATCACATAATTTCTTATATTTCTGTATGCTGTCTGCATCAACCATGTCTTTAATCATTCTATTCCACTCATCCAACACTATTATACTAAAAAGGTACTTCCTCATGTCTCTTTTAATGAGTTTCTTGCTTAATTTCATGTTATGTCCTCTGGTTGTTCTATACCCAGATCTCTCAAGAGAACTGTTCACTGTCTACAGCATCAATCTGTTTCAAATTAACAGGATGTAATCATGTCATCCCTCACTCTTCTTTCTTCCAAAATGGGCAAATACCTCTAGCATTTCCCTGTAACTCAGCTCTTAATTCTTGTACCATCTTTGTTGCTTTCCACTGGACCTTCCTTATTAACACTTTGTGCTTCTTTGGGTGCCACATATTCTAGTTCTGGCCTTGTGCATGATGTGAAAAGCTTGCTGAATAATTCCTTATCCTTGAACCCGAATATTTTAGTATTTGCTAGCAGACAGCTGGTCTTCTTCACCATTCTCCTAAGGTGAAAGTTTTGAAACAGGTTAGTCATTGATGAGCACTAAGTCTTTTTCACACACATTCCTGCAAGATAATAATTATATCAAGGCCTTCTTTCATTGAGAATCATCCATATTACTTTACACTCACTTGGGCTGAACTTCATTTACCACATATTGTACCATGTGTACAGGTGTGTGCATGTAATTAGCTATCTGCATTTACCTTTTTGTACTGCATAGAGAGGGAGTTTTACACTCATGGGGCCCCACCTCTTGAAAGTTCTCAACAACCATACCACTTCTTAAAATTATGTATATGTTCTGCTTTCACCATGTTCTTAGTCATCTTATTCCATTCATCCACCAATCTTATTAAAAAAAATCACATTTGTTTTTAACAAATTACTTGCTTAATTTCATGTTACCTCCTTTAGATATTCAGTCCTTACACTTCTTAAAAAACTGTTTACTGTCTAAACTATCAATCTGCTTGAAAAACTGAAAGGTTGCAATCATGTCACCCCTCACTATCTGCATTTCCAAGGTGGGTGCATCTAAAGCCTTTAGCCTTTCTCTGAAACTCAGCTCTTCTAATTCTGATACCATCTTTGCTGCCCTCCTCTGGACCCTCTCTAGTAACTCTTTGTGCTTCTTTAGGTGCAATAACCAAACCTTAGAAGCATATTCTTGCTTCGGCCTTATACAGGATATGAAAAGGTCACTAAATATTTCCTTATCCATAAACTTGAAAGCTATTTTAATATTTGCCAGCACACAGTTTGTCTCCTTTACTCTTTTCATGTAGGACTCTGGGTAGAGGTTAGGGATAATGTCAACTTCGATATTCTTCTCACACACAGAATCCTGATACTTATTTCCTGTTAGATGATAATCATACTGAAGCCTTCTTTTACTCTGTCCCATCCTCAATACTATGCATTTGCCTGGACTGAACTTCAACAACAAAGTATCAGACCAACTTTGGAGTCCATGTGGGTCCCCTTGTATGATGAGGCGATCCTCCTCGTTTTCACTTCCCTCATGACCTTTACATTATCTACATACATAATAATTCATTTACACAGACCAAGAGGAGTAATGGTACCAGAACAGACCCCAATAGCATTCTTGTTTACCACAACCCATCCAAAAAAGGCTCCTCTGACTTGCATCCTTTGTTGCTTTCCACTGAAAGAATTTTATCCTTATTCCTGCCTGTTGGTCCAGCTTCTTATTCAGCTTCCCACGTGGAACAGTGTCGATTACTTTCTGGTGATCCAGACACAAACAACCCACCCTGCATCCCCTTTTATCTAAGACAGCTCACTTGTTAGTAGGAATCTAAGAGGTGTGTTGTACAGGACCTCCTTTCCTTAAAACCATGCTCTCTCTCACTTTAGTAATCAATTTCTCTATCGTAGTCACTCATTTTTTTTTTTTCAAAAATCTTACACAGTAAACTCTTCAGTGAGACCAGTCTTTCAATTACTGTTTTCAATCTCCTTCCTTACACCAGGTTTGACATTTGCCCTCTTCCGTTTCCTTGGCACCACCTCTCTCCGGTGACATCTTGGATAGTATTTTAAGAGATTTACCAAAAGTATCTCTACACATCTTATGGACATACAGTGAAATTTTCATCGGGATCATGATCTTCTTATGAGGTTAACAGTAATGATCTATTATGATGCCACAATGACAAATGTACGTAGGTGTTACTTGCATAATATTTACTGTTGTCATCCATAACATAAGGCTGTGAGAAGTAATACATCTATCTCATAAGTGCTAATATTTATTGTAAAATCTTCTGCACAACAGGGTGTCTAGTTATCATCTTTAAATTCAGTGGGGTCATATGTTTATTACCTTAATTGGTTCAAGTCTCTTTTGAAGAATCAAAATTTTAAGCATCTAGAAATATAACAATCTCATTTGAAGAGGCATCTTTATCTCAAATGATACAATCTTCATGCTGCTTTATATGCAAAGTAACCTCTTACCATCTAACATGACAAAGTGTACTGAAGGACTGTCTACGTCAAAACTTGGATAACCCTGAAAAGTCTATGATTCTTGGTCCTTCACTGTCATAAAACTTCAGTATATTCTTCTAATCCTGTCAAGAATTTAAGAAAAATGTGCTAGTGTTCAATTATCAACAATGTCAATACTTACCTGGCAGAGCATTGACATGAATCATACCAATCACTGCACTTCTTGAATGATGAAAAACTTGTCTAAACCTTGATAGTGCCATTCCTCATAAGAAAGTCCCTGTAATAGCAATGAATTTAAAGAAAACTGCATATTATCATGAATATTATCACATAAACAATCTAACAGACACATATAAACAGCTAACCACCACAATCCAGTATATCACTGTACGAGGAGAAGTGGGAGACCAAATTGGAGGTGGAAAGATGGAGTGAAAAAGATTTTGTGTGATCGGGGCCTGAACATGCAGGAGGGTGAAAGGCGGGCAAGGAATAGAGTGAATTGGATCGATGTGGTATACAGGGGTTGACGTGCTGTCAGTGGATTGAATCAGGGCATGTGAAGCGTCTGGGGTAAACCATGGAAAGTTGTGTGGGGCCTGGATGTGGAAAGGGAGCTGTGGTTTCAGGCATTATTGTATGACAGCTAGAGACTGAGCGTGAACGAATGGTGCCTTTGTTGTCTTTTCCTAGTGCTACCTCGCACACATGAGGGGGGAGGAGGATGGTATTCCATGTGTGGCGAGGTGGCGATGGGAATGAATAAAGGCAGACAGTGTAAATTGTGTGCATGGGTATATATGTATGTGTCTGTATATATATGTGTACATTGAGATGTATAGGTATGTATATTTGCATGTGTGGACGTGTATGTATATACATTGTGTATGAGGGTGGGTTGGGCCATTTCTTTCGTGTTTCCTTGCGCTACCTCACAAACGCGGGAGACAGCAACAAAGCCAAAAAAAGAAAAAAAAAAAATTACTATATTTGTTAATACAAATCAAATAATGTACACATGAAAGCAATTCAATGATTTTGTGGTTACCACTGCTGACTATTAATCCAATGGCCCAAGTTCAACCCCTGGCACAGGAAGACAGCACAGCTCATCCAGCTATTTATCCTTCTTCCTGTTGGTAGATTAATGGGTACTAACTTCATTTGGGATAGAGCACCACAGTTGTGCTGGGTCTAACCAGCTGACACTTTGCAACTCAGTTTAAATTTCCCCATATGGCCTATCAGGGGTAAGTACTTTAATGTAAACAAGAAAAAAATCTAAAAGTTTCAAGATCTGCACACGGCAATAGCAGGCAATCACTCTGGTGAATAAATATTTGCTAGTGAATGACAACACCCACCATGGAAAGTAGTCTGATTCACTTGAGCATACTGTGGTGATACAACACCCATTCTGAAGATGTATCATTGGGTGATGATCTCAAACCCCTAACACCTATGAGAAAAAAGCATGTGTTTAACTCCCTAATCAGCTGAGTGCAGAATAAGGATGAAGGTGGGAGATGCTTGTTGTCTGTTAAAGTGCTCAATATCTCCTCTAATGATGACTCTACTACATATCAATGTATATTAATATACTTTATGAAATGATACTTCATTTCGGTACAGACACACAAGAAAAAGTATGATATTCAAGCAGTTGGTCCTAAATGCATGTATCTTATGTATCAGTTACACTTGTCACAATCTCATGCTGCTATCAACTCTTATGCTTTTTTAGCAATGTATATCATTATATTGTAACATCAAAATACGAAGTAAGTACAAAGTCATCAGAAAGGAATGAAATATTTCATTTTCTTTTTTATAAAGATAAAACTAATGCGCTATGATTAAATTTAGGTAACACCATGTTTTCTTGCTGATACCAGATCTAACACACTTGCAATTGACAAAATACAAATCTATTGCATAAAAGAGCAAAAACAGTGAGGGGTGAGACTGAAGGGGAAAGTGGAAGAGGTAGGATGGAGAGAAGGTGGGGGTTGGCTAATAAGGAGTAGCCAACACACTACTGCATGTTCATCTCTCCATTGCCCCACCAAGGACAGAGAGGGTTGCAAGGAGTAAACATGGACTGACAATACAAAATGGAGAAAAGGAGGAATGAAAGCAATAGCATATGGAATGAAAGAAATGACTGGAATAACAGAGAAAACAAATGTACAAATAGGCCAGGAGTAGAGTATGCAGCAGTTAGAAACACATAACTAAAAACCATTCTTCAGTACAGATCCTGATAGACCTGGCAAGAAACTTACTAAACCAGAAATTGCAACAAAAAAAAGACCAATAAAAAACAGTCTATGAATACTAAAAGCTTGATAACTCATAATTTCAGAATCAAAATCAACATGTTAGTGAGTATACAAGTGACAATAGCATAATACCTATTAGTTTAAATGAAATGTGAGATTGAGAAAATTCAAAACAAAGCAGCTTCAAAAGATATGAGACCTTTAGGGCTCATTGAGACAATAGTAAGCAATGTGGTGTAGCAGTATATGTCAAAAATAGGTTTGAAGCTAATTAGATGAATTATCTCGTATGTATGAAATATGAATCACTAGTAATAAACATACCAGCATTAAATGTGGTTAAGATGGTGACATACAGACAACACAAAACTAAAATACAGTATTTAATGAAGTACTACCAAAAACTGAGATACTGATGAATATATATAACCCAGGAACAACAATAGTTTGGTCAGGTGACTTTCATTTTTATTCTATATATGGGAAAAAGTGAAATAGAATGTTGTATGGATGCATCTACTAATTCGAATAGGAGAGCAACATCTTGACAAATGAAAGAGAGCAGTTATACAAACTAATGACCATATGTGAAACATGCCAATCTAATTCAGTTATACACAAACCAACATGATAGAATATCTTTCAAAAATGATCCAAGGAAGTCACTCTCACATCATAATACTTTAGAAAAGTCAACAAAATATGGAGAAGAAACAAAGGCAGAGATCTACAATGAAATAAGAGAAGACATGTAAGAAACAACCTCAGTTTCTACTCTAACCAAATAGAATAACATGAAGCAAATAATTATCTACAGATAATGCAAAACAGAATGAGTTCCAGTGTAGCAGTCCAACTAAAATGGGCACATTCATTTTCTACAAGTGTTTTGAGCAAATAAAGACAAAACTGAAGCTATATAAAGAAAATATAAAAAGATGAAGGCAAAAAATATGAAAAGATGGAAAACAATGGATGAACAGAAGGGAATGGAGAGAACCCAGATGAGCACCGAGCAGGTATAAAGTGAAGCAATTACAGAAAAAAATGAGAAATCTCACAGAAAAATAATGAAATTACATAAAAAAGAGAACTAAGATAAAATCAACAGAAAGTTATTCAGAGTATGGGTCTATCTGCACACTTGAAGAAAGAAAAGAAAAAAATCAGAAACTGCCAATCCTATGGCACTTCATCATGAGCCACGCATACAGTGAAAACCCTAACTAATCAAAAACAGTTACCCCCTTTCTTATGATACAAAAAATTCTAAATCTAAACAATGCAATGCATTTTGTTTGGAATTTCTATCACTACATATCATGTCTTTACCTTAAGCAATAGCATGCACCACACCGACAGATGGCCACACCTCCACAATTCTTAGGCCATTAATCTTTCCTTATCCACCCAAGATGGTTGTGTAATGTCAACATCAAAAGCCAATATAGATCCCTCATGAGAAGATGAGAAGTTCCCTTAAAGAGAGGTAATAAATCCAATGACATTTGGCATTAAGAAGTCAGCAACTGCAGCTCCATTCAGGTGATAAGATTTAAATTTGTTAGACAGCCATGGTGACACCACACATCCTTGCTGCACACCCACCTTCACTTAGAACCACTCACCTTCTTCATTTCCTATATGCACACACACCCTACCTTCTTGAAAAAAACTAACTCCTAGTTACTTTTCTCTCAAACCCTATATCTGTTACAACTTTCACAGCATCTTTATCAACCCAACATATACATTCTCTAGATCCATAAAATGCCACATGGAAATCAATCTCTAACCCAACATATACATTCTCTAGATCCATAAAATGCCACATGGAAATCAATCTCTTTCTCTAGGTATTTCTCACACAGATTCTTCAAGGCAAACATATGATCCACACATTTTGTCTACCACTCCTAAAGCCTCATTGTTCCTCCCCAAATTGATGCTCTGTGCATACCAACACTCTCTCAATCATCATTCTCACATACAACTTCCTAGATATACTCAACACACATTACCTTTAAAATTTCTAAATTTCCCTTTTGTTCCCCTTAACATATAAGTATTATACAAGGATTCCACCAATCCTAAGGCACCTCATTCTGAGCCATACATCTAATGAAAAACCTTAATCAACCAATCAAAAACAATGTCACCCCTTTTCCTGTGAAGTTCAACAGCAATGCCATCTTTGCCATACTTCATCTTATGCACCTCCTATTTCTACCAAACCACTTGCCTCGAGACTCAAGCTTCATATACTTCCAATTCCAAAACACTCGTTATCTGCCACCCCTATCATCTTAAGACACACAACTTTCCTTCACAATACTCACTTCATCTCCTCTACTTCCATCACTGATACTCCCATTGTTCTCAAGTTCATCTAACACCAAACTACTCACATCCTTCCAGGACATTATTTGCCAGTAATCTTGGACCTAACTCTCCATTTCCCTCATTTTTCAGCCCCAGCACCTTCCTTTTGACCTTCACTTCTTGCTGAATGTCTCCCAATCATCTGAACTCTTTCCCTGAGGATCACACTGTACATCTCTCTTTTCTCTTTAACAAACTGTGTTCCTCATCCCACACATGTGCACACCTCCACCTTCCATATACCACTCTTCTCTTGCACACTATTATGCTCACATCCTTCCATAACATTCCTATTCTCATTTTTCTTCTTTTATCTGCCAGTAATCCTCATCCAACTCTATTTCCCTCTTTTTCATATATTCATCCCTGCACCCTCCTTCTGACCTCCCATCACTTCCTCTTCAATACCTACGAAGTTTTCCCCTATATATCTACCATTCCTCACCCACTCACCTAGCTTCATTTGTTGTTACCTTCTGTCACTTTTCGCCCAATCTCTCCTAGTATCCCTTCAAAGAAACCTCTTTTTCCAAGCTCACTCACTTTCATCATCCTCTTCTTACCCATATCATTTTGTCTTTGGCCACCCAATTAATTTCCTTTTTTTTCCAAAGCCTCTATAAACTTTCACTCTTATCACCAAGAGGAGATCAAACATCCCAGCAACACCCCTTTTAGCATATTTACATCCAAAAGTCTCTCTTTAGCATGCTTATAAATGAAGACATAATCCAAAAATGATCACTTACCAGTAACCACATTAATCTTAAGTATGTCCTCTTTTCAAACCAGATATTGCCAATCTTTCAACACACAACTCCATACATGCTACTAATTTTCATTCACAATGGCCCCTATCTATACCAAAAACTGCCAAAGCACCCACTCTTGCATATAAATCACCTATCATTATTACTTAATTCCTCACAGCAAAAATGATGACATATCACAGCTCCTCCCTACACTTACTCCTTCCTACTGCTACTCAGTCCATAAGCACCTCTCATAATCCACTTTCACTTACACCTATTTCAATCTGAAGCTCATTCCTTACACTTTCACACATTTTCATAATCCCTCCTTCAGCAAAAGTGCCACCATCTCCTTTGGCCTTGGCCTCACACTAAGCTAAGACACTGTTCCAAGTAAATTCCAAAACAATACTTCTTTTCCCAGAGCTTTATTTTCCTCAAAAGCAAAATACTCAAGTTCCTCTCCCCAAATAAACTACTTATGTCTCTTATCCTGGTTACATCTATGTACACTCAGCAGAAATATACCTTTAAATTGATTTGCTACTGGGGATTGCATGGTTTAAACGTTTAGGCTAGGAATGATAACATTCTTGATCTAGCTTAGCTTTACATCATTATTAGCTACGGATATGAGGAATTTCTTTCGCAGTGCTAGTATATAGTCTTCGAGATACAGTAACAGTTGCTGAACATAATAAGAGCAGGAAATTACATCAAATGGGGTAATGTAAAAGTACCTAAGCTATGCACTTGCAAAAACGATCTCAACAAAATGATATTATCAATACACAGATATTGACTTCATCTGTTGTGGGGATGGATGGATGGTTAGTGCTTCGTTATCTGCTGACATTCAGAATACCTTTTGAAGATTTCCAGTCATGATCATGAACGGTCTCCTACATTTTTGACTAGTAGGCTAAATCTTGAGCGTTAAAGGGTTTATGCTAAGTTTTTAGTTTCTGTTGATTTTATACATTAACTTCTCATTTCCATCTTGCTCGATATTTCATTCTAACCTTACGTAATATTGCTTAATAATATGAAAAAATTCCAATTCAAGCCCTGCGACCTTTATCCATAATGTATCAAAAAGAAAACTAATATTTTGGGGGTTTCTGGTCTCCAATGGTAATTCTTTCGTCAAATATCCATTTCCCGGAAATGATACATTAATATCTTCTTGTATTTTGGAAACTACAGAGGAAAATCTGTCAGTATCTAAAAACAACTAATAATGCGGAACTAAACTTGACTTTTACCGAATGTTGAACATTTAAATGTTAAAAAAAGTTGTGCATAGATTGCTGAATTGAACAAAATAATTTTCCATTTTACCTGTTACAGAGTATCATATCTGACATACTTTAATAAGATATGCCATGAACTGTTCCATAAATGTTAATGTATTCTTTAAACATAACAAACTAATTCAATCCAAAGGAAATAGACATGTGGAGCTAAACTGAATAATTAATTCTGCACTGCCAGCGGCCTTATTAGTTCAGCCTTGGCATCCAAATCGGAATATCAAGCTATGTTAACATGACAATATGGACAAAAAGATTTTTAAATTCTAAATAGTTATCCTGTCACTCACCAACGATATCAGCTGCTGAGTACGATCGGCCAAGACAAAGTCCAAAGCCACTATCAAAGTTACTTGTTTGGAATTCTAGACTACATGCATTACGTCCAGCATATTTCTATCAAGTTAATCATGTTCTTATAAAGTATTCTTTTTTCTTTTTGGCAAACTCCTAAAGGACAAAAAAAAAAAAAAAATTGACAGACCTCACAGCAGTTGTAATATTATTTTGATTTGCTCCCGGAGTGATTGCTTATTACCAGTAAGTTATCTGAGGAGTGAATATCTTATGCTTTTTGGTAATATACAGAAATATTATTAATAACTAAATTCATGCGTAAAGTCTCTGAAATCTTGCTCAAACATTTCCCATGCCGAAATTTGACATTAGAAATCTGATGAACATTTGAGATTTCCACCAGCCTCTGATGAATAAAAGCTTCCATTACTTGAAGAGGAGTTAAAGGTCAATGCCCCAGAGTCCTGGTCTCGAGCAGAACCCAAAACTGAAAAAACATATATATATATATATATATATATATATATATATATATATATATATATATATATATTTTTTTTTTTTTTTTTTTTCTTTTCATACATATTCGCCATTTCCCGCGTTAGCGAGGTAGCGTTAAGAATAGAGGACTGAGCCTCAGAGAGAATATCCTCACTTGGCCCCCTTCTCTGTTCCTTCTTTTGGAAAATCTAAAAATGGGAAGGGAGGATTTCCAGCCCCTCCCCCTCGCTCCCTCCCCTTTTAGTCGCCTTCTACGACACGCAGGGAATACATGGGAAGTATTCTTTCTCCCCTATCCCCAGGGATATTATATATATATATATATATATATATATATATATATATATATATATATATATATATATATATATATTTATATATATATATATATATATATATATATATATATATATATATATATATATATATATATATATATATAATCTAGATGCTCTTTTTATAAGTTAGCTCACATTTTATACCCGTTTGATCTTCCTTTCATTCATGTGACGAACAAAATTTTCCTTGGGTGAACTGTGGCTATTGTTGAATATAAGACAGGCCTCACTCCAGCCTGTCAAAGTCGTATTCCATGGGCAAGGAAATGGAGATAAGAATCAGCACACAAGAAAATGTGAAGACGGTTACCTAGGCCATTTTGAAGAATATCGGCTTAAAAGCAAAACATTTCTTCATTAACACAGATAAAAGACATCTTGGTGACATCTAATATCAGTATAATTCACACATTTAACGTTAAATGTTTTTGACCGAGTACACAGTATACCCACTGACCATTTTACTTATCATACTTTTCACTGAAAGTTAATTTCTTTAACAAATGAGTAGATTTCTGAATATTGTTGAATTTCACACAAGTTTGCTTGAAATCTATTTCTATTTCTAGCAAAGCCTTAAGGTTCGGCCTTCTAGGCTGTGGTTTTTCAAACGTCCTTAACTCATCAATATGAGAGGAAGCATTATCTCCATAATTAGTTCCGGGGAAACAAATATCGTCCTAATATTTCTGAAGCGTTGATTGCTTATTTCATTTTCTTACAATTGAGCGAATATAATTCTACCCCGCGTTGGTCAGTTGCAATTTAAGACGCATTCCACTCCGATATTTTCCCATTAGTCTTCTCATGAAAGGATATTCAAAACGTAGCTACGCCATGAATTATAAACCAATGTCGTGAAGCTAGATTCCATGAAATTATTTGAAATAAGCTGTATACAAGATTAAGTTTTAAGATATCTGTAGAATCTACACTGCAATCACATCTGTATAACGGAAAAAAGAACGTGAAGTTATACGTGGAAAACATTCAAATGGTAACCACGTCAACGTCATTCAGAAATTCGTTTGAAAAAATATACATTTTCATTTTTTTATTACAAAAGTGTGACTACAAACAGTACTGTGTACTGAGCTCCATTACACTATGACCTCACAGTACTTATTCATCAGTATATTCCCTTCAAAAATATGACTATGAACTTTGTTAGTATACGTAAATGAAGTATATGAGAGTAGTACTAGCCTATAATGTTACTCATTACCATAGAAATATATCATTCTAAATCAAATTGCACCTTTGATGTCTGCATTAAGGCAGTTCCATAGTTTATAGGCGGTAGTTCTGATAAAGCGAGACAAATATTTGAGTTCATAATCTCCTCAAGCTGGACAATTTAGCGTCCCTTCAAATTTCAAGAAGAGAGTGGGACATTAAGCTTGAAGGCAGGACTATCTCACTTAAATCGAGACGTGTTGTCTTCCTAAACCTACATGTTACCTAAGCAACAAACGAGTTAACAAATTCGTAAATGTGGTACTTACCCTCCACAGCCTGACATAAAGCCTTCAGTAATATGTGACCTGACCTTTAAAATTTCTTCCCACGTAATCATTATATTCATGTGGTGAAAGATGTCATAGCGCACATCCTACAGATACCATCACTGAATGCAGCGATATTTTCACCATATTGTTCAATAAACGCGACACACTGAAGTAACTTTTCCTTTTCCTTTACATATTGTTTGATCTCAAAAATATTTTCGTATTCATTCTCACTACGATTATTTTTTCATTTCAAATGATCAATCATTATCCATTCTGGTAGATGACTTGTGAGTAAAACTGGAGTATCTTCAAATATTCAAGAAATATATCACACTTCAGGTATACGTCGTCACTGTCTCACTTCATAACGTCAGGGAGGTCAAGGGAGGACTGACTGCTGCTGACCTGGTTTTTGGATATGGGCAGAACCAGGTAACAAAGGGTCATACACCAGCAGTTTGACCATCGAAACGGTAGTTTGGCAGGATCATGAAAGACTAATACACACACACACACACACACACAGATGATGGGTGTCTTGATTTGGTTCCACTTCAGAAAACAGCTTTTGAAGCTTACGCTGAATTATACGTATTTGTTTATCAACTGAGAGCTAAGTCAGGCTTTTAATTGAGGACCTCGACGGACGCAGACACCAGCAACTGACTGGGCGGGGCCGGGACAACGGTTTTGCCCATTCAGGGACATACTGCCGGTATACAGGCCCGTGATCCTGACGTGCTGGGTCGCAAGAGGTCATGTTGGCAATCCTGCTTCTGTTTGACATGACATGACGTAAGCTGATTATTATCTGTAGGGAGTATGTCTCCTGGGCTGCCTTTCACATTTCGTTTCCTGGTGATCCCATGGCGCTCTCTCAGATGATTAAATGGGTAAATTCATAAACAGTTGCAAAACTCCTGCGTCTTAATACATCTAAGGTACTCCACGAAAAGACGTTTACTGTAAAGCTTTATCGAACTTTGCTCATCTGGGGAATTAACCTACGCCACAACAACTGGACTTAATGTGGTTGTCCTTAATTTCAGCTTCAAAACTGAGAGGAAGGATGGACTGATATTGCCTCTAGTAACGCCTCATGTTTCTACGTTAATAGCGTAATACTCGAATTCACTTTCTAATGGACTAGAAATAACTTATTAAGAACTAAGATGACCACACATTGTAAGGCATGGCTGCCTATTGATTTTTACTGCAAAAAGCAGCGAGTTCGTTGTGGTCACTTCTCCCGGGAAGGAAACGCAAGACGATGAACTTCGCCGCTACGTTGTGGTATGAAGAAACTCCCTACTGCAGACAAAGCTAGGGTACTGCTCAAGTATCGGGGATAAGACATTTTTTATAAATGAAATGCATTTACAGTTAATGCGCAGTAGGAGGAATTATATTTTTTTTCTTAAATTATCTATCAAGTTGAATTGTTGCAGTGTGTATGTCAAGTTACACGTTGCAGTATGTGAATGTCCATTGTACAGCGTAGCAGTATGTGAGTGTTCAGTGTACAGCTGCAGTATATGAGTGTCCATTGTACACGTTGGAGTATATAAGTGTCCAGTGTACAGGTTGTAGTATGGGAGTGTCCAGTGTACAGGTTGCAGTATGTGTGTCCAGTGTACAGAGTTGCAGTATATGAGTGTCAAGTGTACAGCGTGCAGTATGTGTCCAGTGTACAGAGTTGCAGTATGTGTGTCCAGTGTATACAGCGTTGCAGTATATGAGTGTCAAGTGTATAGCGTGCATTATGTGTGTCAAGTGCACAATGTGCAGTATGTGTGTCAAGTGCAAGTGTTGCATTATGTGAAAGTAATTCGTCTGCCAAAGTTTACACCATGTCTCTTCCACATCAGCGACACTTAAGGTCCAGCTCTCGTTCGTCCACCGACGCATCAAGATGTCTAGCAAATGACACGAGTAATACATAAGGGATTCTTCCATCTTCGCATGACTGACCTTCATCATCTTGTGCTGATTCCCAAGATTAAAGAATTTTGCTAATTTTTTTTCGATATTTGTTTTTAGACTATTGTTTTTAGCGACATGAATTTCAATCAATTCATCAGTCCCATTATGCATTCTGTTGCTCGTTCGAAATCATTGATAATGCATGCTATTTATGTATAGACAATGGCCATTCAGAGCTTACGATGGAGTGTGTGAGGTGGGACGTGTGAATAGAAAAAGTTGGTCTCACATAAAAGAATGAGCTTAGTGTAAAGAAGTCAGAACTGTGTTTATTGATGTGGTCATTTATGTGTCACTTTTAGCAAACTAGATATGAGTTATTGCAATTATCATCATGTCATTTTATGTTCTGCTAGTGATTATGTTCTTGTTACTGCCAGTATTAATGAACTTGCTACTACTAGTATTAATGTTCTTTTGACTGCCAGTGATAATGTTCTTGTTGCTGCTAGTATTAATGTTCTCACTTCTTGTGTCAGTGTTCTTGTTTTGTTATCAATTATGTTGGAGGCTCCTGTCACGGACAGAAGTTCATATCAAGGCCGAGTCTTAATCGAAATGTAGAAAAGTTAATGAAAGGGAAAAAGAAGAGACAAGGGAATGTATTTTAGAATTTTGAAGGAAGTGAAAAAATGTGTCTTTTAAAATGTGCCAGGTCATAGTTATTGAGAAAGACGTGAGAGGATACAGTTCCAAAATTTCTAGGTGTAAGGAAAGAAACAGTTTTCAAAACGGCCCATCCTTGAGTAGCCGATGGCCATATAGTAATGATGTGACGCAGCAGCATACCTGGTGTTGCTTTACTCGGTGTTAATGCTCTTGGTACTTCGTGTTAATGTTCTTGGTTCTGCCAGTGTTAATGTTCTTGGTTCTGCTAGTGTTAATGTTCTTGGTTCTGCCAGTGTTAATGTTCTTGGTACTTCCAGTGTTAATGTTCGTGGCACTTCCAGTGTTAATGTTCTTGGTACTTTCAGTGTTAATGTTCCTGGTTCTGCCAGTGTTGATGTTCTTGGTTCTGCCAGTGTTAATGTTCTTGGTTCTGCCAGTGTTAATGTTCTTGGTTCTGCCAGTGTTAATGTTCTTGGTCTGCCAATGTTAATGTTCTTGCTGCTACCAATGTTTATATTCTTTTTAATGCCAGTATCAATGATCATGTTACTGCCAGTATTAATGATCATGTTACTGCCAGTATTAATGATCATGTTACTGCCAGTATTAATGATCATGTTACTGCCAGTATCATGTTCTTGTTACAGCCGGTATTAATGTTTTAGTTACTATCAATGTCAATGTTATGTTCTTGTTACTATCAGTGTTAATGTTATGTTCTTGTTACTATCAGTGTTAATGTTATGTTCTTTTTACTATCCATCTGCATCTGACGCCTGTCCCATTCTGGAACTCTCTCAACGGGGTGGCCACAGCAATAGGGTCTCCGTAACTAGTAAACTCCAGTGCCGCTTCTTAGCCTTTATGCCCTACTCTTAACAGGTCACTGGCGGAGGACAACTCTAGTGCAGTGTTTGCAGAGGCTCCTGCCTAACGTTCCTACTAACTACTTCTACGTAATGCTGCTACTTACTGATGCGCCTGCCCAAATACTCCTTCCTGCTACACCTATCTACTGTTCCTATCATTTTGCCGGAAGGCAGGACAAGCGCAGAGTGCTCATCGAAGGAAAAGCTAGATTGCGAAGAGTGAATGAACTGTGTGAGTTAAGTTTTGTCAAGTGTCATGTGTTACATGGAAGAGATTCTATGTTTGTGTTGGACAGAATGCTAGTAGTCCACATGTGGGGGAGTCAGAAAGAAAAGACAGCTACCTCAGAGGAGTGAAACTTGACATCCAATGAATTGCTGGCTCACTACGCAGCCGTCACAAACCCTCCCAATACCTAGGCAGGTAATACTGTTATAATATACCTCCCTGGTCGTTGGCTGCCAACCAACTACTACCTGCCATGTTCATGTTACTGTCAGTGTTAATGTTCTTGTTACTGCCAGTGTTAATGTTTTTGTTACAACCAGTATTAATGTTCCTGTTACCGCCAATGCTTTCTTGTTACGACCAGTATTAATGTTCTTGTTACTGTGTTACTGTTCTTGTTATTGTCAGTGTTAATGTTTTTCTTATTGCCGGTATTAATGTTCTTGTCACTGTGTTAATGTTCTTGTTACTGTCAGTATTGTCTTTGTTATTGCCAGTATCAATGTTCTTGTTACTGTAAGTGTTAGTGCTTCTCACTGCCAGTATCACTGTTTTTGTTTCTGTCAGTGTTCATGGCAAGATATTTTCACATGTTCTTTATAGTTATATTCCTGGTGATCTAAATTTTCGATTGTTATCATTGCTTTCTGAGACGATTTTCTTATATTCTCCTTGGAGTCATTGTGTTCAAGTTGTAGGATGTTACTGTGCAGTTCTTGTTTTCATCAATGTTCAGGTTAGGTTAGTGTTGAACCACATGTCAATATGATGCTCTCTTGTTTGTAGTATTTCCAAGATGATGTTATTAGTGCTCTGTCGCTGTTAGGATGCCTTTTGTTACTTATTCATATTCTACTGTTTGGTGACTTTTATTAGGGCTATGTTAATTTGTCAATATAGTGCTTTTTGATATATATATATATATATATATATATATATATATATATATATATATATATATATATATATATATATATATAAGTTTTTCTTTTTTCATGCATATTCGCCATTTTCCGCGTTAGCGAGGTAGCGTTAAGAACAGAGGACTGAGCCTTCCTTAGAGGGAAAATCCTCACAGCCCCCATTTCTGTTCCTTTTTTTGGAAAAGTAAAACCTGGAGGGGAGGATATCCAGCCCCCCTATCCCTCCCCTTTTAGTCGCCTTCTACGACGCGCAGGGAATACGTGGGAAGTATTCATTCTCCCCTATCCCCAGGGATATATATATATATATATATATATATATATATATATATATATATATATATATATATATATATATATATGACATTCTTTAATTATACTGAATGAAAGTTCATTGCCAGTTTGACTTTACTTAATTCATTTTTCTAATAATACATCAGAATCTTAACCCTGCAGAAATGATAAGTGCTATGACATCTGGTCACACACTACATACCGTAATGTATGGAAGATTCAGTCTTTGCTGGGGGTCCTGGTGTCGGTACTCGCTGTCTCGTTCCCCACAAACTATTGGACTCCTGGTGAGGGAGTTCAGTTATTGGTTCAGTCTGTCCTGAGGTAATTCATTTTTGTAGTGAATAATGAGACAGGGAGAGGTTTAGAGGTACAGGTAACACATCAAAACGTGTTGATCAATGAAGGGTCAACAGGTAACACATCAAAACGTGTTGACCAATGAAGGGTCAACATGTAACACATAAAAATGTGTTGATCAATGAAGGGTCAACAGGTAACATATCAAAATGTGTTGATCAATGAAGGGTCAACAGTTAACACATCAAAAGTGTTGATCAATGAAGGGTCAACAGGTAACACATCAAAATGTGTTGATCAATGAAGAGTCATGTGTAACTCAAGGCGAGCTGCTCCTGCTGGTGCTAGAGTAAGAAAGTAGGCGATGTGTTGCACCGGTTTCCTGTGATGTTGTGTAGCAGAGGAGAGGCTGGGTGTCGCGAGACGCTGGTGCAAGAGGCAGGTGTAATAATGCAAGACCTCCGTGGGTAAAGCGAATCTTTGCATGATACCAGTGTAGGGGACGTGGTGAGGCAAGGGCCTTGTAGGAGCAGTGCGTTGTTGCCTGTCTCATGGAGTAGTTACAGGCAGGAGGAGGCATTGTCGAGGTTCTGAGTTAGACCAGGAATGAGGCGGTTGCCGGAGTTTTACATTTGTGCTGCAGGAGGGAGATGACTTGCCGAGTTCTAGTGACTGAGCAACTGCAGGAGACTGGCAGAGGCGATGTCCCGCAGAGTTCTGGCTTTCGGTAGAAGGCACTGGAGTTACCTGGGACTGCTCCTGAAGGAGGTGGCCAATTTGATAAACCCTACGGGTTTCCTATCAGAGAGGGATGTTCTATGCAGAGCAAGCATACTTATGTTTCAGAAACAGTTGATTACTACCTCAGAGAGGCAGCCCGCCATCCTTTTAGGCTACATGGGTCACCTCATCCCTGATGTTAGTGTTGGGGGAGCAGGCCCATGTTATTGACGGGGGCCCCCTTGGAAATCATGAGGCATCGTTTGCTGGTTAGAGAGTTCATGATGGAGTCGGAACTTCTGCCGTGATGGTTGGTCGGCTTCCCAGTTATTTAGCAAGAGCGGTGGTGAACCTCACGTTGCGCAAGGCCTGTTCTACCTACCATGGAAAGTGAGAGTAGGTCGCTGTTGAGGTTATGGCATAGGGTGTGCCTCCAAATGGTCATTAGCAGGACCCCAGGTATGTGTAGTGACGTGGGCAAAGTGCAACTTACTGGGCATACCGCAACGTTATACTGCGACCCACTGGGCTCTGAGGAATGACCCTGGAAATATCGCTACACTCACCAACCACACTCTGCTGAGTTACAGTGTGGTCGCTCACCCTCTCGTCCACCACACTCTGCTATGGTCCTGGTGTGGCCACTAAGGCCAGTGTGAAACCCATTACTTACGCTTCATTATGAGCTCATGGACGCTCAGTAGTAACACTTGTTAACTTTGTCACCCTTGAGGTTTATTTACCTGGTGAGGGGTAAATGCTTGGAGGTACAACCTTAAGGCTTACCTGGTGATGATAGAGGGTGAGGTGCAACCTTGAGGTTTAACTGGTGACGGTAGAGGGTGGGAGGTACAACCTCGAGGTTTACCTGGTGAGGGTAAAGGGTGGGAGGTACAACCTTGGGGTTTAACTGGTGAGGGGTACAGGATGAGAAATACAGGGTGAGGGGTACAGGATGAGGAGAACACGGTAAGGGGTCAAGGGTAAGGAGTACAGGGTGAGGGGTACAGGGTAAGGAGTAAAGGGTGAGGGGTACAGGGTGGGGGGTACAGGGTGAGGGGTATAGGGTCAAATGTACAAGGTGAGGGTTACAGAGTGAGGAGAACGGAGTGAGGAATACAGGGCGAGGGGCAAAGGGTGAGGAGTACAGGGCAAAGAGTAAAGGGTGGGGAGTACAGGGCAAGGGGTACAGGGTGAGGTATACAGGGCGAGGGGTAAAGGTTGAGGAATACAGGGCGAGGGGTAAAGGGTGAGGAGTACAGGGTGAAAGGTACAGGGTAGGGGTTACAGGGTGATGTGTACAGGGTGAAGGGTACTGGGTGAGAAGTACAAGGTGCGGGGTAAAGGGTGATGGGTACAGGGTGAGGAGTACGGGGTGAGGGGTACAGGGTGAGGAGTACAGGGTGAGAAATACAGGGTGTAGGGTAAAGGGTGATGGGTACAGGGTGAGGAGTACGGGGTGAGGGGTACAGGGTGAGGAATACAGAGTGAGGAGTACAGGGTGATGGATACAACGTGAGGGGTACAGGGTGAGGGGCACGGGGTCAAGGGTACAGGGTGAGAAGTATAGAGTGAGGAGTACAGACAGTGTAAGGAGTATGAAGGTGTGAAATAAAAGAATCAGGTGTCTCTCTGCTTTGGTTTATTTACTTTGACAAGGATATATGGTACATTGTCTCTAAAACAATTTGCATATTGAGAGGGCAATATTGACGCCGAGTGGGAGAGAGTGGGCCGCACCACCCACCCCCGCCCACCTCCTGCTCACGGGCAGGGGTGGGCGGGGGTGCGGCGCGGCGGGTACAGTTTGTGCTGCCTGACCTCACCTACGCCAGCCCACCCACTACGCCCACCTCGTCACGCGCCCACTCTCTATTTCTCTCTCTTTCCTTACCATAAGTATATGTGACAGCCGTGGGCGTGGGCGCGGGAGGTGTGGCGGGCGTGTTCGTGGGCGTGGGGGCGGCGTGGGGGCCGTGTGGTGGTCACCCTCTTAATGCAACAACTGAAGTAGTGTGACGGCAGGGGCCTGGGCGGGCCCCACCGTATCGTTAACTCTACACTTGTGTAAGGCATATAAGGAGGTCTCTAGCACATGGACTAAAAATAGGGTGCAGTATACATACAGCACTAGAGGAAGGGAAGGAAGGGCGACAGTCTGTACAGTGGCTGATGCTAATCTAGCCTCTCCGGATGCGCACATAACAAGGGGGTTCCCTTGTAACAGCTAAAAGCTAGCGGCCAGTCCTCGCTGGCCGCCTCTGTACAATGTTCACTTTATAAAAACATGTTGATATGTGTCCAGTATGGCCCGTGGCGGACCGGGTGTATTATTACAAGTACTAACAGTGGCGCAAAGTCTTCCAGCAGAACCACCAGAGTATTATTATTGCACTGTCATCAGTCCAGGATGTAAGGCGTCCCGGTGCGAGGGAGGGGGAGGTGGGGCTGGGGTGCTCCCCGGGCTGGGGCTGGGATTTGTCCCGGACTGGGTCCGAGTTCTTCCAGGGGTGGGACTAGGGTGCTGCTCCCCGGGCTGGGAATGGGGTGTTCCAGGGGTGGGGTTGGTTTGCCTTCCAAAGTGAGACTGGGAAGCTTCCTGGGGTACGGCTCAGGTGCTCTCCGGGGAGGGTTGCTCCCCTAAGTGGGGTTGGGGTGCCTCCCGGGGTGAGGCTGGGATGCTTCCCCTGAGGAAGGTGGGGGTAATCCCAGCTTGGGACAGGGGTGCTCCTTGGGGTGAGGCTGGGGTCCTCAGAGTGTGGATAGGGGTGTTTCCGACATCGGGATGGGGTGCTTCCCGGGATGGGACTGGGGTGTTCCCCGTAATGTGGGGGTTTCTTCCAGGTTTTGGTAAGATAGTGCTCGCCAGGGTGGGTTGAGTGAGCCTCCAAGAGTGGGGCAGGGGTTCTCCCTCTGGAGGGGAATGTGGTGCTCACGCGGTAATTGAAGGTCTCTTAGGGGTTCTTCCTGGGATGGAAGATAGGCATTCCCAAGGGAGGGGAAAAGGATGGATAAGATCGCTCTTCGAGAATGAAGACACGGGTGCTTCCTAGGGCAGGTCGAGTTTGGGGTGTTCCCGGGATGGGGCTTGGGCGCTGCTGTTCGTGGGTTGGAGCACTTCTCTGAGCAGGGCGGGGTTGGGCTGCCCCCCGAAGGACTGGGTTAGGGTGCCTCTGGGGAAGGGCGCGTCTGGTATTCTCCCTGGGGTGACAGACTTGGATTGCGGGACGGGTGTACCCGGGGCGGGGTGGCTGGGATACTCTCCGGAGTTTGGGTTTGGGTGCTTTATGGGATGGGGCGATAATGGAATATTCTCTATGGCGGGGTAGAAATGGTGTACTCCCCACGCGGGGTGAGGCTGCGGTGTTCCCGGGGTGCTCTCAGAGAGGTTGGGGTGGGGTGCTACCTTGGGCGGGTTGGGGCTGGAATACTCCCAAGGGGATGAACTTAAGTGCTTTCTGGGGCGGGACGCTTCACAAGGGTTGGGTTAGATTGCCCCCCCCTGGGTGGAGCGGAACTGGGATGTTCTTAGACGGGGCAGGACAAGGGTGTTTCCCAGGCGGGAAGGGACTAGGGTGCTCCCGTATCAGGTTAGGTCTGGAGTGTTCCCGGGGTGGGTCGTTCCCAGGGAGGTTGAGCTGGGGTGCTCCCCTGGCCAGGGTGTGGCTGGGGCAGTCTAGGGTGCTTCTTCCAGGGCGGGGCTGGGGTACTCCCCGGGGAGGGACTAGGGTGTCCCCGAGGTGGGTCGCTCCCCGGGGTGTTCCCCTGGTCTGGGCAGGGCTGAGGTGCTCCCAAGGAGTATGCCAGTAAGGTGGGTGGAGCAGGCCAGTGGTCGCTCCGAGGCACGTCGCTCTTCCTGGCTCAGGGAGACTTACTAAGTGTTTATCATACTTGTTTCCCGTAATCTATCACGTTAAAGTAACTGCTAATATATGCACAGTGAACACGGCATACGGGAGTGATGAGTGAGGCTTGGGCCGCGGGCGCGGCCAGCCCTCGCCTCCTGCCCCTCGACTGTGTAGGAACGGTCGGCCTTCTCTTTGTGCACTTTTGACTGAATGCTGCCGAGGTTACCAGAACCGATGCACGTAGTACTTCATGACGAGGACTTAAGCCTATAGTCTCACCACTTATATAGTAAACAATCGACAAGAGGGCGAAGCTTGGTCTAGAGAGTTAGTCTAGAGTGTGGTATACATGCAGGCAAATAGTTGTCGGCAGAAAAAAATCTGCCTGGTTATATTTTCACCCTTGTCGTTTGTGTGTGTAGTAACACTTGACATTGTTATTGGTGTCTAACTTTACTTGACAAAACTATCTGGGCAAGTCATCCATAACAAAACATGCAACAACAAAAATGTCACCTTACAGTCTAAAAAAAGCTAAGCTATTCACAAAGCTATAGTTTATGGACAACTCGCCCAAATTCTTGTACTAAACCACCATGACGGTTTTGAACGAACTCAAGACACTGAGTCTAACAGAGATTTAAGTAGAAATTAGACAGAAATTCCTTAAATATATATGGTACCATCTTTTCAATCTTTACAGCGTAGGTCACTTGTTTTACATGCTGCCATAGAAGGAACCTACTACATTGATTATTCTCTATATAAAAGTGTAAAAGAATGCATATATTTGCCCTTGCTTAGTGACGTCATAGGGTCCGTCATCCGTGCTTGAGGTGTAGGCAAGATGTGGGGCGCGAGCACGAGAGGCCGCCAGCCACACTGGGGGGCTGCCAGCGCAGGTCGAGTCCATGACTCATGCCGCTCGGCAGAGTCTTCTCCAGTTTTCCGGAATGAAAATGCAGAACCAACTGAAATTTTGTGGGAACGATAGCAATGGCTGAAGGTGAGGATGGCTACAGATGCAGTTACTCACTGACTGACTTTCCACTTGGCTTGCTGTGACTTATCTTACATATTATTTTTGATTCTTGTTTCTACAAGTCCCATTTTCTTCAAATTCTCAACCTGGCTGGCCGAAACATCTCGATATATGCTCAAATAATATGGTACAAATGAAATATAAATTATAAATAGAAACGTGACTTTTTGAGCTCCGTGTGTGGATCTGAAGCGCCTCGGTAAACACAGATTATCTGGATAACCAAACCGTAAAAAGAAGGTTTAAGTTAATATGTCTGAGATAAACTATGAACGCAGCGTCAACGCCTTCACACCTAACACGCTCAACTCTCCAACTTTTACAAAAATAACTAACAACATCTCTTACAGCACCTAACAAATGTGAAAATCATACATACCCAAAAAATCAATCTTTTTACATGGTACTAAGAAAAAATTATAGCAAGTTGAGTAGGGCAGTCATGCGCCAGTTACCGAAACACTTTATCAAAATATACTTTTCGTGACAAACAAGAGAGTAGTGAAAATCGACAGCGTAGATACTCCGGATTATTCGGTTTGAACAAAGCTATCTCACGGAAGGAAGGGAAAGCCTTGTTCCTAACTCCCGAGCCGATGGTGCAGACGCTCTCATAATGTTGTTTTCTTTAGGGGTTACGGGACGACACGGAATTTTTTAAATGAGATTTCTCTAGATGGAATGGATGGCGGAGTATGGGAATGTCTGTTGCAGACAACAGTTTCACTAAGTTTATCAATAAATACACTAGAATCCACAACCATAAATATTTCTTTCTCACAAATTATAATTAAAGACCAGAATTGTGTTAAGTACATAAATATAAGTAACAAAATAATACAAGGTGGCGGTGCGGGAGGGTGGCCGAAGTGGGAAGGGCGAGCCTCCTACCCCCCGGCCGCCCGCCAACACTCGCCGATTGACTGATTGAGCGGCGAGGCGCTGTAGATTAACATAAATTTTCATCTCAATCTTGTTAGAGCCATGCCGACGGCGTCACATACCCAACTCATCACATAAAACGGCAGCGGAAAAATCACTAACTGAGTTTGTTTGGGCTGGTTAGTGTAGCGTCCGCCTGGACGACACACAAAAACATTAAAAAGACTAGACTAGGATGTGAGGGTGTGCGCGCACACACACGCGCTGCCCAACCTATCATATTGGGACAACCTAACATTACGCTGCTCTCGGTACCTGCACTTCACGCAGTACTTACTATTACAAAAATATATTATAACAAACTTATTTCATTAACATGGGGAAAATAAGTTATCAATAAATTAGCAACACTTATTAAGTACATTCTGTTGCAGATTCTTTGACAGCAGCAAACAACAAGCTTTAAGTACGATTTGTTTCCATTCTTTGGCAATTTTTTGGAATGTTTGTTCATACAACATATTGACTAGCAAAGATTCTGAGCTTTGATTCATTGGAATGGCAACTGATGACTAGGAATGATAACGTGGTTGACGCAGGACCTTTGACTATGACGTGAACCATCATGACTAACGAAAGAGAACAGATCGTGTGACTAGACGCGTTCACGGCCGACGACTCCCGCTAGAGTCGACGCGCCCCCGTATCTGAGGCGTTCACTTATAAAACTGTAACACAGTCAGCAAGTGACTTACAAAATAAATACCATAAAATAAATAATAAACATCAAATAGTCCTAGACTAATATGGGGTAAACTTATAACTATGACAAGTCGATCTTGGTGTGACTAGTGATCGATGCGGAATGTGCTGAGATCATCTGTTGGCTTGGAACCTTCCGCCCTGACCGAGCATCGTCTGCTGTGACCTGAAGTGACCTGTGGTGTGTGTGGGCGTGCGGGCCAGCACCGCCGCGCCCCTGACTGGGCTGCTTGCTTGTACTGTGCGGGCGGGGCGAGGCGGGTGCCAGGGGCGTGCCCTGGGGCGGTGGGCCCACCGAGGGGCGCACCCTATTGCTGAGGACGCCCGCGGGCGCCGTGTTGCAGCTACCGGTGGGTGCGGGGCTGCGCGGCTAGTGCGGCGCCAGGTATACCAGGGGCTGCGTCGTAGGCTGTCACAAGTCGTGCTCTTCCAGGCAGTGGCCCACCATGGCATTGGTCTGGCCGCTCATCTGAGGCATCTGGGCCATGTGCACCACCGTGCCGCCGGTGGCTAGCCCGCACACCTTGGACCCGCCCTCGTTGTCGTCCTTCCACTTGTCCATGGAGCGGCGGCGGGCGTTCATGAAGAAATTCCCCACTGTGGAGGGCTCCAGGCCCAGCTGGCGCGCGATGGTCACTTGCATCTCCTTGCTGGGCCGTTTCGTCTCCTGGAAGATAAAATGGCGTCACAACACAGCAAAAGACTCCTCGACACTTATCCCTCACATAGCATCAACAAGAGCAACTGCAACATCAACATGCAAACGTCGAGCCGTGGCTACACTGGGTCTCAGTTTTCACTTTCCGTTTTAATTTCATTTGATTTTTAAAAGGTGCACAGTCTTTCTCCTGGTGTCAGTCAGGAAACGGAAAAGAAGACTGACCAATCATGTAGTGAGGATGCGGCGCCATGATCGGACATTCCGGTAGGAAATTTAACCGAAGGGACAGGAGGCGGGAGCTGTCTCCGTCTATACCGAACCACTTTGTTTACCGGGAGAGGTTGGTCACCACGGGAAATAACTCGCACCATCATTTTGAGCTGGTCTACATGAAGCGTCACCAGTGTAGCCACGATAAATATAACTGTATTCTAAGGCGAACACTAAGCTTAACTCTGTAACCTGGTTATTGCCTAGAAAAGATGAGGAGTCTCACTCACATCCACAGATTTAATATACCACCACGTCAACAAATCATAATCCACTTCAAAAAGAGCATAAGAAAGGAAATCTAAACGACAGACTTTCAACTGTCAGCTTATTGCCGTATTAATAATAATAATGATAATAATAATAATAATAATAATAATAATAATAATAATGATAATAAAAATATAATAATACATTGTGTCAACCCGATTCATATTTTTAGTAAAATTTCCGTTTTAAACATCCACCTGTTTGGAAGTTGGAAGGAAATGTTCCTATGGTTTTTTATGTGTTTTGTACGATTATGACCTTCATTCTGGCCGCAAATCACTACAGTTTGAGATATTCTCCTCTTAATCCATAGAATTTTGGGATAGGGAATCACAAAATGTAGTGATTTGCGATAGAAATGAAGGTCAGAATCGATCAATATCCATCGGAAAAACAATTCAATAAAACTAAATCTAACCTAACCTCACCTAACAAACCTAACATAACCTTTCGCTGGATTGTCCAAAATAATAATAATACCATGTCTTTTGGAACTAAAACTACATCTACTCACCGACACTATTTAGTATATATGTATATGTATATGTATGTATATATATATATATATATATATATATATATATATATATATATATATATATATATATATATATATATATATATATATATTCCTATGAGTCCACGAGGAAAATGAAACACGAAAAGTTCCCAAGTGCACTTTCGTGTAATAATCACATCATCAGGGGAGACACAAGAGAGGAATATAACAGTCAGTTGATATACATCGAAGAGACGAAGCTAGGACGCCATTTGGTAAACATGTGATTGTCCAAAACATGTTTGTATGTTTTGGACAATCACATGTTTACCAAATGGCGTCCTAGCTTCGTCTCTTCGATGTATATCAACTGACTGTTATATTCCTCTCTTGTGTCTCCCCTGATGATGTGATTATTACACGAAAGTGCACTTGGGAACTTTTCGTGTTTCATTTTCCTCGTGGACTCATAGGAATATCTTGATCACGCGCAAAATTGTGATCCTTTCCAATATATATATATATATATATATATATATATATATATATATATATATATATATATATATATATATATATATTTTATTTATTATACTTTGTCGCTGTCTCCCGCGTTTGCGAGGTAGCGCAAGGAAACAGACGAAAGAAATGGCCCAACCCCCCCCATACACATGTATATACATATGTATGTATATATATATATATATATATATATATATATATATATATATATATATATATATATATATATATATATATAAAGGAAGAAATGAGAGTATCAGGTGTGGGTTTCAGTATGGGGCACAGTTACGCCACACACCAAAGTATGAGGCCAAGCCCCCTGGGAGTGGCGATGGCGGTGGTAGTGAGTGCGGGCACGAGAGGCGGCGCCCCTTGAGTGGCCGCGTCGACCCGACCCTCTGATGTGTGACTCTGGACCACCACAGAAGGCCAAGCCGAGGGCACGCCGCGGCCTGCATACAGGTCTCTCTTTAATTATGGCTCGGAGGCCGGGCAGCCGAGGACCCTCATCGAACAAGACACTCATTAATTTGTGAAAGAGAGTCGACCTCTCAAGAGCTCTTCCCGCTCTCTCTCAAGCGCCCCGCCCCGTTTTCTGTAAGCGCCATATTGTTTGGTTCTTGGCGGGGTTGAGGACTTTTTCTTTAATACAGTGGCCAATGACTCAAGATGGAGTGGGGCATTGTCCCCCGACATGTGACCCCTGGGCCCCTCGGCATCAAACACCACAAGTAGGAAACTTGAACCTTTGTCTTAGTGTGCCGGACGCCACACCCACCCAGCCTCCTCACCTTAAACAGGCAGCAAATAATCTCATCACTCATACATCCAGCGGCTGAGGAGGCTTGGAGACCTTCCTGTAGTAGTATGTCCGGAGAGCCAGCAGGAGGAAGGCCGTGGAGTGGCGAACTGGGCCCGCCACCGCCGCCACCACCTAGAGCTTCTCTCGGGCATCCTTATTTCCAGGAGCCACTCGTGTCACCCAGGACCTCTACCATATCATTTACACTCGTCTCTGCCACCAGCTGTCTTTCCTACATGCCACTAGCTGTCCTAGCTACCTACCACTAGCTGCCATAGCTACCTGCCGCAGCTACCTGCCACCAGCTGTCTTTAATATCTCCTACCAGCTGTCCTTGCTACTTACCAGCAGCTGCCACAGCTATCTACCACCAGCTGTCCTAGCTACCTGCCACCAGCTGCCACAGCTTCTTACCACCAGCTGCCCTAGCTACATACTACCAGCTGCCTTAGCTACCAACCAGCAGCTGCCCCAGCTACCTACCACCAGCTCTCCCAGCTACCTACCACCAGCTGTCCCAGCTACCTACCATCAGCTGTCCCAGTAATCTGCCACCAACTGCCTTACATACCACAAGCTGCCTCAGCTACCGTCGCCAGCTGTCCTAGCTATCTGCCACCAGCTGTCCCCGGCTATCTGCCACCAGCTGCCCCCGGCTATCTGCCACCAGCTGTCTTCGGTGTAATGCGAAATTTCTGACTTGCGAAGTAAATGACCAGAGAACAAGCGGGCATTCGCAAGAGGTTAGGTTAGGTTAGGTTAGGTTAGGTTTGGATAGATGAACACAGGTTCCTCACCTAACCTGGTTACAATAAACACGTCATATACTTGGAAGAGATCATGACCTTCACGTAGCACCAGATACACGTCAACCCCATCTTCTTATCTCCACCTGTCGCCTCCAAGTACGCGGTACACGTCTCTATATGTTGACTCCCAGTACCTGGCGCCTCCCAGGTTTTACTACCGGCTGCTGCCTACCGCTTCTCACTTGGTGGTACCCGCCGCGACCAATACCTAGTACCCGTCTTGTCCCAGTGCATGGTACCTGTCATCTCCGAGTATCTAGTACCCTCCGCTTCCCGGCACCTGGTACGCGCCAATACCGGTCACCTGCCTATACCTGGTATGCAGTGGTACCTGTCACCATGTACTTGGTAATCGCCGCCTCCCAGTATTTGGTATGCACCACTAATAGTCACCTCCAAATACCTGGTACCCGTCGGCAATTTGTCATCTCCTAGTACCAGGTCCCCGCTGCTTTCTGTCGTCTTCCAAGATATGATGCCTACAGGTACCTGTCATCTTCCAGTGGCTGATAAGCGCCTCTACCTATCACCTTCAAATGCCTGGTACCCGGCGGTACCTGTCATTTCACAGTACCTACCATCCGCCTGGAAATACTACCAGCACCTGGTAATCGTCTTGTCCCAGCGTCTGGTACTTGTCATCTCCCAGTACCTAGTACCCCTTGCCTCGCCTCCCAGTACGTGGTTCGCACAACAGGTCTCCTCCAAACACCTGGTACCTGCCGGTACCTATTATCTCTCAGGTGGAAATGACGTAGTGTGGGGGTGAGTGTGTGTACCGCATGACGCAGTGTGAGGGTGAGTGTGTGTACCGCATGACGCAGTGTGAGGGGTGAGTATGTGTAGCGCATGACGTAGTGTGAGGGTGAGTGTGTGTACCGCATGACGCAGTGTGAGGGTGTGTGTACCGCATGACGTAGTGTGAGGGTGTGTGTGTGTGTACCGCATGACGCATTGTGACGGTGTGTATGTGTGTACCGCACGACGCAGTGTGAGGGTGAGTGTGTGTACCGCATGACGTAATGTGAGGGTGAGTGTGTGAACCGCATGACGTAGTGTGATGGTGTGTGTGTGTACCGCATGACGTAGTGTGATGGTGTGTGTGTGTGTACCGCATGACGTAGTGTGAGGGTGAGTGTGTGTACCGCATGACGTAGTGTGATGGTGTGTGTGTGTGTACCGCATGACGTAGTGTGAGGGTGTGTGTGTGTACCGCATGACGTAGTGTGAAGGTGTGTGTGTGTGTGTGTGTGTACCGCATGACGCAGTGTGAGGGTGTGTGTGTGTGTACCGCATGACGTAGTATGAGGGTGAGTGTGTGTACCGCATGACGTAGTGTGAGGGTGTGTGTGTGTATCGCATGACGTAGTGTGAGGGTGAGTGTGTGTACCGCATGACGTAGTGTGAGGGTGTGTGTGTGTACCGCATGACGCAGTGTGAGGGTGTGTGTGTGTACCGCATGACGTAGTATGAGGGTGAGTGTGTGTACCGCATGACGTAGTGTGAGGGTGTGTGTGTGTACCGCATGACGTAGTGTGAGGGTGAGTGTGTGTACCGCATGACGTAGTGTGAGGGTGAGTGTGTGTACCGCATGACGTAGTGTGAGGGTGAGTGTGTGTACCGCATGACGTAGTGTGAGGGTGTGTGTGTGTACCGCGCTCCGTGACATTTCCTGGAGTGTGGCAGAGAAAAGTGTGAAGGCATCATATGTCATGTTCTCAAGAGGGGCATCTTGTGCATCTCTGAGCCAGGGGCGTCCGCCGCCTCACTTGTGGCAGTTCATTCCATCATTGTAAAAATCAGGAGGTGACATTTCTCCCGAGGTCAACCGGCGGGACTATTATTTTCTAATGATATTGATAACCCAGTGGAGAGTAGCAGTGGCGGGGAGCAAATGGGTTTTAGGTATCGGAAACCAATAGGCTGACCCCGTGGGCTGACCCTTACTGCCCATTAGTCACAATAAATTCTTGATGGAAAGCCTTATCACGTCCTGTGGCAGCCACTACACACAGCCATCAGCGGCCACGACTCCCCCGCTACCACTACACACAGCCATCAGCGGCCACATCTCCCCCGCTACCACTACACACAGCCATCAGCGGCCACGTCTCCCCCGCTACCACTACACACAGCCATCAGCGACCAAGTCTCCCTCGCTACCACTACACACAGCCATCAGCGGCCACGTCTACCCCGCTACCACTACACACAGCCATCAGCGGCCAAGTCTCCCTCGTTACCACTACACACAGCCATCAGCGGCCACGTCTCCCCCGCTACCAATACACACAGCCATCAGCGGCCACGTCTCCCTCGCTACCAATACACACAGCCATCAGCGGCCACGTCTCCCCCGCTACCACTACACACAGCCATCAGCGGCCACGTCTCCCCCGCTACCACTACACACAGCCATCAGCGGCCACATCTCCCCCGCTACCAATACACACAGCCATCAGCGGCCAGGTCTCCCCCGCTACCAATACACACAGCCATCAGCGGCCACGTCTCCCCCGCTACCACTACACACAGCCATCAGCGGCCACGTCTCCCCCGCTAACACTACACACAGCCATCAGCAGCCACGTCTCCCCCGCTACCACTACACACAGCCATCAGCGGCCACGTCTCGCCCGCTACCACTACACACAGCCATCAGCGGCCACGTCTCCCCCGCTACCACTACACACAGCCATCAGCAGCCACGTCTCCCCCGCTACCACTACACACAGCCATCAGCGGCCACGTCTCCCTCGCTACCACTATACACAGCCATCAGCGGCCACGTCTCCCCCGCCACCATACATTAACGGCCACGACTTCGTCTCAGCGACACACACATCAGCGGAGAAGCCTCCACCGCTACGACACACTGATTGTGGTCAAGGGTGACGCGAGTGACAGCGAGCCATACACTAAGGCCTCCTTCTGACATGGCCTCCAGCTGGTGGTGGTGGTGACGGCGGGGCAGTAAAAGCAAGGTTCCCCCGGCAGGTGGAGGGGGGTGGGGAGAGACACTCGGGGAGGCGGCCACACCAGCTGTGCCCGCCCCACGCCCCGTAAATACGCCCTCGTATCAAAGCTTTTTTTCATCTTTATTTCTCAAAGTTTGGGAAAATTCCATTTTTTCCCCACGGGCCATTAGCGTCATATTTTTCCCATCAACCCCAGCTGATAATAAGACTCATTAACTAATAACAGTTGAGAGGAGAGACAACGTAATGTCGTCGAAGTATAGCCCTATCAATTCTCTCAGTGGTTGTCCACTGAGACAAATGGTCAAAGTGTTGTAACTCTTCTGAGGACATGACACAACACACACACTGGTTAACTGGTGTGGCCAGGACTAGCTACACCAACAGCATTACAATATGATCGTCACAACGCTCAGGTAGTTGCTGTCACTTGACTCAGTGTATCTCTGTTCTTCTGTGTCTTGAGATCCGTTCCCATCTACGTGGGGTGGATCACTTTCATACATCCTCTTACTTCACTCATCCACATCCTCAACCCAAGTCCAGTCTACCCACATCCACAACCCATGATCACTGTACCACGCTCACACATGCTTTTTGTCACTTATTTCACTCTGCACATTGACTGTGTTTTCTGTACACAAAACTGTTCCCGTATCAACGAAATCACATCATTTCTCCCGCAGCGTAAGCTGATAAATCTCCAGGGCTGTATCTCTCCATCTTACATCATGGTACATCATCACGAGCAGCCTGCACCATTCTCTCTACAAGGTCATACCATTATGAAAGCCTCTCCTTCACACATATTTCTATTAATTTCCTCACATCACATATCCTTCTCGCATCCCCATTCTTCAGTCTGTTTAGCCTCCCTAATTCTGACCATACTACAACAGTTGTCCATCGCTACTGCTCTTGTTCCATGTCGACCTACGAAAATTAAGTTTACACTCAGATATCAGAGTCTGGACCAGCAGTACTCCGTCATGTTGGCTTCTTGCTCGCTCTGCGCTTAAATTCCTGTCATTCATCAAACCCTTCAATCTACCTCCATTTTTCATCCCTCGCAAGACCACTCTCAGCTTCATCTTTGCCACAGTCATCCCAGTACAACTTCCAATCATTCATAATTCACTTTCCTTTGTAACAATCTTCACCACTCTGCCCATACAGACATCACCCAAGAGACTCACCATTCTACCCAACTCCCTCTGTGACTGAGTTAAACACTACTGCATTATCTGCATACAGCGACTGTGCAAACCTCCACTCAGCTTTACCATAATCTAGCACTAGCACTGCAATCAACCACCCCCTTCCCCCTCACCTCAGGCAATGCCTTACACATAAAAAACGCATAAAACACTCATGGCGTCACTGCACAACCATCCAGTAATACCATCAATTACTTTACCGCCATTATGAATTTTCTTTTCATGTAGTCCATAATAGTGTTAGAAAGTGACCAAGTGAGTGGCCTCTCAGACAACACAGTGCTACCTGCACTTCCAGTCGCCATAGTGTTATATACTCTTTCAAATACCACAGTGTTGGGTACAGTTTCTTTCACGTTTCTCTGAAACATTCGTCCTGACCCTTAGTGTGAGACTTTGGCCTCCACACACTCTTCTTCTTGAATCCATTTTGTTCAGGATCATGGGATGGGGTTCATTCATTCTCTTACCATGATCACTCAAAGGTCGACCACAAATTCAACCAATTAAACTATGAAGAATAATTTCCTTCAGTACTTCTTATAATAATCTATACTCTTCTTTATACTCATACAACCGAACAGTAGCTGCACTCCTCCAGGCATCAGGCAGGCCGTTGCCTCTCACACATACCAAACACTTTCCAAGTCAGTCCAACCTTCAACCACACCACGTCCCCCAACTTTTCTGTTGTATATATATATTATTGCTCTTCTCATCTCTCTCAAGTCTTCCTCTCCCAATATCTAGTCCTATCACAATGTCTTATAATGTGTTCACTATATTCTTCCCACCTGTACAACCTTCATCCTCAGTCCCTTAAGTCACACCACAGTTGCGTCTCATATTCTTCCTGTCCTTACATCGCTCTTCTGTATTTGCTTACCTCCTTCCAAAATAACTTTCTACTCAATTTCAAATTTTCATTCATCCGTTTCTCGAGATCCCATTTCCCTTTCTTTTATCAATATACAAATTTTCTAGCCATAACTTTACATTCTACAATGTTTGCCCTCCATTCATGAATATTTTCTGAAAAACCCAAATTTTGGTTTTGAAACTCTATCCTCTTCTCCTCAGCCCACATTCCATCATGTTTCCCATTAACAGTGATACCTGCCGGGCCGCACACCACCATGGTATCCTCTCTGGTGTGACGTTTCTCATGTGAGATATAGCAGCAGCATTCCACTCTGTAAGGTCGTAGTAACCACTGACTGAGAATGTAAACAAGAGACGTTCACTAACCTTAAAAATAGCTTGCAGTGTACGACGTTGCAAGTCCGTGAAAACCAGACGAGGCTTCTTGGGCGCAGGCTGCTGGTCGGGGTGGCTTTGTTGCTCCTCTTTCCTTTTGCAGGCTGTGGAGAGACAATGTGGTTAGTGGCGAGCTAAGGAAAGCGGCCTGCCCCACCTCCCTCACAGTATACCTCACCGTGCACGACTGCTCACACTCTGAGGCAGGGCAAAGTTAATGGAAGGACAATACCCGGGACCGAAGGATGGTAGGGATGGCTAAAACTCGTATATCATAATGTATACAAGCAACAACTTAGAGCATTAGGTACACACACACTCACACACACACACACACACACACACACACACACACACACACACACACACAAACACTCAACCTGGGCAATGATGACAAGGTGATGTTCCTCAAGGTTCACTGTTAAGGCCATTAATATTTCTAATGAATGTACGTGGCTTGCCAAACAAGGCAGAGTCGTACCTAAATATATTTTCTGATGACCAAAAATTATGAAAGAAATGTGAAATAACAGGAACTGAGAAATACTGAAAAAGAAAGATATAACAGTAGTCGGACAAATTTTAAAAGAAATTTTGATTTTGGAAAATGGAAAGTCGAAGAATATGGTACGGGGTTTAACCATACAATACTGTGAGTACAGTGGGTGCATCACAGGTCGGACCATGAGGGAGGGCATGAGTGTTGTCGGTCCACCGAACTTGTCACTAATTATCATCACGTGAGAAGGATAGTCAGGGTGGCACAGTGTGTTTTGGTCAACGTCAATATTACCAGCAGGTTCACGGGTGGTGGTGTGTTTAGAAAGATATACAGCACGTACATTTAGCCTGAGGTGCAATTCTCCATAACTGTGTTGTCTCCTCACATGAAGAGCCACGTAGAGTGTTGAGGAGGATTTGAATAAACGCGGTAATAACAAAGATCAGTTTCTGGAGTCAGAGGAGTCCAGAACAAGACACAACTAGGCAAGAGCAGTGTGTGGAGGGACGTGAGGAGTCCAAAACAAGAGGACACAACTGGAAGGTGGGCCAGAGCAGTGCGTGTGTGTGGAGAGACGTGAGGGAGGCACCTCCTCAGCGACAGAGCTGTGGACTCGTTGTGGGACAAACTGAGACAAAAATACGACTATCAATGGAAAATTCGAAACATTTATAATAACAATGTAAAGGTAAGAGGCGAGGTCCCTTGTGTGGATAACTTCCTCTCCGTATGAACAAACAGGTAATACCAACTAGGTGATAACACAGACACAGACACAGACACACACACACAATGGTAAGTAATCTGGTGGTGGGTCGTACTGTGGTCAGTTGTCTGGTGGTGGGTCGTACTGTGGTCAGTTGTCTGGTGGTGGGTCGTACTGTGGTCAGTTGTCTGGTGGGTGGGTCGTACTGTGGTCAGCTGTATCATGCAAGTTTCATTTTAATCCTGCGTCAAATTAAGGAGGGTCTTCCAGCTGACCAGAGGAAAAGCCAAAGGAGCTCTATGGCGGACCTCCCTCTCTTTTCCACACACGGAAGAAAGATACGGGTACATGTGTGTGTGTGTGTGTGTGTGTGTGTGTGTGAGAGAGAGAGAGAGAGAGAGAGAGAGAGAGAGAGAGAGAGAGAGAGAGAGAGAGAGAGAGAGAGAGAGAGAGGTAATACTGCCATTTCTTACTTTAAAAACCCCCACTTTGAAGTACTTTATGCTGCCATATAGATTTTGTAATTTATTCATCACACGGGTCTGCAGTGGGTTCCCCTGCAGGCGATCACCACTGAGTAAAGATTGTTGCAATAAAGCCAAACTAAACAAGACTATAAATCATTTAGTGGACCACTTTTGATCAAGGATTGACAAGATTTTCCCCAATGAAATATTTAATAGATAATAAATTCTATTTGATTTCTTTTATGACGTAACCAACATGTATGATGAAGGTTATACAGTGGATGCCGTGTATCTAAGTCTAAAAAGGCACTAGAGAGAGTTTCACATCAAAGATTACAAGGAAAAGTTATGTTACATGATACGCAATGGGATGTACTTCAGTGGTGAAGCGCAACAAGTGGTGTGCCACAGGGATGTATACATCCCAAAGACACTGATATCAAATAGGCTACGCTATAAGGTACCAGACGTTACAAAGGATTGTAAGCTTAGAGATAAAGCAACCACAGGAACTGAACGTTTACAACTGCAAAGTGATGAAGGCATATTAACAGACTGGACTCACAGGTGCCAAATGAATTTGAAAACTGATAAATGGAAAGTCTTACACATCGGCAATAAAGACGAGGAGAAATGCTGCATTACAAATTCTGCCGAACTACAAAATGTAAATTAGGAAAAAGAAGACTTAACGGTGATAATTTTCAACAACCACGTGCATGGCGGTGTCTAGCAACAACCACGTGCATGGCGGTGTCTAGGAACAACCACGTACATGGCGGTGTCTAGCAACAACCACGTACATGGTGGTGTCTAGCAACAACCACGTGCATGGCGGTGTCTAGCAACAACCACGTGCATGGCGGTGTCTAGCAACAACCACGTGCATGGCGGTGTCTAGCAACAACCACGTGCATGGCGGAGTCTAGCAACAACCACGTGCATGGCGGTGTCTAGCAACAACCACGTGCATGGCGGAGTCTAGCAACAACCAAGTGCATGGCGGAGTCTAGCAACAACCACGTGCATGGCGGAGTCTAGCAACAACCAAGTGCATGGCGGAGTCTAGCAACAACCACGTGCATGGCGGTGTCTAGCAACAACCACGTGCATGGCGGAGTCTAGCAACAATAGAGATAAACGAAATGTTAACTTCAAGAGCAGCACAGTCGACCTGTAGTTTACAACACTTAATCCTGAGTATGATTTACCGGTGCGTCGCAGCCTCCTATACTGTGTTCAGTTTGAGGTCCCGTCCATGCAGGGGAGGACAGGGTGGAGAATGTAGCGGAGAGCCACCACAATGATTCTTGGGCTGAGACACTAATCCAATGAAATCCGTGGCTTCCGTGTTGTCGTTGTGAGCGTCGCTCATCATGAATCAAACGCGAGCTCGCCAGGGTTCGAATCCTAGCAAGGGCATCTCAGTTGCCATAGAAAAAGTATGGTCACCAAAAATTATCAGAGGCTATCACAATCTCGATCTTAGCGGCGACTTAAGGCTAGATTCGTCTAACGTCAGCCGTAGTGATGAACACAAACTCGCCGGCAAACATTTTACAACTAAGGCGCAAATATTTTTTCCTTCAAGGAGAATATTAATATCGGGAGTGATCACGCGTAGATGAAGGCGACATCAGAGATATTCTAAAATAAATAACAAATACTTGACACGAAATGCGCATCATGGATACATTTCCTGATACTTCTCCCATGCTTCATCCCTCACAGTGTAATACAAAGCCTGGACTGGACCCACTGGTCTGTCGCTCTCTACCTTCCTATATATTCCTGAGTACAATAATGGACGCAGCCACACCACCACACCATACTCGCGCATTTACGATTCAACACTTGTACGGAAAAAATATGACAGTAAATCTACGACAGATTGTTACGAAAATCAGGAATTCCTAGATTATGAAGAATAATAATAAGAAGACGAAGAAGGAAGATCAGTGGGCAAGATATGCGGCGGGTTTCGGCTAAAGTATCGGCGGCGGGAGGAGCGGCCAGCAACTTAGCGGCGGCGGGAGGAGCGGCCAGTAACTTAGCGGCGGCGGCAACAGGAGCCGCCACCACCAGCGGCGACGGTGCCGCCGTGCTGTAGCGGTGACGGCAGCTGTAGCTGTCGTGACACCAAAGCATCCACGACAAATAGCAGCGATGGTAGCAGTGGCCACCAGAAGTAGCGGCGATGGTAGCAGCGGTCACCAGCAGTAGCGACGATGGTAGCAGCGGTCACCAGCAGTAGCGACGATGGTAGCAGCGGTCACCAGCAGTAGCGGCGATGATAGCAGCGGTCACCAGCAGTAGCGGCGATGGTACTAGCGGCCACCAGCAGTAGTGACGATGGTAGTAGCGGCCACCAGCAGTGGTCACCAGCAGTAGCGGTGATGTTAGTAGCGGTCACCAGCTGTACCAGTGATGGTAGTAGCGGTCACCAGCAGTAACAGTGGTGTTAGTAGCGGTCACAAGCAGTAGTGGTGATGTTAGTAGTGGTCACCAGCAGCAGTGGTGATGGTAATGGCGGCCACCAGCAGCAGCGGCGATGATACTAGCTGTCACCAGCAGTAGCGTTGATGGTATTAGAGGCCACCTGTAGTAGTGGTGATAGTAGTAACGGAAACCAGCCGTAGCTGTGATGGTAGTAGCGGTTAAGCAGTTATGGCAATGGCAGTAGCATACCCTAGCAGTAGCGGCGAAAAGTAGTAACAGCCACCAGCAGTTACGGCGATGGTAGTAGCGGCCACCAATTGTAGCGGTGATAGTACGAGCGGCCACCAACTGTAGCGGCATTGGGAGTAGCGGACACAAGCAGAAGCGGCGATGGTAGTGGCGGCCACCAGCAGTAGTGGTGATGGTATTGGCGGCTACCAGCAGTTGCGGCGATGGTAGTAGTGGCTACCAGCAATAGCGGCGATGGTAGTAGCGGTCACCAACAGTATCAGTGATGGTACTAACGGCTACCAGCAATAGAGGTGACGGCAGTAGCGGCTACAAGCAGTAATGGCAATGGTAGTAGCCGCCACCAGCAGTACACTGATGGTGGTAGCGGCTACCAGCAGTAGCGGCGATGTTAGAAGTGGCCACCAGCAGTATCAGTGATGCTACTAGTGGCCACCAGCTGGAGTGGCGATGGTAGTAACGGACACCAACACTAGCAGTTACGGTAGTAGCGGCCACCA
Source organism: Panulirus ornatus (assembly GCF_036320965.1). Taxonomy (NCBI): domain Eukaryota; kingdom Metazoa; phylum Arthropoda; class Malacostraca; order Decapoda; family Palinuridae; genus Panulirus; species Panulirus ornatus. Next base: position 30,183,151 of record NC_092233.1, read on the forward strand.
ACAGTAGCAGTTATGGTAGTCGCAGCCACCAGCAGTAGCGGCGATGGTACTAGCGGTCACCAGCAGTAGCGACGATGGAATTAGCGGCCATCAGCAGTATCGGCAATGATAGTAGCTGTCACCAGCTGCAGCGGTGATGGTATTAGCGGCCACCTGCAGCGGCGGTGATGATAGTAGCGGCCACCCTCAGGAGCGGTGATGGTAGCAGCGGCCACCCTCAGGAGCGGTGATGGTAGTAGCGGTCACCAGCAGTAGCGGTCACCAGCAGTAGCGGTGATGGTAGTAGCGGCCACCAGCAGTAGCGGCGATGGTAGTAGCGGCCACCAGCAGTAGCGGCGATGGTAGTAGCAACCACCTACAGAAGCAGCGATGGTAGTAGCGGCCACCAGCAGTAGCGGTGATGGTAGTAGCGGCCACCAGCAGTAGCGGTGATGGTAGTAGCGGTCACCAGCAGTAGCGACGATGGTAGTAGCGGCCATCAACAGTAGCGGTGATGGTAGTAGCGGCCATTAGCAGTAGCGGCGATGGTAGTAGCGTCCACCAGCAGCAGCGGCGATGGTAGTAGCGTCCAACAGTAGTAGCGGCGATGGTAGTAGCGGCCAGCAGCAGCAGCAGAAATGTTAGAAGCGGTCACCAGCAGTTGCAGCAATGGTAGTAGCGGCCACCAGCAGTAGCGGTGATGGTAGCAGCGGCCACCAGCAGTAGCGGCGATGGTAGTAGATGCCACCAGCAGTAGCGGCGATGGTAATAGCAGCCACCAACAGTAGCGGTGTGGTGGCAGCGTCAACCAACAGTATCGGTGATGGTAGTAGCGGCCACCAGCTGTAGCAGTGATTTGTAGTAACGGCCCCCAGCAGTATTGGCGATGGTAGTAGATGCCACCAGCAGTACTGGCGATGGTAGTAGATGCCACCAGCAGTAGCGGCGATGATAACAACAGCCAGCTGCAGCGGTGATGGTAATAGCAGCCACCAGCTGGAGTGGCGATGGAAATAGCGGCCACCAACAGCAGCGGTGATGGTAGTAGCGTCCATCAGCAGTAGCGGTGATGGTAGTAGCGGCCACCAGCTGGAGCGGCGAGGGTAGTAGCGGCCGCCAGCTGGAGCGGCGAGGGTAGTAGCGGCCACGAGCAGTAGCGGCGATGGTATTACCGACCACCAGCTGTAGCGACGAAGGTAGCACGGATACCAGCAGGAGCAGCAATGGTAGTAACGGCCACCGGCAGTAGCAGTTATGATAGTAGCGGCCACCAGCAGTAGCGGTGATGGTAGTAGCGGTCATCAACAGTGGCGGTGATGGTAGTAGCGGTCATCAGCAGCAGCGGTGATGGGAGTAGCGGCCACCAGCAGTAGCGGCGAAGGAAGTACGGGCACCAGCAGGACCATTGAAGGTAGCAGCGGCCACCAGCAGTAGCGATGATGGTAGTAGCGGATATCAACAGTAGTGGTGATGGTAGAAGCGGCCACCAGCAGTAGCGGTGATGGCAGTAGCGGCCTCCAGCAGTAGTGGTGATGCTAGTAACGACCACCAGCAGTAGCGGCGATGATAATAGTGGCCACGCTGTAGCAGTGATGGCAGTAAAGCCACCAGCAGGAGCAGTGATGGTAGCAGCGGCTACCAGCAGTAGCGGCGATGGTAGTAGTGGCCAAGCGCAGTAGCGGTGATGGTAGTAACTGCCACTAACAGTTGTGGTAATGGTAGTAACGGACACCAGCAGCAGCAGCGATGGCAGTAGCGGCCACCAGCTGTAGCAGCGATTGCAGTATAGCCACCAGCAGGAGCAGTGATGATAGTAGCAGCTAACAAATGTAGAGGTGATGGTAGTAACTGCCACCAACTGTAGTGGTGATGGCAGTAGCGGCCACTAGCAGTAGCAGCGAGGGTAGTAGCGGTCACCAGCAGTAGCGGTGATAGTAGTAGCGGCCACCAGCAGTAGCGGCGATGGTGATAGCTGCCACTAGCTGTAACAGTGATGGAAGTAGTGGCCACCAACCAGCAGAAGCAGTGATAGTAGTATTGGCCAAGCGCAGTAGCAGTGATGGTAGAAACAGCCACCAACAGTAGTGGTGATGGTAGCAACGGCCACCAACAGTAGTGGTGATGGTAGCGACGGCCACCAGCAGTAGCAGCGATGGTAGTAGCGGCCACCAGTTGTAGCAATGATGGCAGCAAAGCCACCAGCAGAAGCAATGATGGTAGTAGCGGCCAACAACAGTAGCGGTGATGTTAGTAACGGCCACCAACTCTAGTGGTGATGGTAGTAGCGGCCACCAGCAGTAGCAGCGATGGTAATAGCGGCCACCAGCTGTAACGGTGATGGTAGTAGTGGCCACCAGCAGTAGCGGTGATCCTAGCAACGGCCACCAGCAGTAGCGGTGATGGTAGTAGCGGCCACCAGCAGTAGCGGTGATTGTAGTAGCGGTCACCAGCAGTAGCGGTGATAGTAGTAGCGGTCACCAGCAGTAGCGGTGAAGGCAATACTGGTGAAGGCAGTAGCGGCTCCAACAGTAGAGGCGATGGTAGTAGCGGCTACCAGCAGTAGCGGCGATGGTAGTAGCGGCCACCGGCAATAGCGGCGATGGTAGAAACGGCCACCAGCTGCAGCGGTGATGGTAGTAGCTGCCACGAACAGTAGTGGCAATGGTGGAAGCGGCTTCCATCAGTAGCGGCGATGGTAGTAGAGGTCATCAGCAGTTGCGGTGATAGTAGTAGCGGCCACCAGCAGTAGCGGCGATGGCAGTAGCGGTCACCAGCAGTACCGGCGATGGTAGTAGCGGCCACCAGCAACATGAGCGACAGTAGTGCGGCCATCAGCAGTAGCGGTGATGGCAGTAGCAGTCACCAGCAGCAGCGGTGATAGCAGTAGCGGCGATGGTAGTAGCGGCCACCAGTAATAGCAGCGATGGTAGTAGCGGCCACAAGCAATAGCGGTGATGGGAGTAGCGGCTACCAGTAGTAGCAGTGATGGTAGTAGCGGTCACCAGCAGTAGCAGTGATGGATATAACAGCCAGTAGCAATAGCGACGATGGTAGTATCGGCCACCAGTGGTAGCGGTGATTTTAGTTGCGGTCACCAGCAATAGCAGTGACGGTATTCACGGCCACCAGCAGAAGCGGCGATGGTAGCAGTGGCCACCAGCAGTAACGGTGATGATAGTAGCGGCCACCAGTAATAGCGATGATGATAGTAGCGGCCACCAGTAATAGCGATGATGGTAGTAGCGGCCACCAGCAGTAGCGGCGATTACAGTAGCGGTCACCAGCAGCAGCGGCGATGGTAGTAGCGATCACCAGCAGTAACGGTGATCTTAGTAGCGGCCACCAGCAGTAGAAGTGATGGTAGTAGCGGTCACCAGCAGCAACGGCCACCATCAGTAGCGGTGATAGTAGTAGTGGCCACCAGCAGTAGCGGCGATGGTAGTAGGGGCCACCAGCAGTAGCGGTGATGGTAGTAGCGGCCACCAGCAGTAGCAGTGATGGTAGCAGCGGCCACCAGCAGTAGCGGTGATGGTAGTAGTGGCCACCGGCAGTGGCGGTGATGATAGTGGCGGTTACCAGCAGTAGCGGTGGTGGGAGAGCAGCGGCAACCAGCAATAGCGGTGATGGTAGAAGGAGCCACCAGCAGTCGTGCGATGATAGTAGCGGCCACCAGCAGTAGCGATGATGGTAGAACTGCGGCCACCAGTTGTAGCAGCGATGGTAGTAGCGGCCACCAGCAGTAGCGGTGATGATAGTGGTGGCCACCGGCAGTAGCTGTGGTGGTAGAAGCGGCCACCAGCAGTATCGGTGATGATAGTAGCGGCCACCAGCAGTAGCGGCGATGGTAGAAGCAGCCACCAGCAGTAGGAAACATGGTAGGAGCGGCCACCAGCAGTAGCGACGATGGTAACAGTGGCCACCAGCAGTAGCGGTGATGGTAGTAACAGCCTCTGGCAGTCGCTGCGATGGTAGTAGCGGCCACCAGCAGTAGCGACGATGGTATCGGCAGCCATCAGAGGTAGCGGTGATGGTATTAGCGGTCAAAGCAGTAGCGGCCACCAGAAGTAGTGACGATGGTAGTAGCAGCCACCAGTAGTGGTGCAATGGTAGTAGCGGCCAGCAGCAGTAGCGGCAATGGTAGTAGCGGCCAGCAGCAGTAGCGGCAATGGTAGTAGTGGACAGCAGCAGTAGCGGCGATGGTAGGAGAGGCCAGCAGCAGTAGCGGCGATGGTGTGGCGACCACCAGCAGTAGCGGTGATATCAGATGCCGTAATGGTTGTAGTTGACCTAGTAGTAGTGGAGATGGTAGTAGCTGCCGCTAGCAAGTAGTAGCGATGTTGTTAGCTGCCAAGAGCAGTAGAAACGATTGCAGTAACTGCCACCAACAATAATGGTGTTAGTAGCTGGCACCACTAGAAGTGGTTGCAATGGTAGAGGCTACCATTAGCAGTAACTGATACCAGCAGTGAAGCGATGGTAGTAGCTGACATCAACAATTGCTGTGAAAGTAATAGCTGTCATCAGCAACATCTCCAATAGTACTAGCGGGAATGTTCGTAGTGCCACCAGAAGCTATGATGGCAGTAGCTGCCACCAGAAGCTATGATTGTAGTAGCTGCCACAGAAGCTATGATGGTAGTAGCTGCCACAGAAGCTATAATGGTAATAGTTGCCAACAGAAGAAGCTATGATGGTAGTAGCTGCCACTACCAGAAGCTATAATGGTAGTAGCTGCTACCGGAAGAAGCTATTATGGTAGTATATGCCACAAGAAGCTATGATGGAGTAGCTGCTACCAGAAACAATTATGGTAGTAGCTGCCACCAGCAGAAGCTATGATGGTAGTAGCTGCCACTAAAAGAAACTATGATGGTAGTAACAGCCACAAAAAGTTATGATGGTAGTAGCTGCCACCAGAAGTTATGATGGTAGTAGCTGCCACTTGAAGCTATAATGGTATTAGCTGTCACTAGAAGCTATGATGGTAGTAGCACCAGAAGAAGCTATGATGGTAGTAGCTGCTACCAGAAGCTATGAAGGTAGTAGCTGCCACCAGCAGAAGCTGTGATGATAGTAGCTGACACCAGAAGATGGCATGAGTTGCCGCCAGAAGCTATGATGTTAGTAGCTGTCCCAGAAGAAGCTATGATGTTAGTAGGTGCCACCAGCCGAAGCTATAATAGTACTAGCTGCCATCAGCAATTATAGCGATGGTAAGAGCTGCCACTAGCATTATTGGCTATAGTAGTAGCTGCCAAAATCCGTATCGGTGACGGTGGTAGCGGCCACCAGCAGCAGCGGTGATGGTAGTAGAGGCAACCAGGATAAGCAGTGAAGGCAGTGGCGGCCACCAGCAAGAGGCAATGGTAGTAGCGGCAACCAGGATATGCAGCGATGGCAGTAGAGGCCACCAGCAGTAGTGGCGATGGTAGTAGCGGCCACCACCAGCAGCGGTGATGGTAGTAGCGGTCACCAGCAGTAGCGGCGAAGGCAGTAGCGGCCACCAGCAGAAGCGGCGATGGTATTAGCGGCTACCAGCATTAGAGTGATGAGAGTAGCGGCCACCACCAGCAGAAACAGCAACAGTAGTAACAGTAACTAAAATAAGCAGTGATGGTAGTAGCGGTCACCAGCAGTAGCGGTGATGGTAGTAGCGGTCACCGTCAGTAGCGAAGATGGTAGTAGCGGTCACCATCAATAGTGGCCACCATCAGTAGCGGCGATGGTAGTAGCGACCACCAGCAGTGGCGGTCACCAGTAGTAGCAGTGATGGTAGGAGCAGCCACCAGCGGTAGCGGCGATGGTAGTAACAGCCACCAGCAGTAGCGATGATGGTAGTAGCGGTCACGAGCGGTAGCGGCGATGTTAGTAGCGGTCACCATCAGTAGCGAAGATGGCAGTAGCGGTCATCACCGGTAGCGACGATAGTAGTAGTGGCCACCATCAGTAGCACAGATGGTAGTAGCGGCTACCAGCAATAGCGGCGATGGTAGTAGCGGCCACCAGCAGTAGCGGCGATGGTAGTAGCGGCCTCCATCAGTAGCGGTGATGGTAGTAGCGGCCACCATCAGTAGCGGTGATGGTAGTAGCGGCCACCAGCAGTAGCTGTGATGGTAGTTGTGGCCACCACCAGTAGTGACGATGGTAGTAGCGGCCACCAGCAGTAGCCGTGATGGTAGTTGTGGCCACCAGCAGTAGCGGTGATGGTAGTAGCGACCATCAGCAGTAGCGACGATGGTAGTATCGGCCACCAGCAGTAGCGGCGATGGTAGTAGCGGCCACCATCAGTAGCAGCGATGGTAGTAGCGGCCACCAGCAGTAGCGGCGATGGTAGTAGCGGTCACCAGCAGTAGCGGTGATGGTAACAGCGGCCACCAGCAGTAACGATGATAGTAGTAACAGCCACCAGCAGTAGCGGTGATGGTAGTAGCGGCCACCAGCGGTAGCGGTGATGGTAGTAGCGGCCACCAGCAGTAGTGACGATGGTAGTAGCGGTCACCAGCAGTAGCGGCCACCAGCAGTAGCGGTAATGGTAGTAGCAGCCACCAGCAGTAACGGTGATGGTAGTGATGATCACCAACAACAGCGGTGATGGTAGTAGCAGCAACCAGCAGCAGGGGTGATGGTAGTAGCAGCAGCCACCAGCAGTAGCGGCGATGGTAATAGCGGCCACCAGCTGTAGCGATGATGGTAGTAGCGGCGATGGTAATAGCGGCCACCAGCAGTAATAACAATGGTAGTAGCGGCCACCAGCAGTAGCGGCGATAGTGGTAGCGGGCACCAGCATTGGCGGCGATGGTAGTAGCGGCCACCAGCAGTAGCGGCGAAGGTCGGAGCGGTCAGCAGCTTTCGCAGCGATGGTATAGCGGCCACCAGCTGTAAAGATGATTCTAGTAGCGGCCACCAGCAGAGGTGGTGATGGCAGTAACGGCAAGCGGTGGCGTCGATGGTAGTACGAGTCACCAACAGTAGCGAAGATGGCAGTAGCGGTGATCGTAGTAGCGTCCACCAGCAGTAGCGGTGATGACAGTAGCGGCCACGAGCAGTAGCGGCGATGGTAGTAAGAGTCACAAACAGTAGTGACGATGGCAGTAGCGGTGATGGTAGTAACGGCCACCAGCTGTAGCGGCGGTGGTAGGAGCTGCCACCAGCTGTAGCAACGATGGTACTAGCAGCCACCAGCTGTAGCGGCGATGGTACAAGCTTCGACAAGCTGTAGCGGCGATGTTAGCTGCCACCAGCTGTATCGGCAATGGTAGTGATTTCTACCAGCTGTCGTGGCAACGGTGGTAGTTGTCATTGGCAGTAGCAGTGATGGTACTAGCTGCCATCAGCAGTAGCGGCGATGGTAGTAGCTGCCACGAGTTGTAGCGGCGATGGGAGAGTTTGTCACCAGCAGTAGTGTAGATGATAGTAGATGCCACCAGCTTTAGCAGCGATAGTAGAAGCTGCCACGAACAGTAGCAATGATGGATGTAGAGGCAACTAGCAGTAGAGTTCCTGGGAGTAACAGCCACCAGAAGTAGCTGTGTTGGCAATAGCTGCCACCAGCTATAACGGTGATGGTAGCTGAGGCCAGCAGCTGTAGCGGTGATGGTAGAAGCGGCCACCAGCAGCAGCGGCGATGATAGAAGCAGCCACCAGCAGTAGCAGTGACGGGAGTAGCGGCCACCAGCAGTAGCGGTGATGGTAGTAGCGGCCACCAGCAGTAGCGGTGATGGTAGTTGCGGCCACCAGCTGTAGAGGTGACGGGAGTACCGGCCACCAGCAATAGAGGTAGTAGCGGCCACCAGCAGTAGCGGTGATGGTCGTAGCAGCCACCAGCAGTAACGGTGATGGTAGTGGCGGCCACCAGCAGTAGCGGTGATGGTAGTTGCGGCCACCAGCTGTAGAGGTGACGGGAGTAACGGCCACCAGCAGTAGCGGTGATGGTCGTAGCAGCCACCAGCAGTAACGGTGATGGTAGTGGCGGCCACCAGCTGTAGCGGCGATGGTAGTAGCGGTCACCAGCAGTAGCGGTGATAGTAGTAGCGGCCACCAGCGGTAGTGGTGATGGTAGCAGCGGCCTCTAGCAGTAGCTACGATGGTAGTAGTGGCCACCAGCAGTAGCGGCGATGGTATTAGCGGACACGAGCAGTAGCGGCGATGGTAGTAGCGAACACCAGTAGTAGAGTGATGGTAGCAGCGGCCACCAGCAGTAGCGGCGATGGTAGTAGCGGCCACCAGCAGTAGCGGCGATGGTAGTAGCGGCCACCAGCTGTAGTGACGATGGTCGTAACGGCCACCAGCAGTGGTGGCGATGGTATCAGCGGCCACCAGCAGTAGCGGCGATGGTAGTAGCGGACACCTGTAGTACAGTGACGGTAGTAGCGGCCACCAGCTGTACCGGCGATGGTAGTAGCGGTCACCAGCAGTAGCGGTGATAGTAGCAGCGGCCACCAGCTGTAGTGGTGATGGTATCAGCGGCCACCAGCAGTAGCGGCGATGGTAGTAGCGGCCACCAGAAGTAGCGGCGATGGTAGTAGCAGACTCCAGCTGTATTGACGATGGTCGTAGCGGCCACCAGTAGTGGTGGCGATGGTATCAGCGGCCACCAGCAGTAGCGGCGATGGTAGTAGCGGCCACCAGCAGTGGTGGCGATGGTATCAGCGGCCACCAGCAGTAGCGGCGATGGTAGTAGCGGCCACCAGCAGTGGTGGCGATGGTATCAGCGGCCACCAGCAGTAGCGGCGATGGTAGTAGCGGCCACCAGCAGAAGCGGCGATGGTAGCAGCGGCCACCAGCTGTAGTAACGATGGTCGAAGCGGCCACCTGCAGTAGCGATGGTATTAGCGGTCACCAGCAGTAGGAACGATGGCAGTAGCGGTCACCAGCAGCAGTGAAGATGGTAGTAGTGGCCACCAGCAGTAGGAATGACGGTAGTAGCGGCCACCAGCAGTAGCGGCGATGGTATCAGCGGCCACCAGCTGTAGCGGCGATGGTAGCAGCGGCCACCAGCAGTAGCGGCGATGGTATCAGCGGCACTAGCAGTAGCGGCGATGGTATCAGAGGCCACCAGCTGTAGTGACGATGGTCGTAGCAGCCAGCAGCATTAGCGATAGTATTAGCGGCCACCAGCAGTATGAACGATGGTAGTAGCGGCCAGCAGCAGTGGCGATGGTGTCTGAGGCCACCAGCAGTAGTGACGATGGTAGTAGTGGCCACCAGCAGTAGGAACGATGGTAGTAGCGGCCACCAGCAGTAGGGGTGGTAGTAGTAGCGGCCAGCAGCAGTAGCGGCAATGGTATCAGCGGCCAGCAGCAGCAGCGGTGATGGTAGTAGCGGCCAGCAGCAGTGGCGGTGATGGTAGTAGCGGCCAGCAGCAGTAGCGGCGTTGGTAACAGGGCCACTAGCTGTAGTGACGATGGCCGTAGCGGTCAGCAGTAGTAGCGATGGTATTAAAGGCCACCAGTAGTAACGGCGATGGTAGTAGCGGCCACCAGCAGTAGCGGTGATGATAGTAGCGGCCACCAGCAGTAGCGGTGATGGTAGTAACGGCCACCAGCAGTAGCGGTGATGGTAGTAGCGGCCGCCAACAGTAGCGGTGGTGGTAGTAGCGGTCACCGGCCGGTAGCGGTGATGGTAGTAGCGGCCGCCAGCAGTAACTTCGATGGTAGTAGTGGCCACCAGCAGTAGCGGTGATGGTAGTAGCGGCCACCAGCAGTAGCGGCGATGGTAGTAGCGGTCACCAGCAGTAGCGGTGATGGTAGTAGTAGCCACCAGCAGTAGCAGCGATGGTTGTAGCGGCCACCAGCAGTAACGACGATGGTAAAAGCGGCCACAAGCAGTAGCGGCGATGGTAGTAGTGGTCACCAGCAGCAGTGACGATGGTATTAGCGGCCACCAACAGTAGCGGCGATGGGAGTAGCGGTCACCTAGTAGTAGCGGTGATAGTAGTAGCGGCCGCCAGCAGTAGCGGCGATGGTAATAGCGGTCACCAGCAGTAGCGGCGATGGTAGTAGCGGCCACCAGCTGTAGTGACGATGGTATTAGCGGTCACCAGCAGTAGCAGCGATGGTATTACCGGTCACCAGCAGTAACGGCGGTGGTAGTAGCGGCCACCAGCTGTAGCGGTGATGGTAGTAGCGGCCATAAGCAGTAGCGCCGATGACAGTAGCGGTCACCAGCATTAGGAACGATAGTATTAGCGGGCATCAGCAGTAGCGATGATGGTAGTAGCGGCCATCAGCAGTAGCGGCGATGGTGGTAGCGGCCACCAGCAGTAGGAACGATGGTTGTAGCGGTCACCAGCAGTAGTGGCGATGGTAGCAGTGGCCACCAGCAGTAGGAACGATGGTAGTAGCGGTCACCAGCAGTAGCGGTGATAGTAGTTGCGGCCACCAGTTGTAGTGACGATGGCAGTAGTGGCCACCAGCAGTAGCGCCGATGATAGTAGCGGAAACCAGCAGCAGCGGCAATGGTGGAAACGGCCACCAGCAGTAGCGGTAATGGTAGTACCGGTCACCAGGAGCGGTGACGATCGCAGTAGCGTCACTAGGAGTAGTGACGATGGTAGTAGCGGCCACCAGACACAGCGGCGATGAATGCAGCCTCCATCAGCAGTAGCAGTGATAGTAGTAGCGGTGATGGTGATAACGGCCACCAGCAGTAGCGGTGACGGTAGTCGCAGCCACCAGAAGCAGCGGCAATGGTAGTAGTGGCCACCAGTAGTAGCGTTGATGGTATTAGCGGCCACCAGCAGTAGTGGTGATGGTAGCAGCGGTCACCAGCAGTAGCGGCGATGGTAGTAGTCGCCACCAGCAGTAGCGGCAATGGTAGTAGTGGCCACCAGTAGTAGCGTTGATGGTATTAGCGGCCACCAGCAGTAGTGGTGGTGGTAGCAGCGGTCACCAGCAGCAGCGGCGATGGTAGTTGTCGCCACCAGCAGTAGCGGCAATGGTAGTAGTGGCCACCAGTAGTAGCGTTGATGGTATTAGCGGCCACCAGCAGTAGTGTTGATGGTAGCAGCGGTCACCAGCAGTAGCGGCGATGGTAGTAGCGGCCACCAGCAGTCGCGGTGATGGTAGTAGCCTCCACCAGCAGTAGCGGCGATGGTAGGAGCGGCCACCAGCAGTAGCGGTGATGATATCAGCGGCCACCAGCAGTCGTGGTGATGGTAGGAGCGGTCACCAGCAGTAGCGGCAATGGTAGTAGCGGCCACCAGCAGTAGCGGTGATGGTAGTAGTGGTCACCAGCAGTAGCGGTGATGTATTAGCGGTCACCAGCAGTAGCGGCGATGGTAGTAGCGGCCACCAGCAGTAGCGTTGATGGTAGTAGCGGCCATCAGCAGTAGTGGCAATGGTAGTAGCGGTCACCAGCAGTAGCGGCGATGGTAGTAGCGGCCACCAGCAGTAGCGGTGATATTATTAGCGGTCACCAGCAGTAGCGGTGATGGTATTAGCGGCCACCAGCAGTAACGGCGATGGTAGTAGCGGCCACCAGCAGTAGCGGTGACGGTAGTAGCGCTCACCAGCAGTAGCGATGATGGCAGTAGAGGTCACCAGCAGTAGTAACTATGGCAGTATCGGCCACCAGCAGTAGTTGTGATGGTAGTAGCGGTCACTAGCAGTTGCGGCGATGGTAATTAGCGGCCACCAGCAGTAGCGGGGATGGTAGTAGCGGCCACCAGCAGTAGCGGGGATGGTAGTAGCGGTCACCAGCAGTAACGGTGATGGTAGCTGCGACCACCAGAAGTAGCGGATGGTAGTAGCGGTCACCAGCAGAAGCGGTGATGGTAGTAGTGGCCACCAGCATTAGTGACGATGGTAGATGCGGCCACCAGCAGTAGCGGTGATGGTATTAGCGGCCACTAGCTGTAACGGTGATGGCAGTAGCGGCCACCAGCAGTAGTGACGATGGTAGTAGCGGCCACCAACAGTCGTGGTGATGGTAGTAGCGGCCACCAGTTATAGCGGCGATGGTAGTAGCGGCCATTAGTTGTAGCGGCGATGGTAGTAGCGGTCACGATCAGTAGTGGCGATGATAGTAACTGCCACCAACAGTTGCGGTGATGGTAGTAGCGGCCACCAGCAGTAGCGGTGATGGTAGTAGCGGCCACCAGCAGCAGCGGTGATGGTGGTAGCGGCCACCAACAGTAGGGTGATGATAGTAGCAGCCACCAGCAGTAGCGGTGATGGTAGTAGCGGCCACCAATTGTAGCAGTGATGGTAGTAGCGGCCACCAGTAGAAGCGGTGATGGTAGTAGTCGCCACCAGCAGTAGTGACTATGGTAGTTGTAGCCACCAGCAGTAGCGGTGATGGTAGTAGCGGCCACCAGCAGTAGTGGTGATGGTAGGAGCGGCCACCAGCAGTAGAGGTGATGATAGTAGCGGGCACCAGTATTAGCGGTGATGGTAGTAGCGGCCACCAGTTGTAGCGGTGATGGTATTAGCGGTCACCAGGAGAAGCGGTGATGGTAGTAGTCGCCACCAGCAGTAGTGACTATGGTAGTTGTGGCCACCAGCAGTAGTGGGGATGGTAGTAGCGGTCACCAGCTGTAGCGGCTACGGTCTCAACAGAAGCAGGAGACGGTTGGTAAAAATGCATTTGTTAATCAGATTAGCTGGAGGGACGGCATTAATGAGATATGATATAAGAACCATAATTATGCCAGTGCACGGAAGGGCCGCCAGCCTGGCTTAGGAGCGACGAATTATATCAAAGCATCTCTTGATTTAGCCCGCGGTAATAACCGATTGATTGCTGCGCCAAAAGTAAATTCCCCGACGATAGGGACGTGTTTAGCGGAGATTTAATGTGTATGTATCCAAGGCTCATTATCACCCGTCGCGCTCCCCCGTTAACAAATGTACACAGACGTATTTTCAATAATTTAATGAGAAGGATGTTTTATGGGGCAGCCGTTGGGGAATGGGGGGTTGTGGAGGAGACGAGGGGTTGACCAAGGCGGTCAACACGCCCAGCTCCTGCTGCACACCTCGGCCGCAGACACTCCCACGCAACGCCTCCTGTTTTCATATTCCTCAACCGCCAATGTTCCTGGTTCCCGAACAGTTAATAGAATATTAAGGGAGAAACATTGCGAAAGAAAATCGACAGAAAAATTGCAAATCTACGACGGAAAAAAACCGTACGAAACCTGCGGACAATTATAGGTCGTGAGGCGCGCGGGTCGGAGGGTCGGCGGCGGCGGCGGCGGGAGAGTGTGTTCGTACACCGTCATTGTTTCGTGGTGTGAAAGGCTCGCCAGCTTCCTCTGAATACACGACCCACCACGATTTTTTCCACGCCTATTCACCCATTTTCCAATCACTGTGGACTACACAAAGCCAAAATAGACCCGAAGATACAAAAGATAGCCAGGGCCAGAGTGGGGAAAAAAGTGAAAAATATGAGATGATGCGAAAATGAGTATGGAGGCAGAAGAGGGCGGCATCCACAGCCTCACACCTGCCGCCGCCACCAACAATGAGGACCATGTCTGCTTCCCTCCACGCATTATTTCCCCCAACCTAAAATGAGGTGCGTCTTGATGTTAGCGGGTCCGGGGCGCTCCGGCCCGTGCTGGGGATGGTGGATGACTTCATGTTTGCTGTAGCTGCTGCTGACGTAAATTACCTTCATGGTGGTCAGTCCAGTTTTTCAGTAGTGATCAATATACTTATGAATATATATATATATATATATTCTCTTTTCTTTTCTTTCAAACTATTCGCCATTTCCCGCATTAGCGAGGTAGCGTTAAGAACAGAGGACTGGGCCTTTGAGGGAATACCCTCACCTGGCCCAATTCTCTGTTCCTTCTTTTGGAAAAAAAAAAAAAAAAAAAAAAAAAAAAACCGAGAGGAGAGGATTTCCAGCCCCCCGCTTTATATATATATATATAAAGGTGAAATCGCAATTTAGTTGACAATTTTATTTAACGTTATTTTACAATGCATGCGTCGCTACGTGTTCCACGGAGACATTGCCCCTGATGAGGCGGACTGTCTCCATGAAACATGTGCCACATGTATAGAAAAATGACACTTTAAATAAAATGATATGAACAACTGAATTGCGATTTCACCTTCCTAGCTATCGGCAAACACAATACAAACGACTTCCCAACTCACTCGTAGATCCTCATCCTCCGGACATACACCCATCAGATCCCACACACTCCCCAGACAAATACGAGTCACACTTCCCCGCTTACAGCCTCCCATCACTGTGACACCACAAACATCACTCACCATATCTCAAGACCCTTCATGCACATGATGCAACTACCGTAAAGAAAACACTGAGCGATTACTGCCAAGAACCACAAAGATAATGAACCACAAAGATAATGAACCACAAAGATTCGAGGGTTTTCGTAATACTTCACGTCTTTAAGCATATCGTCACTTCGGTGTTCCTGATGATGTGAATCATTACGAAAGCGATCGAATCTTCGTGTTTCATTTTCCTTGCGGCTAACCGCATATTCGTGAATCACGTGTTGTCCTGCGATTTATCTGTACACGCACACACACAATATATATATATATATATATATATATATATATATATATATATATATATATATATATATATATATATATATGTATATATATAGTGGTATTACCGGACTCAGCCTGCTTCATGTTATATCGCGAGTGGAAAGTCATCTCTGACATGGCTGTTATCAACGTTAGATGATGATACTGAGGACAGTATCGTGAGAGAAGTTCTCGCTTCAGAGAGGTCCATCCTGTTGCTGCTACTGAGTGCAGCGCAGTCTTGGATTTGCTGGAGCCCCTAGGTGGGGTTCCTCGGGCTATATTATTATAATAATAATAATGATAATAATAATGATAATAATAATAATAATAATAATAATAATAATAATAATAATAATAATAACAATAATAATAATAACTGTTAATCACTGGGGATATGGGAGAAATAATACTGCCTAGGTATCTCCAGCAGGTCAAAGAAAACGATTTAGATGGAGCAGGAGCTGGGATTGGAAATCCTCCCCTCCTGTACTACTTTCCAAAGACAGGAACAAAGAGAGGAGCTGCGTGAGGACTCCCCCCTCTATAGTTCAACCATCTGTCCCTAGTGTTACCTCGCTCATGTGGAAAATAGCAAAAGCGTACGAAAAAAAAGATTCAAACTTGGTCGCCGTTCAAATCCCGGTCGCTTCCCATGACCTGGTTCAATCCACTGATAGCACGTCGACCCCTGTATACCACATCGTTCCAATGCACTCTATCCCGTACACACCTTTCATCCTCTTGCATGTTCAGGCCCCTGTCTCTTAATATTTTTTCACTCCATCTTTCTATCTCAATTTGGTCTCCCCTTTCTCCTTGTTCCTTCTACTTCTGACACATACTTGTTCGTCAACTTCTCCACACTCATTTTCTCCGTTTGTCCAAACCATTTCAGCACACTCTCTTCATCTCTCTAAACCACACTCTTTATTACCATGCCTCTCTCCAACCCTTTCATTACCTACTCAATTCAACCATCTCACACCACATATTGTCCTCAAACATTTAATTTCCAACACATTCACTCTCTCCGCACAGATTTATCTATAGCCCATGCCTCGCATCCATATATCATTACCGGGACTACTATACCTTCAAATACACCCATTTTTGGCTTCCTATATAACGACCTCTCTTTCCATATATTCCTCAATGCTCCCAGAACCTTCGTCCCCTCCCCCAACCCATAGCTCACTTCCACTTCTATAGTTCCATCTGTCGCCATGCCCACTCCCAGGTATCTAAAACATTTCACTTCCTCCAATCTTTATTATTCCATCCAAACTCGTACCCCTAACTAACCTGTCCTACCTTGGTAAACCTAATAATCTTACTTTTGTTCACATTTACTCTCAACTTTCTCCTTTGAAACACTTTTCTAAACTCAGTCACCAACTTCAGCAGTTCTCAAAGGAATGTGCAACCAGTGTCATCAACAATCAACAACTGACTCAGTGCCCAGGCCCCCTTCATCCCCTAAAACCGCATAGTCACCCCTCTCTCCAAAACTCTTACATTTACCTCCCTCACCACCCCATCCATAAACAATTAAACAGCCATGGTGACATCACACACCCCTACCACAGACCAACTTTCACTTGGAACCAGTCACCTTCCTCTCTTCCTACTCGTGCAAACCCCTTAAACCTTTCATAAAAATTTCTCGCTGCTTTTAGCAGCTTTCCTACCACCCTACATATTCTTATCACATTCCACAAGGCATTCTATTAACCCTATCATAAGCTCTCAGCAGATCCATAAACGCCGTATACAAATACTTCTGTTTCTATAAGTATTTCTCAAACACATTCTTCAAAGCAAACATCTGATCCACCCACCCACCCACCCACACACACACACACACACACACACACACACACACATATATATATATATATATATATATATATATATATATATATATATATATATATAATGGTGGAGTCGAGTGCGTGTTTAGTGGCGGTGGTCGTGGTGTGTCAGGGAGGAGTTTGAAAGGTGAATGTCAGGCTGCCGCTGACACGTACTGGGCGGCCGGTACCTCATGTGGCACACCGAGTGTCCCCTCTAGCGCCTCATCACGCGGAGCGTCGAGTGCCCCTCCTCCTATGACACCTTAAATGCTCCCTTCTCTGGAGTCTTGGGTGCCCCCTTCTGTGGTGCCTTATGTGCCATCCTCCAGCAATACCTTGATAGGCTCCCCTTGAGGCCACACGGTGGATGACAGACTCACACAGTTGCCTCCTGCAGTACACTAAGGTAATCACGTGCAACAATGGACAATTTCAAGCATACTTAGCTATAATTCAGTTCGCGATGGGACTGGTTTGTGTCCCAGTGACAGGTCTTGGGGTTCAAGCTCCTGCTGACAGTTTCTAAGTATGTTTTCCTAGTGCAAGGCAGTCCCAGGAGAGGGCGAGGCTGAAGGTGTTAGGTCGGAGGTCCTGAGCCGGGGCGGTGGGCTGATCAGCCGGGGGAGACTGGCCCAGATAGCAATAAACAAGTGATGGGAACTTTAAAGATTCATTAAAGTCGTGGGGGATCGTGTAGTTAGCGGCCGCTCCTCTGATCCCGACCACACCTTCCACCTACCACCTCTCCTACTGCAGCCAGCGAAACCCCGGACGGCCCCTCCACAGGTCACCCTATGTGTCTCCTTTCCTCAGGTCGTCCCACCCCCTCGCTTTCCCTTCGTTAGGTCTCCCTCTGAAGTGTGGTCCTCCAGAGGTTGGCCATCTGGGTCAGTGTCCTCCAGGGCGCGGTACGTACTCAGGGGGATGGTCTGCCGGGATTGGCCTTCCGGTGTGCTCGGTCATCGTCTTGCCTCGCTATCCTCCCTCAGGTCTTCCTTATCCCCGATTACCCCTCACTCTGGACTCTCTTTTCCTCTTGGCATCCCTCCCTCAGGACTTTCTTCCCTTCGCTATCCCTAACTAAGGTGCTCCGTTCCCCTCTGCGTTCCCCAAAATCTTCGTTCCCCTTAAGGCTTCTTCCCCTCACCAACTCTTCCCCTTGTTATCCTGGCCAACCAACCACATACCCCTGCCGTACTTGCTATCCTTGTCTGAAGGTCTGAGGAGTTCTTCCTCCTCGCTATTCTTCTCTTGGCTCCTCCTCACCTTCACTAACTTTCTCGCCAGTCGTCCTTCCCCCTTGCTCGCCAACCTTGTCATCGGTCCCCTGCCGGCCCCGCCAGGTGTTTGATGAAGGCGTGGTGGAAGTTGGAGGCGTGGGGGGCGTGTGTGGAGGCGAAGTTGCGTCGTGTGGTGGAGGTTATTTGTGAGTGTGGGCGGTGAGGATGGCCGCCTCGCCTGCCGCCCCGCTATTATCCGACGCCTCTCGGTGTCCGCCCTCCGCTGGTGGACGATTGTGTCAAACTTTACCGCTGACCAGCCTCTTCCTTCCCCACCTGATCCCCCTTTTACGAATTAATTTGTGAGCGTTATTATTACGTGTGCGTGAGACTGGGCGGCCCAGGTGAGCGCCACCAGCCCGCCAAGTCCCCGTTCCGACCAACATATACTTCGGCAGGTGCTCACAAGAACTGGTCTTCTATTGTCTCTCACATCATTTAAAATATTCTTGGAAAGGGGCCTAACTGTGGCCTTATTACCACCCAGTCCAGTCACGCGTCGGGAACACACACAAGAATGAATTTCTTTATTGATTTTATAATAGTATTGTGTTATGTATTACCATCAACATTATCAAGAAGAGGTCGGGTCTTGTATGACTACACCATAGTTTGTAGTGCTCCTCAGGTATTATATGGATGCCATTCTATTTGTTCTTATTGAAACATCTATACATAAATCCCGGTGGCCGGCTCATTTATATGCATATGTTCCTCCTATATATCTGGCATGGAGGCACTTTTATGTGGGTGTATTTATACCCGAGACTTCCTAAGGCTCCCCTACCCTGTGCCATCTTCCCCTACCTCAGTACACACCCCTGCCTCAGGCCCAGCCTCACGTTGTTCTGACTCTCCTACACCCAACACACACCCCTCCCTCAGGCCCAGCTTCACGTTGTGCTGCCTCTCCTACACCCAACACACACCCCTCCCTCAGGCCCAGCTTCACGTTGTGCTGCCTCTCCTACACCCAACACACACCTCTCCCTCAGGCCCAGCCTCACGTTGTGCTGCCTCTCCTACATCCAACACACACCCCTCCCTCAGGCTGACTCATATGTGAACCCCAGCATGAGCTGCTATGGTATGAAGGTTCTAAGTGTGGGGTTGGAGTATTGTGAGGTTAGAGCAGAATACAGGTGGAGGAGTGAGGTAGAGTGCAGTCCTGAGGGTAGTTGGGGTAATATTCCAGCCCTGCATCAGGATTTTGGCAGGGACAACCCTGGAGGGCAGCACAACAGCCCTGGCATCAGAACTGAGGCATACAGCAGCCTTAGGGGAGGCAGGATGAGGGGCGGCACGCTACTCCTGACGCCTGAGCCTCACCAGCGAACACTGACGCACGCGCGAGATGCTGACACTACAGAGGAACAACATCCATGCAACACCACATCAGACAGTCAGAACACTGGCTCATCCAGATCAAATGTCTGCACTCGTACATAAGTCTAGCATCACCTTCTACTTTGTGACACACATGAATCCAACACACACACGGCAACCATTCTTGTAAACTATAAATATCAACACACTCTATACACAAACTTAAGGCTCTTAGAACACTTATTGGTACCAGATTTGGACAAGAAAAAATGAATCCCTTAGTAACATCCACACGGAACTCTACCGCTGCACCGTACACCATGCTTCACCTGCCTGGTCACCCAACTTGTCAAGAAGAAATATATAGCCACAAACCACACTAAACAGACCACTCAGAACATTCACCGGCTGCCTGGCACCCACACACATTCAAGGTATTGTGTTGTGCAACAGCACTAGATACTTATCAAACCACTGCATAACCAACCATCAACCAATAAGTACAGACAAAGCTGAGCTCTTTGTCTTACATATCAAAAACCTACACTCAGACATCGCCTTTCCCGTGCGAACTCAAGAATGATAAAGCATTTACACACCGAAATAGCCCCGCAAGCACAAGGCATCTGTCCTCCCAACTCAGTTATCAACATCCCCCGACAGACATGCGAAAGAGAAGAAAAAAAATCTCCAGTCATGTACGAGTCACACTTTCTCGTGCACATTCTGGACACAACCCATCTCTCCAAAATCATAAACTCCGTTTCAACACATCACAAGACCCATCACTCCACAGATGCAACTTTCACAATGAAAATTACCCCTTCACTGTCTTGTGTTTACGCCACACAGACGCACACACAACCTAATGACACCTTACGACTTGTGGTCCCGCTGGGTGGACGTGTCCTGCTACCGGAGCGCTGCGAGGTCCCTCCCATCAGACGAGAGGCTCCTGAGGAATTATATATATATATATATATATATATATATATATATATATATATATATATATATATATATATATATATATTACCTAAGATCCTCTTTCTAAGAAAGTTTTGGTGATATCCAAGGCCTCTTTTTACACGCTCCTGTTGCTCTACTTCCAGTACCAGGGAAATGTGAACTTACGAGTGCGAACTTCTTTGATGAGACTGTACTCACAACGATACAGCTTCGTGAAAGGAGAGTTTGCATTCGCGGTGTAATCTCATGTAGGCAGAGTTCGGTTACACACACACACACACACACACACACACACACACACACACACACATATATATATATATATATATATATATATATATATATATATATATATATATATATATATATATATATATATATGGTCTGGGTTTCCGCGAGAGACGAGTAGAAGGATGGTTGGCTGAAGCAAAACATGACCTTCATGTGGCTCATGGTAGGGCAAGGGGAGGCTGTGGTACGGCAGGGAAGGGGTAGATGTAGCGAAGACGGTATGGTTGGTGAGGGGCGGAGTGGGGTAAGGTATAGATGTGTTGCAGTTCATGGAGGGAAGGAGCAGGGTGGGGGATAGTGAGACACGGTCAAGACAGAATGGGAAGGGGTATGGTAGGCTAGAGGCGAGGTGGGGTATGGAAGTGCAAGGGCGGGGCATAGTATGGCAGGGGGAGGGTGAGGTAGGATATGGCAGGGTTGAGGGTAGGGTAGGAAGAAGGCTGGGGATGTTGTGCCAGACTACAGACGGGAGAGGAACACAGGAGTGTGCGGGTGTTGGTCCACGCTAGGCAGCTCTAGTGCACACCTCTGTCACCTTCACTCACACAATCTGAGGGAAACTTTCTATGGTTTTGTTCTTGCTGTTCCGTTGGGCAACTTGCTCCACTTATTAACTATTCCGTGTCCAGACCCATAATTTTCTATCTCTCTCCAAATCTGAAACCGTTATAATGAGTTCTCTCTTTCCAGTGGATAAATTACTCGGAATATTTGATTGATGTCCCCTTTATTTAGTCTTGTTATCCAGTCGTCTACATCTGTCATATCACCGCTCACTCTGCCAGTCTTCCGAGGGATTCCAACCATGATCATTATGGTCGCCCTACGCGGGAAAGATTTCAGTCGCCAGGTATCATTTCGTCATCCTCCTCTGCATACTTGCTAGAGTCTGTGACCAGCCTGTAACGCGGTGGCCACACCTGCACTGCATAATGATGGGGAAATTCTCACTACAGAGAGACGCGCCTTCAATATAACATGTGCACCTCCACAGCCAACACTTCGAGAAATAAATCTAAGTACTCTATCCGTCTACTTATATCACAGCCTCGGTTTTAAGTCAGTGCTTGTCAACACTTGCAAGGTCTCCCTCACGTACTGATTTCTCAATATCTACGTCGTTAACATAATACAATGAGTCCCTGTTATACCCCGCCAATATCTACCACTTTACAGACGTCTGAATCAGATTTCATTTTGCCATTTTTGTGTCCGTGTTAGTCACTTCCTCAGGTCCTCCTGCAGTGGTATTGCCTCCTGACCCACACTGATCATCATCCTTCTTATCGTCAGCAGATCTACTGATAGTGTTCATGATTCCTCCGTCTTGGTCGGCAATATATATCACGACAACTAAAAATCCAAGCCAGATCTCTGGGGGACGCCACTGATCACCTCTCCCCATCTGGACTACTACCCATCTATGTTAACCCTTTGTCCCCTGCCCGTCACCCACCTCAGAGCTTCCCCTACTGTCATATGCCACTGTCATATACCACTGTCAAATACCACGGTCATATACCACTGTCATACGCCACTGTTTTATCAGCCAGTCTATCATGACGAACTTTGTCGGCCATCACAGTGCCATCGAGGTATGTAATGTCGTACTTTTCATCATTGTCTGCCACTGGAAAAACACTTGTAAAAAATGGCAACATATTAGCGAGTGAAGATCTGGCCATGATAAAGCCATGGCGGGGAGACATTTATCAAGCTGGGCTTTTTAGGGAACTGTAATCTTGCACAACGTTACTGCCTCAAGAACCTTCTCCTCTGCTGACGTCTGACTAATTGGTCTATAGTTTAAGGCTAATGACTCATCCATGACTCCTGATGTGATGCAGATGTTAAACATATGTGCCACTGCAGGGGATAACTAACTCACTCCCTGTAGATCTTGAACAGTCGGGCATTAATTCCGCCCGGGGCAGGGGATGTACCTGGCCTCAGTGTAGATGTCTATCTGATTTATAACATTTCTAGTTACGTGAACTTGACATTATTTATCTTCCTCACTTGAACTATATATTTCTCCTTACCTCAGGCATGGTACCAAGATCTTCCTGGGTAAATACGGATAAAAAGCAGTTATTCAAGGCATTACTCATCTCCTTGGATGGGGCGGGGCTGGGCTGGGGTGGGCGGGGCGGGGCGGGGCGAGGCAGAGCGGGGCGGGGTGGGGCGGGGAGGGGTACTGAGGGGCTGGGAGCCACACAACATGAACACAACACTTTTACCGCCATCCCCCCCCCCTCCCCACCCCCGTCCTCCCTGGACCTACTCAAGGATTTTCTTTTATCTCTGCTCCATGATGGCCGAACCTCACACCCTCCCTCCGTCTCATGATGGCCGAACCTCACACCCTCCCTCCGTCTCATGATGGCCGAACCTCACACCCTCCCTCCGTCTCATGATGGCCGAACCTCACACCCTCCCTCCGTCTCATGATGGCCGAACCTCACACCCTCCCTCCGTCTCATGATGGCCGAACCTCACACCCTCCCTCCGTCTCATGATGGCCGAACCTCACACCCTCCCTCCGTCTCATGATGGCCGAACCTCACACCCTCCTTCCGTCTCATGATGGCCGAACCTCACACCCTCCCTCCGTCTCATGATGGAAGAGCCTCACACCCTCCCTCCGTCTCATGATGGAAGAGCCTCACACTCTCTCATGCCTCATGATGGAAGAGCCTCACACACTCTCTCTGCCTCATGATGGTCAAGCCTCACACCCTCTCTCTGCCTCATGATGGCCGAACCTCACACACTCCCTCCGTCTCATGATGGTCAAGCCTCACACCCTCTCTCTGCCTCATGATGGAAGAGCCTCACACACTCTCTCTGCCTCATGATGGCCAAGCCTCACACCCTCTCTCTGCCTCATGATGGCCGAACCTCACACACTCCCTCCGTCTCATTATGGAAGAGCCTCACACCCTCTTTCTGCCTCATGATGGAAGAGCCTCACACACTCTCTCTGCCTCATGATGGCCAAGCCTCATACCCTCTCTCTGCCTCATGATGGCCAAGCCTCACACCCTCTCTCTGCCTCATGATGGCCTAGCCTCACACCCTCTCTCTGCCTCATGATGGCGTAGACTCGCACCCTCTCTCTGCCTCATGATGGCCTACACTCACGCCCTCTCTCTGCCTCATGATGGCCTAGCCTCACACCCTCTCTCTGCCTCATGATGGCCGAGCCTCACACACTCCCTCCGCCTCATGATGGCCGAGCCTCACACCCTCTCTCTGCCTCATGATGGCCTAGACTCACACCCTCTCTCTGCCTCATGATAGCCGAGCCTCACAGACTCTCTCTGCCTCATGATGGCCTTGCCTCACACGCCTCTCTCTGCCTCATGATGGCCAAGCCTCATACCATCTCTCTGCCTCATGATGGCCAAGCCTCACACCCTCTCTCTGCCTCATGATGGCCAAGCCTCACACCCTCCCTCCGCCTCATGATGGCCGAGCCTCACACACTCCCTCCGCCTCATGATGGCCAAGCCTCACACACTCTCTCTGCCTCATGATGGCCAAGCCTCACACACTCTCTCTGCCTCATGATGGCCAAGCCTCACACCCTCTCTCTGCCTTATGATGGCCAAACCTCACACACTCCCTCCGCCTCATGATGGCCGAGCCTCACACACTCTCTCTGCCTCATGATGGCCAAGCCTCACACCCTATCTCTGCCTCATGATGGCCGAGCCTCACACACTCCCTCCGCCTCATGATGGCCGAGCCTCACACCCTCTCTCTGCCTTATGATGGCCAAGCCTCACACTTTCCCTCTGCCTCATGATTGCCGAGCCTCACACCCTCTCTCTGCCTCATGATGGCCGAGCCTCACACCCTCCCTCCGCCTCATGATGGCCAAGCCTCACACCCTATCTCTGCCTCATGAGGGCCGAGCCTCACACCCTCCCTCCGCCTCATGATTGCCGAGCCTCACACCCTCTCTCTGCCTCATGAGGGCCGAGCCTCACACCCTCTCCCCGCCTCAATCGCAGTGTCCTGTAGTGTCACCTACCTAGTGTGACCGTCCACGGTAACATAGTGTGGAGTTGTTATTGACATGATTATATGGCGAGTGTGTCGCTACACTCAGTACCTGCCACCTACAGTGTCCCTTGGTGGCAAGGCACCAGTAGACTGTGGTGTGATGGTGGTGGTGGTGGGCAGGAGGAGTGAGTGATGGTTGGGCAGGAGTGGTGGTGGTTGGGCAGTAGTGAGTGGTGGTTGGGCAGGAGTGGTGGTGGTTGGGCAGGAGTGGTGGTGGTTGGGCAGGAGTGGTGGTGGTTGGGCAGGAGTGGTGGTGGTTGGGCAGGAGGGGTAGTGTTGTACAGGAGGTGTGGTGGTGGGCAGGAGGGGTAGTGTTGTACAGGAGGGGTAGTGTTGTACAGGAGGGGTGGTGGTGGGCAGGAGGTGTGGCGCCAGGCGGCCAGGGTGTGTCGGGGCGGGGGTGGGCGGGGCGGCGGCAGCTGGGGCCACCAGTTTTAGCGCATATCTGAGACCCACGTGTGAACGGTGCCTGATGCTGCCACCTCCACCCCCCTGTGTGTGGCTCCTGCGGGCGAGGGGCCCTCTTGTTTCCCTGGGGGACGGGGAGAGGAGGGTACAGGGTAAGGCGGGGGAGGGTAGCCTGTCTGCACGGCTTCGTGAGGGGAGAGGGTAGGCTGGTGGCTGCAAGAGATCCAGTACACAAGGACTTTATCAGAAGATAAAGGTGGGTGGGCGCTGTAGCCTTGTGTGGTGGGCGGGGAGACTGTTGCCCGATAAGGTGATGGGGAGGGAAATATGGGAGTGGGGCAAGGATGGGGCACAGCTGGTGAGATGGAGGAGGGAGAGGAAGTGGGGTAGGAAGGGGCATTATTTATGAGGCAAGGTGCCAGAAGGTTGGGGGGGGGGGAGGGGTATCATTAATGAGGCAAGGCTACAATTGGTGGGGAGGAGGGGCACCATTCATGAGGTAAGGCTCCGGCGGAGGGGGGGGGGGGGGGAGCTGTGACGTATTAATGGGGGAGGAGGTGTCCCTGGGGCCTGAGTTTGGGTTGTGCTGGGAAATAGGGAGATCCGACATTTCCTTAAATCATCATCACTTTTATGAGTTCCAGTTCTGGCGGCTTCTCCAGCTGCCCACCTCATCATGATCACCTGGTAGACCCCACTACAGTGCCTGACCCACGGGCGTAACACAGTAACAGCCAGTAACCCTGCATCACCGTCACGCTCGTAACCTGCCGACCTGTGGTGTCAGGTACACGGAGGGAGTCATATATTCTACTTGTATATATTACATATTTATAATGATGAATATATACGAATGTTAGATATGTGTAAAACCTGTATAATCTCTGTTCGAAGTATACACTATACATACAACGTATGGTCTCATTACATATATCAAAGCGCTGCTACAGAGGGCTGGGCTGGAGGGATTGGTCACTACATACCATCCCAGCACCCAGCTGCTGGGGCGACC
Organism: Panulirus ornatus; assembly: GCF_036320965.1. NCBI lineage: Eukaryota > Metazoa > Arthropoda > Malacostraca > Decapoda > Palinuridae > Panulirus > Panulirus ornatus. The sequence goes on from NC_092233.1 coordinate 30,208,868, forward strand.
ACGAACCCGTCCACACGCACCCTAGCACACACACCCAACTGCTGGGGTGACCACGAACCCGTTCACACACACTCTAGCACACACACCCAACTGCTGGGGTGACCACGAACCCATCCACACGCACCCTAGCACACACACCCAACTGCTGGGGTGACCACGAACCCATCCACACGCACCCTAGCACACACACCCAACTGCTGGGGTGACCACAAACCCATCCACACGCACCCTAGCACACACATCCAACTGCTGGGGTGACCACGAACCCATCCACACGCACCCTAGCACACACACCCAACTGCTGGGGTGACCACAAACCCGTTCACACGCACCCTAGCACACACACCCAACTGCTGGGGTGACCACGAACCCGTTCACACACACTCTAGCACAGGAGGATGCGTGTCATGAAGTGCGTTGTAATATAACCAAGAAGTAGGTTGTAATATAACCAAAAAGTGGGTTGTAATATAACCAAGAAGTGGGTTGTAAAATGACCAAGAAGTGGGTTGTAATAAATGACCAAGAAGTGAGTTGTGATATAAACAAGAAGTGGGTTGTAATATAACCAAAAAGTAGACTGTAATATAATCAAGAAGTTGGTAGTAATATAACCAAGAGGTGGGTTGTAATATAACCAAGAAGTGGGTTGTAATATAACCAAGAACTGGGTTGTAATATAACCAAGAACTGGGTTGTAATATAGCCAAGAAGTGGGTTATAATATAACCAAGAAGTGAGTTGTAATAAAACCAAGAAGTGGGTTGTAATATAACCAAGAAGTGGGTTGTAATATAACCAAGAAGTGGGTTGTAATATAACCAAGAAGTGGGTTGTAATATAACCAAGAAGTGGGTTGTAATATAACCAAGAAGTGGGTTGTAATATAACCAAGAAGTGGGCTCTAATATAACCAAGAAATGGGCTCTAATATAGCCAAGAAGTGGGTTGTAATATAACTAAGAGGTGGGTTGTAATATAACCAAGAAGTGGGTTGTAATATAACCAAGAAGTGGGTTGTAATAACACTAAGAAGTGGGTTGTAATATATCCAAGAAGTGGGTTGTAATATAACCAAGAAGAAGGCTGTAATATAATAATATAACCAAGAAGTGGGCTCTAATATTACCAAGAAGTGAGCTGTAATACAACCAGGGAGTGGGTTGTAATATAACCAAGAAGTAGGTTGTAATATAACCAAAAAGTGGGTTGTAATATAACCAAGAAGTGGGTTGTAAAATGACCAAGAAGTGGGTTGTAATAAATGACCAAGAAGTGAGTTGTGATATAAACAAGAAGTGGGTTGTAATATAACCGAAAAGTAGACTGTAATATAATCAAGAAGTTGGTAGTAATATAACCAAGAGGTGGGTTGTAATATAACCAAGAAGTGGGTTGTAATATAACCAAGAACTGGGTTGTAATATAACCAAGAACTGGGTTGTAATATAGCCAAGAAGTGGGTTATAATATAACCAAGAAGTGAGTTGTAATAAAACCAAGAAGTGGGTTGTAATATAACCAAGAAGTGGGTTGTAATATAACCAAGAAGTGGGTTGTAATATAACCAAGAAGTGGGTTGTAATATAACCAAGAAGTGGGTTGTAATATAACCAAGAAGTGGGCTCTAATATAACCAAGAAATGGGCTCTAATATAGCCAAGAAGTGGGTTGTAATATAACTAAGAGGTGGGTTGTAATATAACTAAGAAGTGGGTTGTAATATAACCAAGAAGTGGGTTGTAATAACACTAAGAAGTGGGTTGTAATATATCCAAGAAGTGGGTTGTAATATAACCAAGAAGTGGGTTGTAATATAACCAAGAAGAAGGCTGTAATATAATAATATAACCAAGAAGTGGGCTCTAATATTACCAAGAAGTGAGCTGTAATACAACCAAGGAGTGGGTTGTAATATAACCAAGAAGTGGGCTTTAATATAACCAAGAAATGGTCTGTAATATAACCAAAAAGAGTGTTGTAATATAAGCAAGAAATGGGTTGTAATATAACCAAGAAGTGGGTTGTAATATAACCAAGAAGTGGTTTGTAATATAACCAAGAAGTGGGTTGTAATATAAGCAAGACGTGGGTTTTAATATAACCAAGAAGTGGGTTGTAATATAAGCAAGAAGTGGGTTGTAATATAAGCAAGAAGTGGGTTGTAATATAACCAAGAAGTGGGTTTTAATATAACCAAGAAGTGGGTTGTAATATAACCAAGAAGTGGGTTATAATATAACCAAGAAGTGGGTTGTAATATAACCAAGAAGTGGGTTGTAATATAACCAAGATGTGGTTTGTAATATAACCAAGAAGTGGGTTGTAATATAAGCAAGACGTGGGTTTTAATATAACCAAGAAGTGGGTTGTAATATAACCAAGAATTGGGTTGTAATATAACCAAGAAGTGGGTTGTAATATAACCAAGAAGTGGTTTGTAATATAACCAAGAAGTGGGTTGTAATATAAGCAAGACGTGGGTTTTAATATAACCAAGAAGTGGATTGTAATATAACCAAGAAGTGGTTTGTAATATAACCAAGAAGTGGGTTGTAATATAAGCAAGACGTGGGTTTTAATATAACCAAGAAGTGGGTTGTAATATAACCAAGAAGTGGGTTGTAATATAACCAAGTGGGTTGTAATATAAGCAAGACGTGGGTTTTAATATAACCAAGAAGTGGGTTGTAATATAACCAAGAAGTGGGTTGTAATATAACCAAGAAGTGGGTTGTAATATAACCAAGAAGTGGGTTGTAATATAACCAAGAAGTGGGTTGTGATATAACCAAGAAGTGGGTTCTCCTAATAATACATGTTTCATGTATAAAGAAGTAGACTGGGAGAATTTTGGCCCACATGGAGAAAGAGTCGTGGGAACACAAGTTCTTGTAACGTTTACGAAAAAAATTATATCACATGTGCGTCAGTGAGAGGCTGATACACCCTTATTATTAACTGCTATATTCACAGACACTATCATGGTAGATGAACATATCAAATGTTATACACATACAGGTTATGTGGTTAATGAGGACGCAGAAAGATCATAGAGGAAACCAGACTGAAAGAAGAGATATAATTGTAGAAACTACAAAGTTAGAAAAGTTTTCTCAGAACATAAATTGGCAAATGGACTTCCACAGCCATAACATATTAACGTGACAGAAGACGCCGTGACAAATATATTTTTGTAACTGGAAAGAGAAAAGGAAGATTAAGAATAAAACGTCACAAGCGAAGAACCCAAGGATGTACTGTGGGAGGTACAGAGACCATTACAACCATTTGAAAATACACGTTAGCCAAGGATCAATACAGCAAGATAAAGAACTATGGAAAGAATATTGTACACAAGTCAGATGAACCAAAACGTTTCCATGAATTCACCAGGAGTTAACTGCCAGGTAATCAAGTCTCCGTGATCCATAAGGAAGAGTCGAGTTACAGAAGGACAATATAAAGATGCGTGATCACTTGTACAGTAGAGAACATCACAGCTCCAACACCAGCGACATACAATGGCAGGAAGGTCGTGAAAGCCATAGAAATGATCAACAATAACATATGTGCAATACTAATGTCCTTGACCCAGAGAAAAACATCTTTCTTCTGACAGCGACGCACGAGCAAAACATGCTCGTGTCTCCATATACGCAGTAGTAGTGTGCAACTACACCCAACTGGCCCTGAGAAATGTTTACCAGTATGTCATTGGAGGAGGGTGTAGTGGAGAGAGAGTGGAGGAGGGTCGTTAATCTCAACTGTCATTACAGAGATTGAATCGAAAAACTGAACTGAGCTACAGACCAATCTCTCTCACGAGTGTGTGGTCTGCAAAATGCTGGAAAATATATCATCAAAAAGGAACTATATAATTACCTACAAACGGGGATCTACTCCAATGAAAGGTTAAACGGATTCAGGGAAGTGACGTCATACCTAAGAAACCCCCTCCTAGACCAGTGTATGAGCGAGCGAGTTTCGTTATAGACGAAAAAGAAGGATGGTCACACTGTCCGTCTCTGGACGGCTAAAAAGCGTTTCACAGCGTACCACGTCCATGGCTGGTTAAGGTGCTCTATCTTTTTCAGGCATGACGAAGGGGTAGACAGACTCCTCCGATAGACCAGAAATGATCTTAGTAGATGAGAACAAAGGACGCACGTCAGAGGTACATTCTCGAGCCGGGTTGAAGTCACCAGGGTCGTGTCGCTGGTCCTGAGATCAACGCTCCTCTTGATCTATGTGAAAGAGTAGAGGAGGAATGGAAGATGCTAAGTGTCCAAACAGTAAGGCTGATCTGATAGTGCATGTTACTTTTCAAGGATCACGAGACGGGTTGCCACGAGTACAGGCCTCCCTCCCCATCTGTACAAAGAGGTAATTACATTCCCAAGTGCTGGTGTAGCAGCCGACCTCTCCACACACTCCCCGGCATACGTATACTCCTGTGACGGACTACTTGCTTGATCCTCCAAAATCATGGTTTCCGTAAATGACTGACTGTCCAGAAGTAATCAAAGATGATTACATATGTAATTAGAACATTAATGAGGCATTATAGACGCTGAGGGGACCGTGTCAGAGCCTCAGCACAACCAGCATGTCCTCATGTCAACAGTTTCTCCTCATGATGTTTAGCGACGAAACTTTTGTGCGTGTGTGTGTGTACGTGCGCTGGCTTGGGCCCGGCAGCCAAGAACCTCCACACATCTAGACCGAAATCCGACGCCGACGCTTACACTGACGACGCCGACGCCAACACTGACAACGCCGACGGTAGAGTCTGAGGAGGTAAGATCCCCGGCAGCTCAGCACAACAACCGTTCAGACCAGCACTCACTCTGTCCAATCCAAGGTATCTTCGCCTCAGCCATCCTTAAACTATCTCATTCCAATCTGTCTGTTTTTATATGTCTATCTATCTATCTATCTATCTATCTATCTATTCATCTATCTATCAATCTATCTGTAAATATTCTCACTGTCACCAAATGAGGGCACATTCCGCATGTACGAGTGGAGGTCGGAGGGGCGACAGGAGGGGTTAGGTAGAGTGAGCCAGGCAGGCGAGGCGTCGGCGTGTGCAGGCCAGAGGAGTGAGGGGCACAGGTCAGGACTTGTGGGGGGAGGGGGGGTCTACGATGATGGGGGTGTGACAGTTAAGGTGGGGGGCGGGGTTGGCCACACCTGGTAATTGACAGTCAGTGTAAATATGGCAACAAATAGGCAAGCTGGATGGCCCCCTGGGGGAAGGGCGGCCGCCCGCACCCCAGGCCGCCAGACATAATGTGCCTCGGTAATTATGTAGGGGCAGTAGTTAGTTTGAATCCAGGTGGGTGCAGGTGGGGCGGGTGGGAAGCTCCACCTGTCAGTGGGTGAGCCACCTCTTGCCAGTGTCTCCCTCACCATGTGAACAAGTTTGCGTGTTTATAAGTTAGTCACCAGATGTTTAGTGTCGAGTGGAACATGACACTGTAGCTGGATGATACAAGCCTGGGCAGCAGGAGGTGCCTGGGCTACTGTCTCCGGCAGGAGGAGGCGCTGATGACGAAGGCCACAGTACTCTATGACACCAACTGCCTCGAAGTACCTGTGGTGCTGGAGCAACACCTCACGTGAGGACTGTTACCCCGACTGTCCCCTCCCCGTGGACTGGTCCCCATACAGCCCTGGTCACTACACGTGCCTTCAAGCAGGAAGGTAAATCCCTTAATCCTGAAAATCCTAAGTTGAAGTTATTCTGTGTGGAGGAGGCACCGGGGACGAGGGTGCTCACCTCTCCTCTCAAGTGCTGACTAAATAATGCCCAGCCCAGCCTGAGGGGGACGCCCCGCCATGCTCATAATGATCCTTACGCAGCCCCGGCGTTAAGCCTGTCTTCCCTCAGCCGGATACCGCGGATACGGCGGCCAGGAGGCTGGTTCATTGTCCTCTTACAGAAGGAGTACAGTCTCTCCCACTCCTCCCCGCCCACACTCATCCCCCACCCACACCACGCCCACACTCATCCCCACCCACACCATGCCCACCCACACTCATCCCCACCCACACCATGCTCACACTCATCCCTCACCTGCACTACGCCCACACTTATCCCTCATCCATACCAAGCCCACACTCATCCCCCACCCATACCATGCTCACACTCATCCCTCACCCACACCACGCCAACACTTATCCCTTATCCATACCAAACCCACACCAAGCCCACACTTATTCCACATCCATACCACGCCTACACTCATCTCACACCCAAATTCATCCGCCACCCACACCCACACTCATCCTCACCCACACCACGCCCGCACTCATCCTCACCCACACCACGCCCACACTCATCCCCGACTCACACAACGCCCACACTTATCCCCATCCAAAACACACCCACACTCATACCCCACCCACACCGACACTCATCGCTCACCCACACTCATCGCTCACCCACACCACGCCCACACTTATCCTCCACCCACACCACGCCCACACTCATCCCCACCGACACCACATCCACACTCATCGCTCACCTACACCACGCTTACACTCATCCCCCACCAACACCACACATACACTCATCCCCCACCCACACCCACACTCATCTCTCACTCACACCCACACCATGCCCACACTCATCGCTAACCCACACCACGCCTACACTCATCCCCCACTCACACCCACACTCATCGCTCACCCACACCACGCCTACACTCATACTCTACCCACGCCCACACCACGCCTAAACTCATCCCCCACCCACACTCATTCCCCCACTCATCCCACACCCATAGTCATCCCTCATCAACACCACGCCCACAGTCACCCCCCCCCCCCCACCCCACCACCACAAGGGGCAGACGGGGAGGAGGCCGGGGTGTGAGGCCAGCCAGCAGTACCTCCCCGAGGAACGTGGGGGGGGGGGGGGGGTACAGTTCATAATAAACAACCCCCCCCCCTCTCCTGAGTGGGGCCACACCACCAGTTGGGCCACCTTCCCTGCTGGGGCCACAACACCAGTTGGGCCACCCTCCCTGCTGGGGCCACAACACCAGTTGGGCCACCCTCCGTGCTGGGGCCACAACACCAGTTGGGCCACCCTCCCTGCTGGGGCCACATCACCAGTTGGGCCACCCTCCCTGCTGGGGCCACAACACCCTTGGGCCACACCACCAGTTGGGCCACCCTCCCTGCTGGTCGCCAGGGAGTAACTGTCATCAGTATAATGTTAATCCACATATACGTACAATATGTAGTGGCCTCCTGAGAGGTGTTGATGCAGTGCAGTGCGACCCGTGCCCGTACAGGCAGAGTAGGACCACTGTGGTCCCCAGGTGCGACCCGTGCCCGTACAGGCAGAGTAGGACCACTGTGGTCCCCAGGTGCGACCCGTGCCCGTACAGGCAGAGTAGGACCACTGTGGTCCCCAGGTGCGACCCGTGCCCGTACAGGCAGAGTAGGACCACTGTGGTCCCCAGGTGCGACCCGTGCCCGTACAGGAAGAGTGGGACCACTGTGGTCCCCAGGTGCGACCCGTGCCCGTACAGGCAGAGTAGGACCACTGTGGTCCCCAGGTGCGACCCGTGCCCGTACAGGCAGAGTAAGACCACTGTGGTCCCCAGGTGCGACCCGTGCCCGTACAGGAAGAGTGGGACCACTGTGGGCCCCAGGTGCGACACGTGCCCATACAGGAAGAGTGGGACCACTGTGGGCCCCAGGTGCGACCCGTGCCCGTACAGGAAGAGTGGGACCACTGTGGTCCCCAGGTGCGACCCGTGCCCGTACAGGAAGAGTGGGACCACTGTGGTCCCCAGGTGCGACCCGTGCCCGTACAGGCAGAGTGGGACCACTGTGGGCCCCAGGTGCGACCCGTGCCCGTACAGGAAGAGTAGGACCACTGTGGTCCCCAGGTGTGGGGCCGTCCGGAGGCTCTGGCCCACAGCTCTGAGGCCTCTCCCATTACTCTCACAACCCTGACTCTCGTTGTTCCCCCAGGGGTGTGGTGTGGGGCAGACCCTTGTTGTTCACCCCGGGGGTGTGAAGTGGGGCAGACCCATGTTGTTACCCCGGAGGTAGGGTGTAGATCCGACCCCTGTTGTTGCCCCTGGGGCGGGGTGAGGGGCTGACCCTCCCCAGTATATATATATATATCCCAGCAACGGGACAGCCAGCATTAAGCGCCCACCTCAATGACCGACAAATCTTCATAAATCAAGGAGCAGCCATGAATCGAACCCCGAGGGAAGTGGGCCTCACCCACACCTGGGTAATGATGTCACCACTAGACCTACCCTGATCTGCTCCACCTGACTCCACACTCACCTGGCCTACACCACTTACCTCCACACTCATCTGGCCTACACCACTTACCTCCACACTCATCTGGCCTACACCACTTACCTCCACACTCATTTGGCCTACACCACTTGCCACCACACTCACCTGGCCTACACCACTTGCCATCACACTCACCTGGCTTACACCACCTGCCACCACATTCACCTGGCCTACACCACCTGTCTCATCACTCACCTGGCCTGGCCGTGAGGCCCACACATACGTAAATCTATACATACATTCTAAGAGACATGTACTACTACACACATACATACATATGTATATACAGACAGGCAGACAGCAAGACAGACACAGAGACAGTAAGTATATAAAAAGAAAGTCTTCCACCGAGACCACTAGAAGATAATGATGATGATAATAATTAAGTTTTATTAACAATATCCTAATGTTCTCCAGGGACGTTCATAACTAGTGCCTGGGGCCTGGCTTGAATATTAGCCATAATTTCAAATTTGTTATTGTAAATGACGCCTTATTTTACATCCCTCCTGTCGTAAGTGTAAACAACCACCTTTGTGTTGCACACACACACACACACACACACACACACACACACACACACACACACACACACACACACTCACACAGACACAGACAGACAGACAGACAGACACAGAAACACACACACATACACACCTGGCTTGGCTGGCGTGTGTGTGTGTGTGTGTGTGTGTGTGTGTGTGTGTGTGTGTGTGTGTGTGTGTGTGTCTGTGTCTGTGTTGGTAATTACCTATCTGTACTGTAAATTTACGTTCTTGGGCCCCCATCTCTCGAACATTCTCTACTGTCATACATCTTTATTTTATGTAAGCTGTCTGCACTAACCATGTCCTCAGACGTGTAATGCTTCATCCATCATTGTTATACTACACAAGAAGTTCCTCACATCTTTATTAACAAGTTTCGTACATCATTTCATGTTATGTCCTCTGGTGGTTCTGTCCCTACATCCCTCGAAGACCTGATCACTGTCTACGTCATTGATCTGGTCTCAGAACTTAGAGGTTGTCATCAGGTCACTCTTCACTCTTCTCTCTTCAAAGTTAGGCAAATCTAAGGCATCGGCTCTTTCCCTGTAATTCAACTTTCAAAATTCTGGTATGTGTTGTGTGTGTGTGTGTGTGTGTGTGTGTGTGTGTGTGTGTGTGTGTGTGTGTGTGTGTGTGTGTGTGTGTGCGTGTACAGAAGAGTACAGATATGATACATATATATGAGGCAACACGAATTTAAAACTTTCTCCCCGTAACACACACGACTTTACTGTAATATGGCGTGTGTGTGTGTGTGTGTGTGTGTGTGTGTGTGTATATATATATATATATATATATATATATATATATATATATATATATATATATATATATATATATATATATATAGCGTTAATAAGATGGCCTTGATTAGGACCGTTGTTGCTCGTGCCGTCTCAGCTAACATGAAGACATTAGAGGAGTCAGAAGTGGGCAGGTGGCAACGTCAGTAGCCATGGACGGGCACGGGAGAGTGTGGGGGGGGACCATATGTAGGGCGTGATGGCCGGGAATAATGGAGCCAGCAGCAGCAGCAGCAGCAGCAGCAGCAGCGGCGGGAGCCGGCCTGGAACACACTATTGCCAGGAAACACACAGCGGTGCCTTAAGATTTACGCTGAGCCAATCATCCAGCTAACTCAGGGTGACTCATACTTCTCCCAAGCTGGATGGAAATATGTGGAGCTGCAGGCTATACTGTAGATACCACAGTAGTGTGTTGCCGCTACACTAGTGTGATGCTTACATAACAACCAGTGTGTTGCTGGGACACTAGTGTGACGCTTACTTAACAACCAGTGTGTTGCCGTTACACTAGAGACGCTTACTTAACAACCAGTGTGTTGCTGGGACACTAGTGTGACGTTTACTTAACAACCAGTGTGTTGCTGGGACACTAGTGTGACGTTTACTTAACAACCAGTGTGTTGCTGGGACACTAGTGTGTCACCCTCCCATCACCAGTGTGTTGTTGCAACACACTGGTGGCAACTGTTAATGTCTTGACTACCTGGCTATCCTGTCTTTACTATCAACAGACAGTTTCTCTGAGCTTAGCGTATCTGTGCAACAGTCAAGTTGATATTTCTTAATAACGGGTGATAACGTATCTCTCTTATCTTAGTTCCCGAGCAATGATGACGACGTAGACCAACGAGTTAGTGAGTGGTGCAACTCTAGGGTCTGGTGGCGGACGTTTTCAACTATCACCTGTACCAGTAATGCCCCTGCTCCTGTCTGATATTATATATATATATATATATATATATATATATATATATATATATATATATATATATATATATATATATATATATATATCATACAATATGGTATTAACATGTGTTGGTATAAGTAGAAGAGTAAGTATGAAGTGTACGGGTCAGGAGACATTACCAAGTGTGGCGAGGATCGAGCGCCAGTATGGCTTCATCCTGTGTGAGTGTAAGGGACGGTACTGAGCCGCTATTCCCCCACCTAACCCGCCAGCTCATTCACTCCTTTCTGTCGCCATCTTTCACCTATCCATCTAACTAGCCATGCAAAGCACTCGACTCCCTCATTCCCCTGTAACTATCCCTTCACCAAACCAGCCAGCCCTCCCACTCCCTTCCCTCCCTATGTTATCACTCATCCATCCCTCCCGCTCCGACACACACACACACACACACACACACACACACACACACACACACACACACACACACACACAGGCGTCGCTGGCCGAGTATGTTTACAAATGTGCTGTCACCTCCAACCAAGTGCCGCCGCCCAGACCCTGTCGCACTCCCGACCCTCCCTCCCTCCCCAGCACCCGCCATTCTAAAGTGGCCAAAACTTGCCACAAACATTCCACCGCCACACTCGAATTTATATTCCTTTATTTCAATATATATATATATATATATATATATATATATATATATATATATATATATATATATATATATATATATATATATATATATATATAATAAGATTTTGTAATAATTATGATTACTTCAGGATGCCATACGTAGGTGAATAACAGAGTGGTACAAGGTGGCAGGTTTGGGGACTCCTGACCACCGGGGCCAGCAGTGGTGTCATGCTTGGCTGGAGTCACACAGTCATGACGGTGTACGAGTCTTTGCATAAAGTTAAGTGAAGACTTTCTTCTTGGTAGACCCAGGGAGGGAGGACCCCGCTCTCTCCGAGGACTGGGAACAGATGTTGGTGGACATCACTATGGTCTGGCGTGGCGCATGGCAGCCGCCAGCCAAGGCTCATACTCCGCTACACACGCTGATTTAACATTAAGTATACAAACAGAAAACTGTTCTAATCCAGGCACTACCTATGGTCTTGTAGCGCCCTCTGTGTCGTGCCGACGTCATCAACGCATCAAGCTTTATAAACAGGTTGTTTACATCACTACCTGCTCCAACCAGAGTAATGACCAGTATCTGCTCCACACACAGTAATGACCACTATCTGCTCCACCCAGAGTAATGACCAGTATCTGCTCCACACACAGTAATGACCGGTATCTGCTCCACCCAGAGTAATGACCAGTATCTGCTCCACACACAGTAATGACCACTATCTGCTCCACCCAGAGTAATGACCAGTATCTGCTCCACACACAGTAATGACCGGTATCTGCTCCACCCAGAGTAATGACCAGTATCTGCTCCACACACAGTAATGACCACTATCTGCTCCACCCAGAGTAATGACCAGTATCTGCTCCACACACAGTAATGACCGGTATCTGCTCCACCGAGAGTAATGGCCAGTATCTGCTCCACACACAGTAATGACCACTGTCTGCTCCACCCAGAGTAATGACCAGTTTCTGCTCCACACACAGTAATGACCGGTATCTGCTCCACCCAGAGTAATGACCAGTATCTGCTCCACACACAGTAATGACCACTATCTGCTCCACCCAGAGTAATGACCAGTTTCTGCTCAACACACAGTAATGACCGGTATCTGCTCCACCCAGAGTAATGAAAAGTATTTGCTCCATACACAGTAATGACCACTATCTGCTCCACCCAGAGTAATGACCAGTTTCTGCTTCACCCACAATAATGACCAGAGGCAACCACCACAGTATACCATGCACACCTGTCTGCACCATCTGGCAGACACAGTACACACCTGTCTGCACCATCTGACAGACACAGTACACACCTGTCTGCACTATCTCACAGACACAGTACACACCTGTCTTCACCATCTGACAGACACAGTACACACTTGTCTGCACCATCTGACAGACACAGTACACATCTGTCTGCACCATCTGACAGACACAGTACAAGTACACACCAGTCTGCACCATATCACAGTCACAGTACACACCTGTCTGCACCATATCACAGACACCATACACACCTGTCTGACCCATATCACAGACACAGTACACACCTGTCTGTACCACATCACAGACACAGTACACATCTGTCTGCATCATATCACAGACAAAGTACACATCTGTCTGCACCATCTGACAGACACAGTGCGCACCTGTCTGCACTATCTCAGAGTCACAGTACATACCTGTCTGCACCATATCACAGATACAGTACACACCTGTCTGCACTATATGACAGTCACAGTACACACCTGTCTGCACCATACCACAGAAACAGTACACATCTGTCTACACCATCTCACAAACACAGCACACACCTGTCTGCACCATCTCAGACACAGTACACACCTGTCTGCACCATATCACAGACACAGTACACACCTGTCTGCACCATATCACAGACACCGTACACACCTGTCTGCACCATATCAGACACAGTACACAACTGTCTACACCATTTCAGACACAGTACACACCTGTCTGCACCATATCACAGACACAGTACACATCTGTCTGCACTATCTCAGTCACAGTACACACCTGTCTGCACCATATCACAGACACAGTACACACCTGTCTGCACCTTATCACAGTCACAGTACACACCTGTCTGCACCATATCACAGACACAGTACACAACTGTCTGCACCATCTCACAGACATAGAACACACCTGTCTGCACCATATCACAGACACAGTACACAACTGTCTGCACCATATCACAGACACAGTACACACCTGTCTGCACCATATCCCAGACACAGTACACAACTGTCTGCACCATATCCCAGACACAGTACACAACTGTCTGCACCATATCACAGACACAGTATACACCTTCTGCACCATATCACAGACACAGTACACACCTGTCTGCACCATATCCCAGACACAGTACACACCTGTCTGCACCATATCACAGACACAGTACACACCTGTCTGCACCATATCACAGACACAGTACACACCTGTCTGCACCATCTCACAGACACAGTACACACCTGTCTGCACCATATCCCAGACACAGTACACACCTGTCTGCACCATATCACAGACACAGTACACACCTGTCTGCACCATATCACAGACACAGTATACACCTTCTGCACCATATCACAGACACAGTACACACCTGTCTGCACCATATCACAGACAGTACACACTTATTTGCATCATATCACAGACACAGTACACACCTGCAGACATCATATCTATTGACGATTTGTTGATAAACATCACCAGAGGGAGGAGGAGGAGGGGTTGGCGAGCATACATCATCTAAACCATTATATCAAGTGTTTAGTATACGCTCAACATGAATGACACTGACCTGGTCAGAGTAATCATTGTACATAACATATTGTACTGTCGGCTCCCAGCAGACAACTTAAATGCCTCTCAGGAACTGTTTCTGACACTAGACAAGAAACCTCAAAATAAAATACCACAGCAGTAAACCAGTTTAGTAAACATGGGTTATACCCGTCTGTTTAGTAGACGTGGGTTATACCCGTCTGTACACTAGACGTAGGTTATACCCGTCTGTTTAGTAGACGTGGGTTATACCCGTCTGTACACTAGACGTAGGTTATACCCGTCTGTTTAGTAGACGTGGGTTATACCCGTCTGTACACTAGACGTAGGTTATACCCGTCTGTTTAGTAGACGTGGGTTACACCCGTCTGTATAGTAGACATGGGTTATACTCGTCTGTACAGTAGACGTGGGTTATACCCGTCTGTATAGTAGACATGGGTTATACTCGTCTGTACAGCAGACGTGGGTTATACCCGTCTTTATTGTAGACGTATGTTATACCTGTGTGTATAGTGGGCATGGGTTATACCTGTCTGTACAGTGGACGTGGGTTATACCTGTCTGTATAGTTGACATAGGTTATACCTATCTATAGTATATCAGTTTGGGAAAGTGTTTCCAACATGATCAAATGACTCCCCCTCTACTTTTCTCTGTCATGTCTATGTACAGAGAGAGAGGGAAGCCTCCCTCACAACAACAAGGACCTGACCTGACCGTCCTGTGGACCTTGATGAACCCCAGCTGGTGCTGGGGTAGCGGCTTTCTCACCCGCCCACCAAGACAACTTCCATGACCTTGGAAAGTATTGTGACCAAAGTTATGGGACGGTACTTTCTTTGTTTACAACGATCCTTGACTTTGTTCTTCAAAAGATGGAATGTGATCACGTTCAATATTAACTGTTAGGAATGTACTGGAGGACAACACATGCAGGCAAGGCTGGTCTGAGCCAACACTTCTGACGGTCCGCCATTACAGCCACAACCTTACTGTGGCAGGAGCCTCCCATTACAACCACAACCTTACTGTGGCAGGAGCCTCCCATTACAACCACAACCTTACTGTGGCAGGAGCCTCCCATTACAACCACAACCTTACTGTGGCAGGAGCCTCCCATTCCTAGCCAGGTCACAGATCTGGAGCGTCTTAGGTTCGCGGTGTTCACCTTATTTCACAAAGGAGTTTGAGGAATGTGAAGGTTCTGTATGGTGGCAACAGTGGCCTCGCCATCGACCTGCAGGAGTCATGATTCATTACTGGCGTCCATACACTTCATATCCTCCCGCAGGTGATGTAAGTGGCCGGACGACAATTTGGACGCCAGTACGGGCGGCCTGGGCTACTGCTCATGGGCTTTGCA
This sequence comes from Panulirus ornatus, assembly GCF_036320965.1. Classification (NCBI taxonomy): domain Eukaryota; kingdom Metazoa; phylum Arthropoda; class Malacostraca; order Decapoda; family Palinuridae; genus Panulirus; species Panulirus ornatus. The sequence goes on from NC_092233.1 coordinate 30,224,300, forward strand.
CCATCCAAGACATAGTTTAAACCTGGACCTTGTCTGCTGCATGTCATCAACACAGGTGCAGCTTCTACGGTTACCGTGTATGAACCACAGTAGGGGAGCCTCACATTCTGCCATGTCAACCTCATAAACACACACACCCTAGCCGGACACACGTCGTCATCGTCAGCAAAACACTCACCCCAGCCTGACACACGTCGCCATATCATCGTCAGCCACACACTCAACCCAGCCTGACACACGTCGCCATATCATCGTCACCAACTCACTCACCCCAGCCTGACACACGTCGCCATGTCATCGTCAGCAAAACACTCAACCCAGCCTGACACACGTCGCCATGCCATGGTCACCAACACACTCACCCCAGTCTGACACACGTCGCCATATCATCGTCAGCAACACACTTAACCCAGCCGGATACACGTCGCTATGTCATCGCCACCAACACACTCACCCCAGCCTGACACACGTCGTCATCGTCAGCAAAACACTCAACCCAGCCTGACACACGTCGCCATATCATCGTCAGCAACACACTCAACCCAGCCGGACACACGTCGCCATGTCATCGTCACCAACACACTCACTCCAGCCTGGCCCATATCAGCAGGTTGTCTTCACTTCACCACACAGCTCTTACTCAGGCAGGATGAGTGTGTTGACAACACGTAAATTGCCTGACAGACCCCTGGTGGCGGCGGGCGGCCACAGACTGTGGGGTCCCGGGAACCCTTCCCTACCCTCCATACCTCTCCCTCCTGACCACCGTGAGAGGCTGGCTGGCTGAGCTCCTCCAGGCGCCGGTGGCCTCCCGTCTTAAGCAGTAAGTGAGCCATAATTCACCCTAGCCGTCTGGGGGGGAAGTGGTCACAGGTTACGCTCTCATATGTAATGTGACATGACCTCATGACTCCTGACGAACACGGTGACGGCCTGACCTCGGCCACCTCGCCGCCTGGATACACATGTGTGGCTCAAGCTGTCTGGAGGGCCAGACTACCTGGGACGTCCACCATAACTACCTGGTCTGTACATCATATTACACACACACACACACACACACACACACACACATATATATATATATATATATATATATATATATATATATATATATATATATATATATATATATATATATATATATATATATATATTCCAGTATGTGTGATTTTACGAGTTTGTTAATACGTGCATTTCTTCACTACACTTCTACAGCTGAACCGTCGCAGGTAGAGGCCCCATACTGTGGGTGTAGGTGTACCTCAGAGTTTGTAATACCTTTTAAGGTGTAGCATGTAGGCGGTGGGGGCAGGTTACACCCACCAGAGGCTATCGTTCAAAACCCTTACACACGACACTTAGTTCACTACAGTGTATAAAATGTTGAGAAATGTATCAATAATATCAACACAGCAATCACTCACCTGACGTCCTCAACCCACCACTCACCCACCAAGGTCTACCTTAACCCACCACTCTCCCACCAAGGTCTACTTTAACCCACCACTCTCTCAGCAAGGTCTACCTAAACCCACCACTCTCTCAGCAAGGTCTACCTAAACCCACCACTCTCTCAGCAAGGTCTACCTAAACCCACCACTCTCTCAGCAAGGTCTACCTAAACCCACCACTCTCCCAGCAAGGTGTACCTTAACCCACCACTCTCCCAGCAAGGTGTACCTTAACCCACCACTCTCCCACCAAGGTCTACCTTAACCCACCACTCTCCCACCAAGGTCTACCTTAGCCCACCACTCTCCCACTAAGGTCTACCGTAACCCACCACTCTCTCAGCAAGGTCTACCCAAACCCACCACTCTCCCAGCAGGGTCTACCTTAACCCACCACTCTCCCAGCAGAGTCTACCCAAACAAACACTGTCCTGAGAGAGCCTTGCCTAACCTACCACTGTCCCAGGAAGGTCTACCCTATCCCACCACTGTCCCAGCAGGGTCTAGCCTAACCCACCTGGGATAGTAGCAGTACGCCAGCTTCCAGTTGTAGTATAGCCTCATGTAACCTACTTCACCTGGTGTTACCGGACTCCGCCTGCTTCAGGCTACACCGCGAGTGAAGAGTTACCTTTGGCGAGGCTGCCTCACTGATAGGACAGTCTTGTCAAAGAACTTTTCACGCTAAAGGAGCCTACATCTTCCCGCTACTGGAGGTAGCGCAGCAATGAGCTGCAAGAACTCTCTCACAGAAACTGATCTTTGGGTAATTACTGATGAGATGGAATATGTGGGGCTGAGGAGAGAACTATCAACCCATCTCAAGGTGGGGTACATGGGTATACATGGGGGGTGGGTCCTCAGCCAGGTCTGGGAATCGAACAGGGGAGCATGTGTTTCACAGGTAGTAAGGGTAACCCAGCGTGACCACCTGGTACATACTAGGGTCCACTGGTCCAGGAGGGACGCACCCAGCGCCCCAGCGCGACCACCTGGTACATACTAGGGTCCATTGGTCCAGGAGAGACGCACCCAGCGCCCCAGCGTGACCACCTGGTACATACTAGGGTCCACTGGTCCAGGAGAGACGCACGGAGTCAAGCGTGGGGAAGACCTCGTGCTGGGTCCTGCAGCTCGGACGAAGGTGGCGTCCTCCTGCACCAGAGACACGGTGGCGCGGGAGGTCGTCTCCGGGGGCTTGTGATGTGGCATAAACAGGAACTCCTCTACCTTACAGCTACAGTGAACGGTAACTACAGGAGAATTCTACAGTAGAGATACATACTGTACTATTACTACAGTTAGGGTTCTGCTGAACTACATAACGAAGTGGTATATCATCACACTGGTGTCCGACACATACACCCCTACACGTCAGCCTGGTGTCTGACACTGCCCCACACGTCAGCCTGGTGTCTGACACCATCCCACACGTCAGCCTGGTGTCTGACACCGCCCTACACGTCAGCCTGGTGTCTGACACCGCTCCACAAGTCAGCCTGGTGTCTGACACCGCCCCACACGTCAGCCTGGTGTCTGGTGATGCCCCAGGCATCTGGGGTAGCTCGTGTTATAGCCCTCCTCCCGTCATTGCTGACGATTTGGTGTCTCCCATCCACAGCGTCTCATGATCCTCTTACCCACCGTCACATGCACTTCTTGCCCACCGTCTCACGTTGGTCCTGTCCACTGTCTCATGCATATCCTGTCCATTGTCTCGTGCACTTCTTGCCCACAGTACCTCCTGTCACGTGCACTTCTTCCCCAAGAACCTCAGACCCCGAGTGGCAGTGTGTCCCTCCCTCTTCTACCTGCAGGTCCACCAGACAGACATCACGACGCTCCTCCCGTTCCAACTTCCACTAATATCATCCTCCATCACAGCCCCTCCTGCTTTGCAAGTCCCTTCCTCCCTCCGCCTCCCGCCTCCCCCACCCTGGGTTCTGGCCCTCCCCCTCAGTAAGAGGGGGGAGGGGGTCGTGGTATTCTGGGCCGGCGTCATTAGGTGTGTGGGCAGGTGAGGACATAATAGCTCTTAACAATACATAATGACACTCACGAATCATTAGCTTTCCTAGTTGCCCAGCCTCCATTACTTGGCTCACCATGTTTTGTTACATGACTTGGAAGGTGGAATCTGTAGGGTGATATGTGGAGGGTGGTATCTGTAGGGTGACATGTGGAGGGTGGTATCTGTGTAGAAAGATATGTGGAGGGTGGGAAATGCAGGGTGATATGTGGAGGGTGGTACCTGTAGGGTGACATGTGGAGGGTGGTATCTGTGTAGAGTGATATGTGGAGGGTGGGAAATGCAGGGTGATATGTGAAGGGTGGTACCTGTAAGGTAATAAGTAGAGGATGGTACCTGTAGGGTGATATAAGGAGGGTGACATCTGTAGGGTGATATGTGGAGGATGGTATCTGAAAGGTGATATGTGGAGGGTAATATCTGAAAGGTGATATGAAGAGGGTGGTATCTGTAGGGTGAAATGTGGAGGGTGGTATCTGTAGGGTGAAATGTGGAGGGTGGTATCTGTAGGGTGAAATGTGGAGGGTGGTATGTGTAGGGTGATATGTGGAGGGTGGTATCTGTAGGGTGATATATGGACGGCGGTATCAGTAGGGTAATATGTGGAGGATGGTATCTATAGGGTGAAATGTGGAGGGTGGTATCTGTAGGGTAAAATGTGGAGGGTGGTATGTGTAGGGTGATATGTGGAGGGTGGTATCTGAAAGGTGATATGTGGAGGGTGGTATCTACAGAGTGATATGTGGAGGGTGGTATCTGTAGGGTGATATGTGGAGGGTGGTATCAGTAGGGTAATATGTGGAGGATGGTATCTATAGGGTGAAATGTGGAGGGTGGTATCTGTAGGGTAAAATGTGGAGGGTGGTATGTGTAGGGTGATATGTGGAGGGTGGTATCTGAAAGGTGATATGTGGAGGGTGGTATCTACAGAGTGATATGTGGAGGGTGGTATCTGTAGGGTGATATGTGGAGGGTGGTATCAGTAGGGTAATATGTGGAGGATGGTATCTATAGGGTGAAATGTGGAGGGTGGTATGTGTAGGGTGATATGTGGAGGGTGGTATCTGTAGGGTGATATATGGAGGGCGGTATCAGTAGGGTAATATGTGGAGGATGGTATCTATAGGGTGACATGTGGAGGGTGGTATCTGTAGGGTAAAATGTGGAGGGTGGTATGTGTAGGGTGATAGGTGGAGGGTGGTATCTGAAAGGTGATATGTGGAGGGTGGTATCTACAGAGTGATATGTGGAGGGTGGTATCTGTAGGGTGATATATGGAGGGCGGTATCAGTAGGGTAATATGTGGAGGATGGTATCTATAGGGTGAAATGTGGAGGGTGATATCTGTAGGGTAAAATGTGGAGGGTGGTATGTGTAGGGTGATATGCGGAGGATGGTATCTGTAGGGTGATATATGGAGGGCGGTATCAGTAGGGTAATATGTGGAGGATGGTATCTATAGGGTGAAATGTGGAGGGTGGTATATGTAGGGTAAAATGTGGAGGGTGGTATGTGTAGGGTGATATGTGGAGGATGGTATCTGTAGGGTGATATGTGGAGGGTGATATCTGAAAGGTGATATATGGAGGGTGGTATCAGTAGGGTAATATGTGGAGGATGGTATCTGTAGGGTGATATGTGGAGGGTGGTATCTGAAAGGTGATATGTGGAGGGTGGTATCTACAGAGTGATATGTGGAGGGTGGTATCTGTAGGGTGATATGTGGAGGGTGGTATCTGTAGGGTGATATGTGGAGGGTGGTATCTGTACGGTGATATGTGGAGGTCGGTATCTGTAAGGTAATAAGTGGAGGATGGGACCTGTAGGGTGATATAAGGAGGGTGGTATCTGTAGAAAGATATGTGGAGGATGGTATCTGTAGGGTGAAATGTGGAGGGTGGTATCTGTCGGGTGATATGAGGAAGGTTGTATCTGTAGGGTGATATGTGGAGTGTGGTATCTGTAGGGTGATATGAGGAAGGTTGTATCTGTAGGGTGATATGTGGAGTGTGGTATCTGTAGGGTGATATGTGGAGTGTGGTATCTGTAGGGTGATATGAGGAAGGTTGTATCTGTAGGGTGATATGTGGAGTGTGGTAATCTGTAGGGTGATATGTGGATCGTGGTGTCTATAGGGTGATATGTGAAGGGTGGTATCTGAGGGTGATATGTGGAGGATGATATGTAGAGGTTATTTGTGGTTGGTCGTTTGTAGAGTGTGGTGTATGGAGGGTGGTTTGTGGAGGGTGATACGTAGTAAGTGGTTTTTGAAGGATTATATGTGGAGGGTGGTTAGTGGAAGGTGATGTGTGGGCGGTGATTTGTGGAGGGTGGTGGGCGGAGGGTGGTCTGGGGAGTGTCGTGTGTGGAAGATGGTTTGTGAAGGGTGGTTTGTGGAGAGTGATGTGTGAAGGGTAGTTTGGAGAGGGTGGTTGTTGAAGGTTGTTTCTGGAGGGTAATTGGTGGGGGTCATTAGTGGGTGTGCTTTGTGAGGAGTGGTCTGTAGTGGTGGTTTATACGGGTTAGTTTGTGGGGGTGATTTTAGAGGGATAATTTGTGGAGATGGTCCGTGGACGGTGTAGGTAGAGAGTGGCTTGTGAAGTGAAGTTTATGGTATGTGGTGTGTAGAGTATGGTGTGTCAGGTGTGTGGTGTGGCAGGTGGGTGGTGTGTGGTGTGGCAGGTGGATACTGTGTGGTGTGTCAGGTGTGTGGTGTGGCAGGTGGTTGGTGTGTGGTGTGGCAGGTGGGTGGTGTATGGTGTGTCAGGTGGATACTGTTTGGTGTGGCTGGTGGGTGGTGTGTGGTGCGTCAGGTATGTGGTGTGTGGTGTGGCAGGTGTGTGATGTGGCAGGTGGGTGGTGTGTGGTGTGGCAGGTGTGTGGTGTGTGGTGTGGCAGGTGGGTGGTGTGTGGTGTGGCAGGTGGGTGGTGTGTGGTGTGGCAGGTGGGTGGTGTGTGGTGTGGCAGGTGTGCGGTGTGTGGTGCGTCAGGTGTGTGGTGTGGCAGGTGGGTGGTGTGTGGTGTGGCAGGTGGATACTGTGTGGTGTGGCAGGTGGATACTGTGTGGTGTGGCAGGTGTGTGGTGTGGCAGGTGGGTGGTGTGTGGTGTGGCAGGTGTGTGGTGTGTGGTGTGGCAGGTGGGTGGTGTGTGGTGTGGCAGGTGTGTGGTGTGTGGTGTGGCAGGTGGGTGGTGTGTGGTGTGGCAGGTGTGTGGTATGTGGTGTGGCAGGTGTGTGGTGTGGCAGGTGTGTGGCGTGCAGTGTGGCAGGTGTGTGGTGTGGCAGGTGATTGGTGTGTGGTGTGGCAGGTGGGTGGTGTGTGGTGTGGCAGGTGTGCGGTGTGGCAGGTGGTTGGTGTGTTGTGTGGCATGTGTCTTGTGTGTGGTGTGGCAGTGGTTGGTTTGTGGTGTGGCAGGTGTGTGGTGTGTGGTGTGGCAGGTGGGTGGTGTGTGGTGTGGCAGGTGTGCGGTGTGTGGTGTGGCAGGTGGGTGGTGTGTGGTGTGGCAGGTGGTTGGTGTGTGGTGTGGCAGGTGGGTGGTGTGTGGTGTGGCAGTGGGTGGTGTGTGGTGTGGCAGGTGGGTGGTGTGTGGTGTGGCAGGTGTGCGGTGTGTGGTGCGTCAGGTGTGTGGTGTGTGGTGTGGCAGGTGGGTGGTGTGTGGTGTGGCAGGTGTGTGGTATGTGGTGTGGCAGGTGTGTGGTGTGGCAGGTGTGTGGTGTGCAGTGTGGCAGGTGTGTGGTGTGTGGTGTGGCAGGTGATTGGTGTGTGGTGTGGCAGGTGGGTGGTGTGTGGTGTGGCAGGTGTGCGGTGTGGCAGGTGGTTGGTGTGTTGTGTGGCATGTGTCTTGTGTGTGGTGTGGCAGTGGTTGGTTTGTGGTGTGGCAGGTGTGTGGTGTGTGGTGTGGCAGGTGGGTGGTGTGTGGTGTGGCAGGTGTGCGGTGTGTGGTGTGGCAGGTGGGTGGTGTGTGGTGTGGCAGGTGGTTGGTGTGTGGTGTGGCAGGTGGGTGGTGTGTGGTGTGGCAGTGGGTGGTGTGTGGTGTGGCAGGTGGGTGGTGTGTGGTGTGGCAGGTGGTTGGTGTGTGGTGTGGCAGGTGGGTGGTGTGTGGTGTGGCAGTGGGTGGTGTGTGGTGTGGCAGGTTTGTGGTGTGTGGTGTGGCAGGTGTGCGGTGCGCAGGTGTTCGGTGTGGCAGGTGTGCGGTGTGGCAGGTGTGCGGTGTGTGGTGTGGCAGGTGGTTGGTGTGTGGTGTGGCAGGTGTGCGGTGTGTGGTGTGGCAGGTGGTTGGTGTGTGGTGTGGCAGGTGGGTGGTGTGTGGTGTGGCAAGTGTGCGGTGTGTGGTGTGGCAGGTGGGTGGTGTGTGGTGTGGCAGGTGGGTGGTGTGTGGTGTGGCAGGTGTGTGGTGTGTGGTGTGGCAGGTGTGCGGTGTGGCAGGTGTGCGGTGTGGCAGGTGTGCGGTGTGTGGTGTGGCAGGCGAGTGGTGTGTGGTGTTGCAGGTGGTTGGTGTGTGGTGTGGCAGGTGTGCGGTGTGTGGTGTGGCAGGTGGGTGGTGTGTGGTGTGGCAGGTGTGCGGTGTGGCAGGTGTGCGGTGTGTGGTATGGCAGGCGAGTGGTGTGTGGTGTGGCAAGTGGTTGGTGCGTGGTGTGGCAGGTGTGCGGTGTGTGGTGTGGCAGGTGGGTGGTATGTGGTGTGGCAGGTGTGTGGTGTGGCAGGTGTGTGGTGTGTGGTGTGGCAGGTGGTTGGTGTGTGGTGTGGTAGGCGGGTGGTGTGTGGTGTGGCAGGTGTGCGGTGTGTGGTGTGGCAGGTGGTTGGTGTGTGGTGTGGCATGTGTGTAGTGTGTGGTGTGGCAGGTGGGTGGTTTGTGGTGTGGCAGGTGTGTGGTGTGTGGTGTGGCAGGTGGGTGGTGTGTGGTGTGGCAGGTGTGCGGTGTGTGGTGTGGCAGGTGGGTGGTGTGTGGTGTGGCAGGTGTGCGGTGTGTGGTGTGGCAGGTGGGTGGTGTGTGGTGTGGCAGGTGGGTGGTGTGTGGTGTGGCAGGTGGGTGGTGTGTGGTGTGGCAGGTGGGTGGTGTGTGGTGTGGCAGGTGTGTGGTGTGGCAGGTGTGTGGTGTGGCAGGTGTGCGGTGTGGCAGGCGTGCGGTGTGTGGTGTGGCAGGTGGGTGGTGTGTGGTGTGGCAGGTGTGCGGTGTGGCAGGTGGGTGGTGTGTGGTGTGGCAGGTGGGTGGTGTGTGGTGTGGCAGGTGGGTGGTGTGTGGTGTGGCAGGTGGGTGGTGTGTGGTGTGGCAGGTGTGTGGTGTGGCAGGTGTGCGGTGTGTGGTGTGGCAGGCGAGCGGTGTGTGGTGTGGCAGGTGGTTGGTGTGTGGTGTGGCAGGTGTGCGGTGTGTGGTGTGGCAGGTGGGTGGTGTGTGGTGTGGCAGGTGTGTGGTGTGTGGTGTGGCAGGTGTGTGGTGTGGAAGGTGTGTGGTGTGTGGTGTGGCAGGTGTGAGGTGTGGCAGGTGGTTGGTGTGTGGTGTGGCAGGTGGGTGGTGTGTGGTGTGGCAGGTGTGCGGTGTGTGGTGTGGCAGGTGGTTGGTGTGTGGTGTGGCATGTGTGTGGTGTGTGGTGTGGCAGGTGGTTGGTTTGTGGTATGGCAGGTGTGTGGTGTGTGGTGTGGCAGGTGGGTGGTGTGTGGTGTGGCAGGTGGGTGGTGTGTGGTGTGGTAGGTGTGCGGTGTGGCAGGTGGGTGGTGTGTGGTGTGGCAGGTGGTTGGTGTGTGGTGTGGCAGGTGGGTGGTGTGTGGTGTGGCAGGTTTGTGGTGTGTGGTGTGGCAGGTGTGTGGTGTGTGGTGTGGCAGGTGTGTGGTGTGGCAGGTGGGTAGTGTGTGGTGTGGCGTGTGTGTATTGTGGCAGGTGTGCGGTGTGTGGTGTGGCAGGTGGGTGGTTTGTGGTGAGGCAGGTTTGTGATGGGTGGTGTAGGATAGGCTGACTGGCAGGTGGGTGGCACTGGTCCTGGACACTGAGGAAGTGGGCCAGGTGGGTTGATGGTGATGAGGTGGGTGGGTAGAGGGAAGGCCAGCACGGGACATACCACATCTAACTACTACTGCAACATCATGTACATAGGGAGGAGAGGGAGAGAGCTGCTCATCCACTACAGTAACCAAAAGCAACTGTTGCCTCAGCTGGAGCAACTCACTAGCTACTGTTGACACAGAGAGAGAAACTTGACGAAAGTCCGTTTGTAAATACTCACATGAACTTGACGCTTTTACTGGAAAGAAAAAAAGAATTTGCGGTCAGAAAAACTCAAAAAAACAAAACATCAGCTTCCTATCACATATTTGACCTTTTAAATAACCAATTAAATGGGAGTAAGGCAACGTAAAATGTGGGATGACATTCTCTTGACCGCAAAAGCTGTGGTAGGGTTAGAGGTGTTGACCCTCCCAGTAGGACCACATCATCCGGGGTCCTGACCATCACTCTCTCTCCCTCTCTCTATCTTATCTCTCTCCCTCTCTCTCCCTCTACTGCTATTGGGGGGAACCACCGCCCCCTGCAGACCTGCTACCCGTCTTGCTCCCAGGTGTCTGTCTGCCTCCTGCCTGATAACAAGGGGTCATCATTCTTATCTACTTTAAAGTAAATCTGTGTCTAGCGGCTGCACCACAGAAAGGTGTCTTGTGCTTACCTCACATCACAGCAAGATGTGTGTCTAGTACCAGTGGTAAAATTCCTTCACAACAAAGTTTGTGTCATGGGCTTACCTCACAGAAGTGTGTGTGTGTGTGTGTGTGTGTGTGTGTGTGTCGGGTGGGGGGGTGGGGAATCCCCATTGAACAAATTACATGTCGTGGTCATGTAAAGCGAGTGTATCGCAGGTTCCCTCACCAGACGGGTGTACTGCCACCTCCTCCTAACAAAATACAGATTGTGTCTGTCTTGCAACAAGGAGGATGAGTGTTTTCCCTCATATATTATATCATTACTGGCTTGCAGTGCGTGGTGCAGCAGTAGTGACCTGCTCAGGACACCCAGGTCACCTCTGGCTAGCCCAGGGCGGCTCCATACGTCTAGTGATCTGCCAGCATTAGTGTCGAGGAACAAATGATCGTGTGTGAGGGTGTGTACACGGAGCAGCGCCTGCCTGGCTCTACACTGAAATGAAGTTGTTTGTATGGCAGATGATCACCAATGAAATCCAGTAAACATCACGACCATAACTTGTAAGGTGTATGGAGGACAGACAGTGTGGGACACCCAGGTCATGACCAGGGCTGCGGGGGACGGGGTCAGGGTTGTGGGGGGAAGGTCAAAGACTGTAAAGAAGGAGGGAAGGTTGTGGAGGTGGGAGTCAGAGGTTGTGGAGAAGTTGGGGTTTGGGATCATGAAGATGGAAGACAAGGGTTTTGAAGTAAGGAGAGTGTGGCAGACGGGGTTGTGCAGTGCAGCGGTCATGTGCTGTGGAGAGTGGAGTGAGGGGTCAGGGTCAAGGAATGGTTTGACCTAGGCATGACAGAGGGAGAGTTGAGGATCTGTGTGACCTGAGGATGAGGTACAGTAAGTCAGGGTGACCTGGGTAATACGTAGGGGGAGTCAAGGTGCTAGGTGTGAGCTGGGTATTATAGAGGGAGGGTCACGGTGTTCTGCGTGACCTGGGTATCACCAGGGAGAGACTAAAGGCAGGTCGGTCGTCCGTGGCCTTGTACACGACCCATGACGGTCGTGGTTGTCCATGACGTTGTACAGTGCCCAGGACGCTCGACCAGCCTTAGCGTTCCGTGGTCACGCATGGTGGGGGTCATGTGTGGGGCAGCGTGAGTAGGGCCGGCGGTCCGTGACTGCCGGCGGAAGGCACAGTGCCTCTTCCCCCCACTGCCTGCACCCTCACCCCGACCCTCACATGTCACCTGGGGACATCTATATAACAGACTGTATCGTGAAATCAAATCACACGACATAGGATATCGAGATTGTACATGGCTGGCGGACTGGCTCACAGATAGAGGACAACAACGATTGCTGTTAAATTGGGAAGCATCCGACAGTCTCACAGCGGGTCAAGTGGGCAGCCACAAGCCTCAGTTCGAAGCCCCAGACGTCGTATTATATCTATACTAATGACCAGACGACAAGGTTCACCAGTCACATCTTTAAACTTGCTAACGACAAAATTATACAATATAACCCAAGCGACGGATGATTATTATATAATTCAGAGAAACATAAACGAATTGATGCAATGCTCAGAATCATGGCTAATGGACCTCGATGTAGACAAAGGAAAAGTAATGCATTCTGGTCATACCTCATACGAAAATGAACCGTTTGGCACGACATTTTGAGAAATACAAAACAATGATGTACAGTCCACAAAACAATGATCGTGATCAAATAAACAAAACGCAAGTCCACAAAACAATGATCGTGATCAAATAAACAAAACGCAAGTCCACAAAACAATGATCGTGATCAAATAAACAAAACGCAAGATTTTATCGTTGAAAAAATATCACTGGCACGACGATATACACCAGCACACTACTCACTCTTCACAACATCCAGGAGGTCAGACAGACCTGACGTAGGATATGATGTTCAGTTGTGGTCATCTAACTTTCTTACTGAAGAAGAATGAACTAGAACACATACAAAGATGAGCAAGAAAACTAATTCCGTCACTCACGTCATAAACCTGGAGAAGAAAGACTCGGATCTATCATTTTCTCTTGAAAGGCGTAGATTCCACGGAGACCTAACAAAAGTTTTTTAAGATACTTGATAATTTCTGTAATATAACTTATAACCATCTTTTCAAGTCAGTCACACTTACAATCACAACCGTCAGAAATAACGTGTACAACTACAGCGATGTAAAGTAAATGTATCAATATATTTTCCTTTTTTACCAGAGTTATAACGTTAATCATTACTTAATTATCCATAGACATTGTCAAGGTTAACACTGCCACTACCAGCTACATTGATGGTAAACATCACTAGTGACCAGGAGTGTTCAAGAATGGTCATCTAACATGTATGTATTTCCACTTCGTTTTTCCTCTCAGTTAACTAAGATCCCTCTGCCCCAGAGTGCCATTCACTTCTCTCCTACAAAATGTCAGTACAACATGGCGTTCCTTCCTAGCTATAGTTTCCTGCCGACTGATACACTGGGTGGAGGTGGAGGTGTGGAGGAGCCTTCTGCTTTACCCTCCTACCTCCATCTATACAGGTAATTATGAGTCGAATATACTGGTACTGTCCTCCAGCAGGTTACCTCGTCATGGACCATCAGCTCTCGTCTTATTTGCATTTTCAGTGTACGTACATGAGAGCCACTTCATTATTGCATGTTTTGACTGTGAGGACTGGTTAACTCTTCCAGTCAGGAAAGATAATAATAATAATAATAATAATAATAATAATAATAATAATAATAATAATAATAATAATAATAGTAATAATAATAATAACATTATAATAATAATAATAATGATAATAATAATAATAATAATAATAACAACAACAATAATAATAATAATAATAATAATAATAATAATAATAATAATAATAACAATAATAATAATAACACTAATACTAATGATAATAATAATAATAATAATAATAATAATAATAATAATAATAATAATAATAATGATTTTTTTTTTTTTAGAAAGGTGCAAAAGGTGAAAAAGAGGGCAAATAAGAGTTGGGGTGAGACAGTATCATTAAATTTTAGGGAGAATAAAAAGATGTTTTGGAAGGAGGTAAATGAAGTGCGTAAGACAAGAAAACAAATGGGAACATCGGTGAAGGGGGCTAATGGGGAGATAATAACAAGTAGTGGTGATGTGCGGAGATGGCGGGAGTATTTTGAAGGTTTGTTGAACGTGTCAGATGATAGAGTGGCAGATATAGGATGTTTTGGTCGAGGTGGTGGTGTGCGAATGGGAGAATGGTTTGGTAAACAGAGAGGTAGTGAAAGCCTTGCGGAAGATGAAAGCCGGCAAGGCATGGGTTTGGATGGTATTGCAGAGGAAATTTTTAAAAAGGGGGTGACTGTGTTGTTGACTAGTTGGTGAGGATATTCAATGTATGTATGGCTCATGGTGAAGTGCCTGAGGATTGGCGGAATGCATGCATAGTGCCATTGTACCAAGGCAAAGGGGATAAAGGTGTGTTCAAATTACAGAGGTATAAGTTTGTTGAGTATTCCTGGAAAATTATATGGGAGGGTATTGATTGAGAGGGTGAAGGCATGTACAGAGCATCAGACTGGGGAAAAGCAGTGTGGTTTCAGAAGTGGTAGAGGATGTTTGGATCAGGTGTTTGCTTTGAAGAATGTATATGAGAAATACTTAGAAAAACAAATGGATTTGTATGTAGCATTTATGGATCTGGAGATGGCATATGATAGAGTTGATAGAGATGCCCCGTGGAAGGTATTAAGAGTATATGGTGTGGGAGGCAAGTTGCTAGAAGCAGTGAAAAGGTTTTATTGAGCATGTAAGGCACGTGTACGAGTAGGAAGAGAGGAAAGTGAGTGGTTTTCAGTGAATGTCGGTTTGAGGCAAGGGTGCGTGATGTCTCCATGGTTGTTTAATTTGTTTATGGATGGGGTTGTTAGGGAGGTAAACGCAAAATTTTTGGAGAGTGGAGCAAGCATGCGGTCTGTTGTGGATGAGAGGGCTTGGGAAGTGAGTCAGTTGTTGTTCGATGATGATACAGGGCTGGTGGCTGATTCGGGTGAGAAACTGCAGAAGATGGTGACTGAGTTTGGTAAAGTGTGTGAAAGAAGAAAGCTGAAAGTAAATGTGAATAAAAGCCAGGTTATTAGGTATAGTACGCTTGAGGGACAAGTCAATTGGGAAGTAAGTTTGAATGGAGAAAAACTGGAGGAATTAAAGTGTTTTAGATATCTGGGAGTGGATTTGGCAGCGGATGGAACCATGGAAGCGGAAGTGAGTCACAGGGTGGGGAAGGGGGAGAAGGTTCTGGGAGCGTTGAAGAATGTGTGGAAGGCGAAAATATTATCTCGGAAAGCAGAAATGGGTATGTTTGAAGGAATAATGGTTCCAATAATGTTATATGGTTGCGGGGCGTGGGCTATAGATAGGGTTGTGCGAAGGAGGGTGGATGTGTAGGAAATGAGATGTTTGAGGAAAATATTTGGTGTAAGGTGGTTTGATCGATAAGTAATGAAAGGGTAAGAGAGATATGTGGTAATAAAAAGAGTGTGGTTGAGAGAGCAGAAGAGGGTGTATTGAAATGGTTTGGTCACATAGAGAGAATGAGTGAGGAAAGATTGACAAAGAGGATATATGTGTCAGAGGTGGAGGGAACGGGGAGAAGTGGGACACCAAATTGGAGGTGGAAGGATGGAGTAAAAAAGATTTTGAGCGATCGGGGCCTGATCATGCAGGAGGGTGAAAGGCGTGCAAGGAATAGAGTGAATTGGAACGACATGGTATTCTGGGGTCGACGTGCTGTCAATGGATTGAACCAGGGTATGTGAAGCATCTGGGGTAAATAATGAATAATGAATAATAGTAATTATAATAATGATAATAATAATGATGATGATGATGATGATGATGATGATAATAATAATAATAATAATAATAATAATAATAATAATAATAATAATAATAATAACAATAGTAGTAGTAGTAGTAGTAGTAGTAGTAGTAGTAGTAGTAGTAGTAGTAGTAATAATAATAATAATAATAATAATAATAATAATAATAATAATAATAATAATAATAAAGCTCTCAATTCCCACTATGTTTTAACCAGTTTGTACTTTAGAGAGTATTTTTGTAAATCACAGCAGATCCTGGTCCTGACACACCACTATCACCATTCTCCTGGTACTGTGTGCTGTGGTAACCTTACAGTCACCTGGTGCTCCTGACACACCATCACCACTCTCCTGGTACCGTGTTGGTAACCTTACAGTCACCTGGTACTCCTGACACACCATCACCACTCTCCTGGTACCGTGTGGTGTGGTAACCTTACAGTCACCTGGTCTAGTGGTAGAACAACGAACGATTTTCGCTTAATAAAAAAGTGGAGATCGAGGACACACCATGCCCGTCGGGAGCATGAGTTCTGGTCGTGCGGTTGTGGCTGGATATCCTGCCGCCCAACAAGGACCAGGTTTTGTCCACCTGATCACCGGTACATAACTTTCACTAGCACGTCAATACAACTCATGACGTACAAATACCAGAGTCTATCCCCTCTGACCATTTTCCTGGAACGACATATATTACGCAAGTATCCCGCAGAATCTATCCCCATCCAAATGCCTTATCTATCCTTGTCCAGCCCCCTAACTCCGTGCACCTCCTTATCTTTGGCCAGTCTCTACCATCCCTAGTGTCCCTCATCCTCAGTCACAACCCTCCATCCCTCATCCTGTCACTATCCTCCATCCCTCATCCTCAGTCACAACCCTCTATCCCTCATCCTCAGTCACTATCCTCCATCCCTCATCCTCAGTCGCAACCCTCTCATCCTCAGTCACAACCCTCCATCCCTCATCCTCAGTCACAACCCTCCATTCCTCATCCTCAGTCACTATCCTCCATCCCTCTTCCTCAGTCACTATCCTCCGTCCCTCATCCTCAGTCACTATCATCCATCCCTCATCCTCAGTCACTATCCTCCATCCCACATCCTCATTCACAACCCTCCATCCCTCACCCTCAGTTACTATCCTCCATCCCCCATCCTCAGTCACAACCCTCCATCCTTCATCCTCAGTACAGCCCTCCATCCCTCATCCTCAGTCACAATCCTCCTTCCCTCATCCTCAGTCACAATCCTCCATCCCTCACCTCAGTCACAACCCTCCATCCCTTATCCTCAGTCACTATCCTCCGTCCCTCATCCGCAGTCACTATCCTCCATCCCTCATACTCATCACTATCCTCCATCCCTCATACTCATCACTGTCCTCCATCCCTCATACTCAGACACTATCCGCCATCCCTCATCCTTATCGCTATCCGCCATCCCTCATCCTCAGTCACTATCCTCCATCCCTCATCCTCAGTCACTATCCTTCATCCCTCATCCTCAGTCACTATCCTTCCATCCCTCATCCTCAGCCACTATCCTTCATCCCTCATACTCATCACTGTCCTCCATCCCTCATACTCAGACACTATCCTTCATCCCTCAATCTTATCACTATCCGCCATCCCACATCCTCATTCACAACCCTCCATCCCTCATCCTCAGACACTATCCTACATCCCTCATCCTCAGTCACTATCCTCCATCCCTCATCCTCAGTCACTATCCTCCATCCATCATCCTCAGTCACTATCCTTCATTCCTCATCCTCAGACACTATCCTCCATCCCTCATATTCATCACTATCCTCCATCCCTCATCCTCAGTCACTACCTTCCATCCCTCATCCTCAGTCACTATCCTCCATCCCTCATCCTCAGTCACCATCCTCCATCCCTCATCCTCAGTCACTACCTTCCATCCCTCATCCTCAGTCACTATCCTTCATCCCTCACCCTCAGTCACTATCCTCCATCCCTCATCCTCAGTCACTATCCTTCATCCCTCATCCTCAGTCACTATCCTCCATCCCTCATCCTCAGTCACTATCCTTCATCCCTTATCCTCAGTCACTATCCTCCATCCCTCATCCTCAGTCACTAACTTCCATCCCTCATCCTCAGTCACTATCCTCCATCCCCCATCCTCAGTCACTATCCTTCATCCCTCATCCTCAGTCACTATCCTCCATCTCTCATCCTCAGTCACTATCCTTCATCCCCCATCCTCAGTCACTATCCTCCATCCCTCATCCTCAGCCACAACCCTCCATCCCTCATCCTCGGTCTCTATCCTCCATCCCTCATCCTCAGTTACAACCCACCATCCCTCATCCTCGGTCACTATCCTCCATCCCTAATCCTCAGTCACAACCCTCCATTCCCCATCCTCAGTCACTATCCTCCATCCTACATCCTCAACCACACCCCTCCATCCCTCATCCTCAATCACTATCCTCTATCCCTCATCCTCAGTCACTATCCTCCATCCCTCATCCCCAGTCATAACCCGTCATCCCTCATTCTCAGTCACTGTTCTCCATCCCTCATCCTCAGTCACAACCCTCCATCCCTCATCCTCAGTCACAACCCACCATCCCTTATCCTTAGTCACTATCCTCCATCCCTCACCCTCAGGCACTATCCTCCATCCCTCATCCTCAGCCACAACCCTTCATCCCTTATCCTCAATCACTATCCTCCATCCCTCATCCTCAGTCACAACCCTCCACCCCTCATCCTCAGTCACTAATACTTCACCAATCCCTAGCCAGCCATCTCCATCCCCGGCCGTCCTCTACCACACCAAGCATACCACGTCCCAGCATCTCTGACCATCCTGTACAATCCTTCGTCAGCGTACAGGATCCCTAGTTACCCTCCACAATCTCCATCCTCATAATCATTCTCCACCATCCCTGGTCACCCTCCACAATCCTTGGCTACCCTTCACCATCTCTGGCCACCCTCCACCATCCCTGGCCACCCTCCGTCATCCCTGGCCAGACCCTCCACCATCTCTGTGGCCAGCCTGTAGTATTCCTACCATGGCTGGCCGGTGTCGTGTCCATCGCATGGCGTGACCTGGAACATCACATGTCTACACATACACAACCAAAGGTCGCTGACGTATATTGCCACGTTTAAATCCACGACCACTCGTTTCATTAGAGCCACGACAATCAGGAGTAGCGGATCCGTGTCAAAGGGAGCCACTACTGTTGTATATGGACCTATAACCTCCTCCCCCCGTGCCCCCCGCCTACTGCTGCCCCTCCACACACACCCCTCACTGGCTGACCTCTGTGTGGCCTGTACCACACCCCCAGCACACGGCCTCCATACATCCCTCACCACCAACGTGCGCCGCTCTCCATAAATCCCTAAGCACTATAAAAGGGGGAAACCGACTAATTAAGTGAGGCACACACAGTTCCCGGCTAACAGTCCCGCCGGCCGATAACAACGGTATTCATCAGCGTAACAGCTATTACTGCTGCCTCAATATTACCCGTGGTGATAACAGCTGTTACAGCTGCCCCACTCACTGCACGACGCGATAAAAAACAATCGCTCAATGTCTCTCTCACCTGCACCGCAAGTACTCACACTCACTCTATCAGTAAGGGTAGTACACACTCACAGTCACTCATTATAATACACTACCGACTCATTACACCTTAATAAGTACACTCTCTCCCATTCATATTGAGACACTATCTCCAGTGTCCTCGCATCACAACACTCCACTGTGCATACTCTCCGTCCAGTCACACCGATACACGCCTGACCAGCCACCTCTTCCTGTGTCTCCTCACGACAACACACTACTGTGAATTCCTCCCACTCACCCACCCCTGAGTACCCCGTGTTCTTTACTCTCTGGCATTTCCCACACAACACTCCACACCTTCTGGCACTCCCACACAATACCCCACCCTCTGGCACTCCCACACATTACTCTCCATCCTCTGGCACTCCCACACAACACTCCCCACCCTCTGACACTCCCATACAATACTCCCCACCTTCTGACACTCACACATAACACTCCCTACCCTATGGCACTCCCACACATCACTCCCCACCCTTTAGCACACCAACACAACACTCCACGCACTCTGGCACTCCAAGTCACGACTGTGGGATGCAGCAGTAACCCTGCAGCATCCTCCGTGCTCCTGCCTGCACCAGCACTCCACCACATTGCCTGGCGCACCTTGCCATGCTCCCGACACATCCTCTCACCACAGCATCAACACACCCTATCACAGACCCAAAACACTTTATCTCACTCCTGTAGACACCTTGTCTCAGTCTGTAACACGTTCTACCGCTGTCCCAACCTAAACCGGCGCCCCAGCCTTAACACAACCCAACCAGTCCCAGCACATCGTGTCACACTCCATACCATACTCTGCTGCAGTGCCTTACACATCCCGGAATAGTCCCAGGACACCGTAACCCAGTCCCTCATCACACCGTACCCCACCGGCCTCGGTTGCGGCGGCCGCCGTCACGAGAGACGGTACACGACCCCAGGAGGAACACCTCCCGACAGGTGCGCGGGGCCCGCTCCACCTTCCGAGGATAAGTACCTCCTTCATGGCCACCAGATAGCTGGCATAATTGGGGCTCCTCAACTTGGCGCAAGTTTTTAATCCAATTTCCCGTGGGTTAGAGTGGTCCTGGCCACCTGCTGCCGGTGGTGGCCAGAACCCACACACACCCAGCCTGTCATGGGTAGGCCTGGGGCTGACAGTGGTGGTGGGCAGGACCCACACACACCCAGCCAATCATGGGTCGTCTTGGGCTGACAGTGGTGGTGGGTAGGACCCACACACACCCAGCCTATCATGGGTCGTCTTGGGGATGACAGTGGTGGTGGCTTGGACCCACACACACCCAGGCTCTCATGGGTCGTCCAGGGGCTGACAGTGGTGGTGACCTAGGACCCACACACACCCAGCCTATCATGGGTCGTCTTGGGCTGACAGTGGTGGTGGCTTGGACCCACACACACCCAGCCTATCATGGGTCGTCTTGGGCTGACAGTGGTGGTGGCTTGGACCCACACATACCCAGCCTGTCATGGGTCGTCCAGGGGCTGACAGTGGTGGTGGCCTAGGACCCACACACACCCGGCCTGTCATGGGTCGGCCTGGGGATGACAGTGGTGGTGGGCAGGACCCACACACACCCGGCCTGTCATGGGTCGTCCAGGGGCCGACAGTGGTGGTGGCCTAGGACCCACACACACCCGGCCTGTCATGGGTCGGCCTGGGGATGACAGTGATGGTGGCCTAGGACCCACACACACCCAGCCTATCATGGGTCTTTCTTGGGAATGACAGTGGTGGTGGCTAGGACCCACACACACCCATCATAAAATTCATCCCTCCTGGAAATACCGAGACACCAAACACAATATTCCAGTTTTCTAAATATATCATCTGTACACCACTGTATCTTGATCTTTCAGGTGGTATTCCCTCCAGGGGTCTGGGTCACCGCCCCGGACAAGTGGTCTGGGGGCTTCACACTATCCCCTGGGGGAGGGAGGCAGGTGGAGCGGCCTCACATGATGCTACTACTACTGAAACATTTTAGTGTCAAGCACGAGAGAAAATGATTATCATTATGATCATTTGTATCACTGTTATAATTCTTCATATTGTTGTTTAGATGATAATAATAATAATAATAATAATAATAATAATAATAATAATAATAATAATAATAATAATATTGATAATAATGATAATAATAATAATTATTATGATAATAATAATAATAATAATAATAATAATAATAATAATGATAATGATAATAATAACTTTGCAACGGTTAGTTTAGGATGATGGGCCACAACATCATCAAATCTCACAATGGTTGTGTGACAATAACCCCAGGTGGGTGGTGTGACAACGCTTACCCCAGGTGGGTAGTGTGACAACACCCCAGATGGGTGGTGTGACAACACTTACCCCAGGTGGGTGCTGTAACAACCTTACTCTAGGTGGGTGGTGTGACAACACTTACCCCAGGTGGGTGGTTCTGACAACACTTACACCAGTTGGGTAGTGTAACAACACTTACCCTAGGTGGGTGGTGCGTTAACACTTACCCCAGGTGGGTGGTGTAACAACACTTACCCCAGGTGGGTAGTGTGACAACACTTACCCCAGGTGGGTGGTGTGACAACACTTAGCCCAGATGGGTGATGTAACAACACTTACCCCAGGTGGGTGATGTAACAACACTTACCCCAGGTAGGTGGTGTGATAACACTTACCCAAGGTGGGTGGTGTAACAACACTTACCCCAAGCGGGTGATGTGACAACACTTACCCCAGGTGGGTGGTGTAACAACACTTACCCCAGGTGGGTGATGTGACAACACTTACCCCAGGTGGGTAGTGTGACAACACTTACCCCAGATGGGTGATGTGACAACACTTACCTCAAGTGGGTGATGTGACAACGCTTACCAAAAGTGGGTGGTGTAACAACACTTACCCCAGGTGGGTGTTGTAACAACACTTACCCCAGGTGGGTGATGTGACAACACTTACCCTACGTGGGTGGTGTGACAACACTTACCCCAGGTAGGTGGTGTATCAACACTTACTCCAGGTGGGTGATGTGACAACACTTACCCTAGGTGGGTGGTGTAACAACACTTTCCCCAGGTATGTGGTGTGACAACACTTACCCTAGGTGGAGAGTGTGACAACACTTACCCCAGGTGGGTGATGTGACAATACTTACCCCAAGTGGGTGATGTGAAAACACTTACCCCAGGTGAGTGGTATAACAACACTTACCCCAAGTGGGTGATGTGACAACACTTTCCCCAGGTGGGTGGTGTAACAACACTTACCCCAGGTGGATGGTATGTCAACACTTTCCCCAGGTGTGTGGTGTGACAACACTTACCCCAAGTGGGTTACGTGACAATACTTACCCCTGGTGGGTGGTGTAACAACACTTACCCCTGGTGGGTGATGTGACAACACTTACCCCAGGTGAGTGGTGCGACAACACTTACCCTAGGTGGGTTGTGTGACAACACTTACCCCAGGTGGGTGGTGTGACAACACTTTCCCCAGGTGTGTGGCGTGACAACACTTACCCCAGGGGGTTATGTGACAATACTTACCCCAGGTGGGTTATGTGACAACACTTACCCCAGGTGGGAGGAGTGACAACACTTTCCCCAGGTGTGTGATATGACACTTACCCCAGGTGGGTGGTGTAACAACACTTACCCCAGGTGGGTTATGTGACAACACTTACCCCAGGTGGGTTATGTGACAACACTTACCCCAGGTGGGTGGTGTAACAACACTTACCCCAGGTGGGTGATGTGACAACACTTACCCAGGTGGGAGATATGACAACACCAACCCTAGGTGGGTAGTGTGACAACATCTACTCCCATGTGGGTAGTGTGAAAACATTAACCCCAGGTGGGTAGTGTAGCAACACTAACCGCAGGTGGGTTGTGTGACAATATTTACTCCCACGCGGGTAGTGTGACAACACTAACCCTAGGTGGGAAGTGCGACAACTACTACCACGCGGGTAGTGTGACAACACTAACCCTAGGTGGGAAGTGTGACACCTACTACCACGCGGGTAGTGTGACAACACTAACCCCAGGTGGGAAGTGACAACACTAGCCCTAGGTAGGTAGTGACAACATCTACTGCCACGCGGGAAGTGTGATAACACTAACCCCAGGTGGGAAGTGTGAAGACAATATTCCCGCAACTCTGCCAACAGTGTCACCGCCCCCCTCCCTCCACACACACCGCACGGCCACGGACCGGCCCCTTCCCCCGGCCCGCTCACCTTCTCTCCGACTTACTTTTAAGTGTTTTTGTGCGGAGAGATAAGTCACCGGCGGCATAATACAGATAATATAAGCCATGGAAAAGTCCCGGGGTTAATGTTCGCCATATTTCAAAAGTTGTCGCCTTGTAAGAAAGTATTAATGATATGTTCTTTCCTGATTGTTAACTTTTGGGCCACCGACGCAGGTTTTTCTGTGACATGAGCGCGAGGGGGAAAAAAAAAAACTGCATCTTAAGGTGTGAAGCACGTCTATAAGAATATCGTAAAAGAGAAGGAATTCATAAGATAAATTTGTTATCTCTGTTTACTTACAAAAAAAAGAGCATCAATTTTACTGTTTTGGAAACCAAGTTCGGGCCAAAACATATAGCATGCAAATGGTAAATTAGGAAACAAATTGCCTAATCAACTGGAATGCCTCTGAGAAAGACCTGCCATAAGCTAGTTTGACAATGTTTAGCCGAAAAACCTTAACCCCCATTTGAGGTCCCATATTTCGCGGGGTTACGAGCGTACGACTCATTAATGGGTTGTTTCCGGCAGTACTCGACGCTGCCAGACGTAGGAGCCAGCGGCGGGGAGGAGCGCCCCGCCTGGGACGGGAAGTCGGAAATCACCAGTAAATGAGGACGGTGGATTCAAAGCGAATTTTTATTAATCTTCTCTTCCCGTTCATTGCATGTTCGATTTATCGGATGACACGGACATATATTACCACTGTGGACGGAAAAACGGCCTGGAGTCGGGACCCTCATTTACATATCGTCTGATTTACATCCTCAATTTCGACCCGGAAAGGAAATATACGTGGTAAAGGTTACCTCAGACCTGATACCCTGAGTGATGTGCTCAACCTAACCTATTGCCCGCGCTCCCTCGGTATTAACTTATCGATTCTGAATTTTGAATACCATTTTGGGATTGGGAATCTTCAACTGAATTTTGAGAAGATATCTGGATATGAACTTTATACCGGGTTTATGTTTAGAATGTCCTTCATAAAAACGATGTAGGATTGCAACAGATGGGAGCCTGTATGGATCTTACTGATGGTTATCAAACTCATCAGTATCTTTAATATTACTGTATTTGTCAAACATAAGGCAGGTGGGTGGTGATAGTGGTGTAGGTGGTGATAGTGCTATGGGTGGTGTTTGTGGTGAGGGAGGTGTTAATAGTGTGGGCGGTGTTAGTGGTGGGGAAGATGATACTGGTGTGGGTGATGTTAATGGTGTGGGCGGTGTTAGTGGTGTAAAAAGTGAGTGGTGTGGATGTTGTTAATGGTGTGGGTGGTGTTGGTGGTGTTAGTGATGTGGGAGGTGTTAGTTGTGTGGGTGGTGATAGTGGTGTGGGTGGTGTTAATGGTGTGGGTGGTGTTAATGGTGTGGGTGGTGTTAATGGTGTGGGTGGTGTTAATGGTGTGGGTGGTGTTGGTGGTGTTAGTGATGTGGGAGGTGTTAGTGGTGTGGGTGGTGATAGTGGTGTGGGTGGTGTTAGTGTTGAGGGTGGTCTTGATAGTGTGGGCGGAGTTAGTGGTGTAAGAGGTGATAGTGATGTGGGTGGTGATAATGGTGTGGGTGGTGTGGGTGGTGTTAGTGGTGTTAGTGATGTGGGTGGTGAGGGTGGTGTGGGTTATGGTAGTGGTGTGGGTGGTGTTAGTGGTGTGGGTTATGGTAGTGGTGTGGGTTATGTTAATGGTGTGGGTTAAGGTAGTGTGGGTGGGGCGTGTTATGGTGGTGTGGGTGGTGCTAGTGGTGTGTGGTATGGTAGTAATGTGGGTTATGGTAGTGGTGTGGGCGGTGGTAGTGATGTGGGTGGTGTTAGTGGAGTGGATGGTGTTAATGGTGTGGGTTATGGTAGTGGTGTAGGTGGTGTTAATGCTGTGGGTGGTATCAATGGTATGGTTTATGTTTGTGGCGTGGGTTGTTAGTGGTGTGGGTGGTGTTAATGGAGTAAGTTATATTACTGGTGTGGTTTATGTTAGTGGTGTGGTTGGTGTCAGTCGTGTGGGTGGTGTTGGTGTGGGTGGCGTTAGCTGTGTGGGTTATGGTAGTTGTGTGGGTGGTGTTAATGGTGTGGGTTATGGTAGTGGTGTAGCTGATGTCAGTGCTGTGGGTGGTGTTAGTACTGTGGGTGGTATTAGTGGTATGAGTTATGTTTGCACTGTGGGTTAGGTTAGTGGTGTGAATGGTGTCAGTCGTGTGGGTGGTGTTAGTACTGCGGGTGGTATTAGTGGTATGGGTTATGTTAGTGGCATGGGTTATGTTAGTGGTGTTAGTGGAGTAGAATATATTATTGGTGTGGGTTATGTTAGTGGTGTGGGTGGTGTTAGTGATGTGGGTGGTGTTAGTGGTGTGGGTGGTGTTAATGGTGTAGGTGGTGTTATTGGTGTGGGTGGTGTTAAAGGTGTGGATGGTGCTAGTGATGTAGGTGGTGCTAGTGGTGTGGGTGGTGTTAGTGGTGTGGGTAGTGCTAATGGTGTGGGTGGTGATAGTGGTGTGGGTGGTGATAGTGGTGTGGGGGTGTTAGTGATGTGGGTGGTGCTAGTCGTGCGGGTACTGTTAATGGCGTGGGTGGTGTAAGTGGTGTGGGTGGTGTTAGTGGTATGGATTATGGTAGTGGTGTGGGTGGTGCGGGTTACGTTAGTGGTGTAGGTGGTGTTAGTGGTGTGGGTGGTGATAGTGTGTGGGGGTGTTAGTGATGTGGGGTGGTGCTAGTCGTGCGGGTACTGTTATTGGCGTGGGTGGTGTAAGTGGTGTGGGTGGTGTTAGTGGTATGGATTATGGTAGTGGTGTGGGTGGTGCGGGTTACGTTAGTGGTGTAGGTGGTTTAGTGGTGTGGGTGGTATTATTGGTGTGTGGGTGTTAGTGATGTGGGTGGTGCTAATCGTGTGGGTGGTGTTAATGGTGTGGGTGGTGTAAGTGGTGTGGGTTATGGTAGTAGTGTGGGCGGTGTTAGTGGAGTGGATTATGGTAGTGGTGTGAGTGGTAGTGGTGTGGGTGGTGTGGGTGGTGCGGGTTATGGGAGTGCTGTGGGGGTGTTAGTGGTGTGGGTTATGTCAGTGGCGTGGGTTACGTTAGTGGTGTGGGTTATGCTAGTGGTGAGAGTGGTGTCAGTCGTATGGGAGGTGAGAGGTGTGGGTGGTGCTAATGGTGTGGGTGGTGCAAGTGGTTGGGTGGTGCTAGGTGTGTGGGTGGTGCTAGTCGTGTGGTTGGTGTTAGTGGTGTGGGTAATGCTAATGGTGTGGGTAGCGCAAATGGTGTGGGCGTTGTTAGTGGTGTGGGTGGTGATAGTGGTATGGATGGTGATAGTAGTGTGGGTGGTGTTAATAGTATGGGTTATGCTAAAGGTGTGGGTGGTGCTAGTGGTGTGGATGGTGTTAATGTGGGTGGCGTCAGTCGTGTGGGTGGTGTTAGTGGTGTGGGCGGCGCTAGGGATGTGGTTGGTAATAGATGTGTGGGTGGTGATAGTGGTGTAGGTGGTGTCAATCGTGTGGGTGGTGATAGTGGTCAGGGTGGTGTCATTGTGGGTGGTGACAGTTGCGTAGATTATGGTAGTGGAGTGAGTGGTGTTAATGGTGTGTATTATGGTAGTGGTGTGGGTGATATAAGTGGTGTGGGTGGTGATAGTGGTATGGGTGGTGACAGTGGTGTGGGTGGTGTCAGTCATGTGCGTGGTGACAGTGGTGTGGATTATGGTAGCGGTGTGGGTGGTGTTAATGGTGTGGGTTATGGTAAGGTGGTGACAGTGGCGTGGATTATGGTAGTGGTGTGGGTGGTGTTAATGGTGTGGGTTATGGTAGTGTGTGGGTGGTGTTAATGGTGTGGGTTACGGTAGTGGTGTGGGTGGTGATAGTGGTGTTAATGGTGTGGGTTATGGTAGTGGTGTGGGTGATGTAAGTGGTTTGGGTGGTGCTAGGTGTGTGGGTGGTGCTAGGTGTGGTGGGTGGTGATAGTGGTGTGGGTGGTGATATCCTTGCTGCCAAATATCCAGGCAGGATCAGCCACTGCGAAAGGGATGAGCGTCCTCTGGCCCCACCTTACACCAGGAAGGGTAGCCTGCTGGGCCACCCACCCTGCCCCACCCGCGGTAGCTCCCCCACCCTCCACTCACGACCTCCGCCACCAGCATGGCAGACCTCCACTAATAATCCCAATTTCCCAGAGTTTCCTCTCCCTCCAACAATACCCTCCACTACTCTAGGTTCTCCACCCCTCCACTCCCAAGGGCTTCCCTCCCTCCACTAGTATCCTCCACTGCCATGGATTCCCCTTCCCTTCACCAGCACCCTCCACTACCCTGGGTTCCCGCTCCCTCCACCAGTGCCCTCCACTCCCCAAGGTGCCCCCTCCCTTCATCAGTGCCCTCCACTCAATAGGGTTTCCCCTCCCTCCACCAATACCTTCCATTAACCTGGGTTCCCCCACCCCTCCCACCACCAGTACCTTCTACTTCCCTGGGTGCCCCCTCCCCCCCACTAGTACTTTTCACTCCCTTGTGTTTCCCTTCCCTCCACCAGTACCCTCCAGTACCCTGGTTTCCTTTTCCCTCCACTCTTCCGGGTTCACTTTCCCTCGACCATTACCTCCACTCCCCAGGTTTTCCCCTACGTCCACCAGTACCCTCCACTACCCTAGGTTCCCTTCGTCCTCCAGGACCCTCCACTTTCCTGGGTTCGCCCTCCCTCCACCATTATCCTCCATCCCCCAGGGTTCTCCAGCCCCCCACTCTCCAAAGCTCACCATCCATCCACCAGTACCATTCACTCCCCACTCTCTACCTTCCCTCCACCAGTGCCCTCCACTCCCCATTCTTTACCCTCCCTCCACCAGTACCCACCACTTCCCAATGTTTATTTTCCTTCTACCAATACCCTTCACTCCCTAGGGTACATTCTGTCTCTACCAGTACCCTCCACTCCCCAGGGCTCACCCTCCACTCCTCGGGGCTCACCTTTCCTCCACCGGTACCCTCCACTCCCCAAGGTTCACCCTTCCCCAGCAGTACCCCACTCCCCAGGGTTCGCCCTCCACTCCCCAGGGTTCATCCTCTACTCCCTAGGACTCACCCTCCACTCCCAAGGGCTCACCTTCACTCCTCAGGCCTCACCCTCCACCCCCCAAGGCTCACCCTCCACTCCCTAGAGCTCACCCTCCACTCCCCAGGGCTCACCCTCCACTCCCCAGGGCTCACCCTCCACTTCCCAGGCCTCACCCTCCACTCCCTAGGGCTCATCCTCCACTCCCCAGGCCTCACCCTCCACTCCCCAAGGCTCACCCTCCACTCCCTAGAGCTCACCCTCCACTCCCCAGGGCTCACCCTCCACTCCCCAGGGCTCACCCTCCACTTCCCAGGCCTCACCCTCCACTCCCTAGGGCTCATCCTCCACTCCCTAGGGCTCATCCTCCACTCCCCAGGCCTCACCCTCCACTCCCCAAGGCTCACCCTCCACTCCCTAGAGCTCACCCTCCACTCCCCAGGGCTCATCCTCCACTCCCCAGGGCTCACCCTCCACTCCCCAGGGCTCACCCTCCACTCCCTAGGGCTCACCCTCCACTCCCCAGGCCTCACCTTCCACTCCCTAGGGCTCATCCTCCACTTCCCAGGGCTCATCCTCCACTCCCCAGGGCTCACCCTCCACTCCCTAGGGCTCACCCTCCACTCCCCAGGCCTCACCCTCCACTCCCTAGGGCTCATCCTCCACTTCCCAGGCCTCACCCTCCACTCCCCAAGGCTCACCCTCCACTCCCTAGAGCTCACCTTCCACTCCCCAGGGCTCATCCTCCACTCCCCAGGGCTCACCCTACACTCCCTAGGGCTCACCCTCCACTCCCCAGGCCTCACCCTCCACTCCCTAGGGCTCACCCTCCACTTCCCAGGCCTCACCCTCCACTCCCTAGGGCTCACCCATCACTCCTCAGGCCTCACCTTCCACTCCCCAAGGCTCACCCTCCACTCCCTAGGGCTCACCCATCACTCCTCAGGCCTCACCCTCCACTCCCCAAGGATCACCCTCCACTCCCTAGAGCTCACCCTCCACTCCTCAGGGCTCACCCTCCACTCTCCAGGGCTCACCCTCCACTCCCCAGGCCTCACCCTCCACTCACCAGGCCTCACCCTCCGCTCCCTAGGGCTCACCCTCTACAACCCTGCCATTCAGTTCCCCGTCCCCGAGTCTGGCCACCCCGAGGCCTGAGGAGGCAGGGAGGGTCGCCCGTGAACAGTATTATCATAGCCTGGCAATAAATTTATCGGCGCTTTATAAATTTATCCCGACTTGGGAATAATGTGGCGAGCGAGGAGGCATATTTCGCCACTTTTCAAATGCACCCGCCGATAGCTGGTCGCATTTTATGGTGCATGAATGTGATAACGTCGTCATCAGGCCCCGCGCACAATATCACCGCGATTTAAAATCTCACCATTAGCCTCTTTTTTGTGTGTTTTTATGCAAAATACTGTTTGAGGGGGGAGGGGGGGAGTCCATTATGCCCATATTTCTTGTTTATTTTTATGGTTTTCACCAGGACAATGGCGGGTCCGACTGTATCTCTCGCGGGGCTAATCTCACAGGCCAGGGCGGCGTATTCCCCCGGGTGAACGCCTTCCCGACACATGCCCTGCTACCCCCCCAGGCCTGGGTCCGTCACTGCCCAGAAGTGGGTCCTCCAGACCCCTAGGCGTAGGTCGATCGGTATCCAGGTGTGGGTCGATCAGTCCTCAAGGCTTAAGTCGATAAGTGTCCAGGTGTGGGTCGATCCGTGTCCAGGTGTAGCTAGGTCAGTGTCCAGGTGTGGGTTGATCAGCCCCTCAGGCGTACGTAGATCCGTATCCAGGTATGGGTCGATCTGCCCCAAGTCGTGGGTCAGTCAGTGTCTATGTGTGGCTCGACTCGATGAGTGTCCAAGCATAGGTCGACCAGTGTCTAGGCGTGGGTCTATCAGTGTCCAGGTGTGGGTCGGTTAGAGACCAGGTGTGGGTCGGTCAGCTTCAAGGAGTGGGTCTAACAGTGTCCAGGCGTGGGTCGATAGGCGTCCAGGTGTGGGTCGATCAGCATCCAGGCGTGTGTCGATTAGTATCCTGGCTTGGGTCGATCAGTGTCATCCTGTGGATCCATCGGTGTCGAGACCTTGGGTCGATTCGCGTCGAAGCGTAGGTAGATCAGTTCCCGGTTGTAAGGTCGATTAGCGTTCAGGCATGAGTTTATCAGCGTTCAGGTTAGAGTCGATTGCCCTCATTCCGTGGGTCGATCACCGTCCAGGCGTGGGTTGATTGGCGTCCAAGCACGGGACGACTTGTATCTCGATGTGGGTCGATCAGCATTCAAGCACGGGTCGATGGGTGTGCTGGCATGGGTCGATCAGCGTCCTGGTAGAGTTTGATTCATCTGTCGGTCGAGGGCTGGCATCGTCGAGGAGCAGGTCGAAGATCGGCGTCGAAGAGTAAATCAGGTATCAGAGTCGAGTGGGTTGATGGTCGACGTCTAGGAGCTGGTTCAGGGTGGTCGATCTGCGGCGTCGAAATCCTAACTGGAAGGTTGGCATTGAGTCATGGGTTAAGAGAAGGTGTCGAGACGTGGGTTCAGGCTAGCAGCAAGGCGCGGGTACAGGTCGTCGCCGGGAGTCGTTCGTCAGGCAGGAACCGATGGTCGTCTTCGAGGCGTGGAGCCAAATTGTCATGAGGCGTGGGTTGAGGATTGGTCATGAGGCGTGGGTCAAGGTCTATCGTCGATCCATGAGTCGAGGGGAGGGTCAACAACAAGGCGTTCAGCGTCAGAGTCATAGAGTCTGGGGTCAGTGTCGAGGCATGGAGATAGAAGTCAGAGTCGAGGGGTCGACTTCGAGGCGTAAGTCGATAACTGACGCCGAGGTGTGGATCAGAAGTGGGCGAAAAACTCGTCGGTTGCGGACTGCCGTCGAAGCTTGGGTTCGAGTCGTAGGTGCAAGGGTTAGCGTCAAGTTCTGGCGTCGGTGGCTGGCGTGGAGGGCGAGCAGGGAGTGTGGTGTGAGTCGTCATGTCAGTTACCCAATATTACTGATATTGTAATGTTTACTCAAGGAACAGAAGGACAGCGTGGAGAGATAAGGAAGAGTGGCTCGGAGCCAATACAAGAAAGTGACAAGGAAGAGTGGCTCCGTGTGGTCCCCGGAGCCATCTCAACACAGTGACAAGGAAGAGTGGCTCCGTGGGGGCCTGGAAGCCACCTCAACAAAGTCTACGTGCTAACTACGACATGAGAGTTTGTACGTACTTCCAGGCGGGCATTCCCCAAACCAACCGGTCTCCTCTGTATACGTACCTGTAGAAGACAACATCTACATTACAAACTTGCTCTCATCTCTAACTATCTGCACTATGGCAAATGGAAATATTTTGCTTTAAATTAATATGGAAATTAATGGTAAGGCATTAATGAATAAAAATCACAGGTACTGACCTATACATGTATACTTACTAAATGGTGCATGTCTACAAAGGCGTTATTCATAACAAACCCCCCACCCCTCACTCCACACACACACACACACACACACACACACACACACATACACACATACACAAGCGCACAAGTTGGACCAGGGGGACACCACTCTGAGCCGGGGCCAGTAGGGGGCGGTATCCCCGAAAAATATGCAAACGTCCTCTTAAGGACCAGGGGCCACAAAATGGATTAGGACGCAGTTTAGGAGGGAATTTGACGGAAACGGGTCGCGTGGAGGGCGGTCCTTGTCCCTCCTCCACTCAGTCACAGATCCTCTATTCTGCCAGCCCTTCACAGCCCCTCCCACCGTGCCCCTCCGACAGCGTGTCGCCCCATCATGGGACACTAACCCACTCCTCTCATTCCCTCACCCGTGGCGCATGGCTCACCGCCCCTTCTCTCTCGCAGCTCACTACTCAGCAAAACCAGCAGCTTTCATCGAGACACATGTCGATGGTAACACTCGCCGTGTGGCCGGAGCCTGAAGGAGGAGGCCGTGAGATGAACCCAGAGCGCACTAGGGAGTAAATGAGGCGCAAACCACAAAGAAAATCCATATAACTTGAGGTCAGTGTAAGGCATTAAATTTCGGCAGACGAATAAACGAGTGGCAAAAAAGCAAATGTTGACGAGGGAAGCTGGGATATGTGGCGGAGTGGTGAAGGCCGGGCTGCCTCATGACCTCCCTCCTGCCTACACCTTCAGGAGAGGAGGTATGTCACGGGAGTGAGGGGCGTGTCGTGAAGACCCGGACATGTAAGGTCGTACCTCTCACCTGCCTGCACCCACAGGAGAGGAAATAGAATATAACAATGAGGTTTCGGCCCTGTAGGATCGTCTCCATCACCTGCCTGCACCAACGGTCGCCACAAACTCTCATGTAAACCTTGTGCTGTTAGATCAGCGTCAGGCGACGGGGAGGGAGGCGGTGAATACTTCAGAACATCATGCAAAAGCAGGACGGATGAAGAACGTAGAGGAGGATACACGGAGCAGGGCAAAGGACGAGTGTTCAGGAGGACAGATGGATCAGGTTGTGAAGAGATTATGGAGGAGGACAACAAGATGAGGATGAAGGAAAACCATCGACGGGGGGGGGGGGGGGGGGCATCAGAAGTAAGGAAAGCCGTTGAGGAGGACAAGATCAGGATGAAGGAAGGCCGTGGGGGAGAAGGACAAGATCAGGATGAAGGAAGGCCGTCGGAGAGAAGGACAAGATCAGGATGAAGGAAGGCCGTCGGGGAGAAGGACAAGATCAGGATGAAGGAAGGCCGTCGGGGAGAAGGACAAGATCAGGATGAAGGAAGGCCGTCGGGGAGAAGGACAAGATCAGGATGAAGGAAGGCCGTCGGGGAGAAGGACAAGATCAGGATGAAGGAAGACCGTCGGGGAGGACTAAGAAGAAGGCGGGGTGCAGGGCAGATGATGACCTGGCGGCCATAAGTGCCAGGGCCAGCCACCCCTGCTTTGCATCCCGACCCCAGCAGATGAACGGCTACACCTCCCCCCAGTGATCGCCACACGCTACTCCCTCCCACACTCTCTCCCTCTGTTCCTTTGTCTCTTTTGTCTTCCTCCCTCTCGTCTCCTCCATCATCTAATGTCCGGATCCTTCAGACACACTGAATCCATCACTAATGTGTCCTACACAGCTGTACACTTGGTGCCCTGCATGGTGTCGGGTCTCCTCGGCCGCTGCTGCAGCTCTCTCGCTCACAAGGTCCTCTGGTCTGACCAGGAGATGGGTGGCCTGAGAGAGCCCCGTGCCAGGGTAAGGCCTGACGAATCTTCAACGGCAGCTCTAGTATGACGGGAGGCTGAGATAACACTGGGGCTCTCTACTCACTCACTCACCCTGCCAACTGTATCAGCTCCCCACCGCCAGCCTCACCCCTCCGCCGGCCTTCCGGCTGGCGTGGCGTGGCCTGCTGGTCACCAGGTTATCACTCCAGGATCATCTTCTTAATTACAGATACTGTTATAATGTTTGAACTCACATAACACTTAAGTACATTAATGATTCTTAAAATTTCTTCCCTCCATCTTTGGCGTTATGAAGATATCACAGAGTTTTACGGGCGCTTGACTGTGGCAGGTGTGGGTCACACAAGATGACTGTGGCAGGTGTGGTTCAGCCAAGATGACTGTGGCAGGTGTGGGTCACATCGATGACTAGGACATGTTTGGGTCACATTAGATGACTGAAGCTGGTGCGGGTCACAGCAAATGACTGCGGCTGGTATGGTTCACAAGACTTTCAAGATCAATAAATGCACAGATGAAAATCGACAACCAATAACACAGAGAAAGCAGTGTCACCCGGAGTGTCATGTGACCTAAGATCATCATTCCCGATATCCCTCAGAGCGAGATGTGACCTGAGGTCACTAAGATAATTCAGCCGCTGGTGATATGAAGTATGGACAGCAGCAGAGACGATGTGAACCTCTACATACTTTATCATTTTAGTGTTGATGTCAAGTTCTCCAACTCCAACCACAGCTTAGCACACTATCGTCGTCTTATTCTAAATATAAGATATATTCAACATTTGCATATATATATATATATATATATATATATATATATATATATATATATATATATATATATATATATATAATAATGGTGATGTGAGAAGGAGATGGAGTGAGTATTTTGAAGGTTTGTTGAATGTGTTTGATGATAAAGTGGCAGATATAGGGTGTTTTGGTCGAGGTGGTGTGCAAAGTGAGAGGGTTAGGGAAAATGATTTGGTAAACAGAGAAGAGGTAGTGAAAGCTTTGCGGAAGATGAAAGCCGGCAAGGCAGCAGGTTTGGATGGTATTGCAGTGGAACTTATTAAAAAAGGGGGTGACTGTATTGTTGACTGGTTGGTAAGGTTATTTAATGCATGTATGACTCATGGTGAGGTGCCTGAGGATTGGCGGAATGAGTGCATAGTGCCATTGTACAAAGGCAAAGGGGATAAGAGTGAGTGCTCAAATTACAGAGGTATAAGTTTGTTGAGTATTCCTGGTAAATTATATGGGAGGGTATTGATTGAGAGGGTGAAGGCATGTACAGAGCATCAGATTGGGGAAGAGCAGTGTGGTTTCAGAAGTGGTAGAGGATGGGTGGATCAGGTGTTTGCTTTGAAGAATGTATGTGAGAAATACTTAGAAAAGCAAATGGATTTGTATGTAGCATTTATGGATCTGGAAAAGGCATATGATAGAGTTGATAGAGATGCTCTGTGGAAGGTATTAAGAATATATGGTGTGGGAGGAAAGTTGTTAGAAGCAGTGAAAAGTTTTTATCGAGGATGTAAGGCATGTGTACGTGTAGGAAGAGAGGAAAGTGATTGGTTCTCAGTGAATGTAGGTTTGCGGCAGGGGTGTGTGATGTCTCCATGGTTGTTTAATTTGTTTATGGATGGGGTTGTTAGGGAGGTAAATGCAAGAGTTTTGGAAAGAGGGGCAAGTATGAAGTCTGTTGGGGATGAGAGAGTTGGGAAGTGAGTCAGTTGTTGTTCGCTGATGATACAGCGCTGGTGGCTGATTCATGTGAGAAACTGCAGAAGCTGGTGACTGAGTTTGGTAAAGTGTGTGAAAGAAGGAAGTTAAGAGTAAATGTGAATAAGAGCAAGGTTATTAGGTACAGTAGGGTTGAGGGTCAATTCAATTGGGAGGTGAGTTTGAATGGAGAAAAACTGGAGGAAGTGAAGTGTTTTAGATATCTGGGAGTGGATCTGGCAGCGGATGGAAACATGGAAGCGGAAGTGGATCATAGGGTGGGGGAGGGGGCGAAAATTCTGGGGGCCTTGAAGAATGTGTGGAAGTCGAGAACATTATCTCGGAAAGCAAAAATGGGTATGTTTGAAGGAATAGTGGTTCCAACAATGTTGTATGGTTGCGAGGCGTGGGCTATGGATAGAGTTGTGCGCAGGAGGATGGATGTGCTGGAAATGAGATGTTTGAGGACAATGTGTGGTGTGAGGTGGTTTGATCGAGTAAGTAACGTAAGGGTAAGAGAGATGTGTGGAAATAAAAAGAGCGTGGTTGAGAGAGCAGAAGAGGGTGTTTTGAAATGGTTTGGGCACATGGAGAGAATGAGTGAGGAAAGATTGACCAAGAGGATATATGTGTCGGAGGTGGAGGGAACGAGGAGAAGAGGGAGACCAAATTGGAGGTGGAAAGATGGAGTGAAAAAGATTTTGTGTGATCGGGGCCTGAACATGCAGGAGGGTGAAAGGAGGGCAAGGAATAGAGTGAATTGGAGCGATGTGGTATACCGGGGTTGACGTGCTGTCAGTGGATTGAATCAAGGCATGTGAAGCGTCTGGGGTAAACCATGGAAAGCTGTGTAGGAATGTATATTTGCGTGTGTGGACGTATGTATATACATGTGTATGGGGGGGGTGGGCCATTTCTTTCGTCTGTTTCCTTGCGCTACCTCGCAAACGCGGGAGACAGCGACAAAGTATAATAAATAAATAAATATAAATATATATATATATATATATATATATATATATATATATATATATATATATATATATATATATATATATATATGGATGTGGATGGGGAGCTGTGGTTTCGGTGCACTGTTACATGACGGCTGGAGACTGAGTGTGAACGAATGTGGCCTTTGTTGTCTTTACTGGCGCTACCTCGCACACATGAGGGGGGGTATTTCATGTGTGGCGGGGTGGCGATGGGAATGAGTGGGGCAGCTAGTATGAATTGTGTACATGTGTGTGTGTGTGTGTGTGTGTGTGTGTGTGTGTGTGTGTGTATGTATACGTTGTGATGTATAGGTATGTATATTTGCGTGTGTGGACATGTATGTATATACATGTGTATGTGGGTGGGTTGGGCCATTCTTTCGTCTGTTTCCTTGCGCTACCTCACTAACGAGACAGCGACAAAGCAAAATAAATAATAATATATATACATATATATATATATATATATATATATATATATATATATATATATATATATATATATATATATATATACGCACACAAGAGAGTCAAAACTATAGAATGAACTGAAATACGACGTGTAACACATCAAACACCAAGACTTGCATCATAGCCAACAGCTCGAGCAATACCACAGCCAGCACCATGACCTGAGCTCTGACCAGTACCATGACCTGAGCTGTGACCAGTACCATGACCTGAGCTGTAACCAGTACCATGACCTGAGCTGTGACCAGCACCATGACCTGAGCTGTAACCAGCACCATGACCTGAGCTGTGACCTACATGATGACCAGTACAGTGATCGGAACTTGTGATCAGCATCATTACCTGAACTAGAAAATACATCAAGACCAGAAGTACGACCTGACCTGTAACCACACAATGACCTATATCGTGACCTCTGACTAGCACTGTGTCTCGGCTCGTAATCTACTCTGACCTGAACTGTGACATGAACAGTGACCCTAAGTGACTCATGTGACCTCTAAAGAAAAAACTCGTTCAGTCTTATGTTCCGACAAATGTCTATTCCAGTTGATCCTGGACGGTCGTGATGATGATGGGGGTCAGGCCTGACCTGCCTCGACCGCCTCTGGCCCACTCAGGTCGAGTGGGCGAGAGACACAAGATCCAGCAGAGCACATGACCTCACCCCACCTGCAGGCTGCACACCTACTCCAGGGGCAGTAGCGCCACACTTGGGGAACCTCTGGGGATAACTATGGGTATGACGAGTGGCAGCAGTGGTGGTGGCGGTGGAGGGTCAGGTGGACGGCGGTGTGGAGGAGGGGCGACAGGGGGCCGAGCACCATGTAGGTGGCAGCACTTGGCAGGGGAATAAAGAGTCTGGAGATGGCCTCACTGGAGGTCATCACCATATCATTATACTCGGCGGGGATTGGAGGGGACTCAAAACACTGGCCAAATTTTTCTTTTCAGGGGACTTGAGTAAAGTCCATCTCAGGGTTTTTCTGGAGGGAGGATCTGGTGCACATTTAGCATATTCATGTGATAAGTCTGGTGATCCCCCCTTGTGTAAAAGGCCAGCTTTATGTGCTCTACTTTAGACGGCATCATAAGTGATACCGCCCGGGCTCGGCCAGTATTGGCTCCGCCGCCACCCATCATTTGGCCCCTCCACCACCATATTCCTGCCAGGCCACCTCTCATCCACTCCCATCCCCCCCAGTCAACCTGTCATGGCTGGCTTCCCCATCCCCCTTAGTCAACCTGTCCTGGCTGGCTTCCCCATCCCCCTTAGTCAACCTGTCATGGTTGGCCTCCCCATCCCCCCCAGTCAACCTGTCATGGCTGGTTTATGACTCACTTCATCAGTAAAATCACAACATAATTTGCCAGCGACAACAAAATCACGGAGTAAAGGACAAACAAGATTGTTTACTGACTCAGAAATATTGAGACAATTCGATTCAGAGACATTGATTAATGGACTTCAGTGTGGCCAGATGCAGAGTAATGCATTCTGGTGATATGAATGACGAACACCAATATATAATGTCTGGTAAGCCATTAGTTTACGAGGAAAAAGAACATGGGGTGTTAATCTGTGATGACCTGGGTGTTAATATGTGATGACCTAAAATACATAAAGCACTGCGTGGCTGCATATCACAAAGCTAACAGAATGTTGTGTTTAATAACCAGACATATAAACTATAACATGAAGGACACACTAGCTTACTGTGCATAACACACTTAGAATACGCTGTGTAGTTATGGTTACCAAATGATGAAAGAGGAAGAAAAACTGGAACGAATGCAAAGAAGAGCAACGAAAACAATTGCGGTACTTACAAACAGTCTTCAGGAAGAACTAACCACTCAGAGTCCTGAATTATGTTATTCTATAAAAAATACACAGCTTCCAAGGATATCTAACAGATGTTTTCAAAATACTTAAGAATTGCAACAACATGAGTGAAGA
Source organism: Panulirus ornatus (assembly GCF_036320965.1). NCBI lineage: Eukaryota > Metazoa > Arthropoda > Malacostraca > Decapoda > Palinuridae > Panulirus > Panulirus ornatus. The sequence continues at coordinate 30,262,598 of NC_092233.1, forward strand.
TAATTTCTTCTCTTTAAATGGAAAAAATAACCACCAAAAATAATGGCATGAAGTTCAGGGAAAGAAGCTGTAACATCAGCATGGGCCAGAGTATCAGCAGGAGAGTTATAGAATATTAGCATAAACCACGTCAGATATTGTCAAGGAGAAGACTATCAATACTTTATGCTTAAGCTCAGACAAACACTTTATTGACATCAATCATCAACGAATAAACGTCTTCAAAAGTGACGTTCAGCGACGGAAATTTGATAAGAATATATTTTCCATTCACACTTTCCTATAAAATTCCCATGTCGGTATAACCTATGTGCTACATCGTAGTATTTTCTTGCCGGATATGTCGAGGGAGGACAGTACGTGGGAAGGAGCCTTCTACTTTACTGTCTTGTCTCCATCTATGTAAGTAACGAAGATGGGATACTGTAACTGTACACCATCAGGTAACCACTTAATACATCAGATCTGTTATATGTGTGTCTTATGTACGCCACCCCCCCCCCCCATCCCTCACGTCATGTACCTCCCCTGGCAATGTGTCATGGATGGGTCTCCCTACAGTCCCATGTAACTCCCACAGTCGATCTGTCATGGACTGGTCTCTCTCCACTTCCCACATCCTCCAAAACATTTGTTTATGAACCACAGTCTTCATGAAGGATCCATGTTGATGTTGGTGATCCTGGCACACGCCATCATAACCAGGGGGACACGCTGACTACAGGGGTCTTCCCGCTAGCCATAATGATGACGTAGCCACCCCACGAACCATCCTGACAACATAACCAGCAACTGACAAACAACATAGCCTGCCCGAGAGTCACTCTGACAACATAGCCTGCCCGAGAGCCACTCTGACAACATAGCCTGCCCGTTAACCACCCTGACAACAAGGCCGGCCTCAGGGCCACTTTTCACCAGAGCAGCTCTGTCTGAGCCAGACAACAGCTCTACATCTACCTCCAAGGGATAGACTCCCTAGACCAATAAAATCCTCCCCAGCAGGACTGGTGGGGGAGCGGGGAGTGTGTCAATCCCTGGGTCCCGCCGTGTGAGCCCGGCGCCTGGCCCGCCACCCACTGCCCAGTAATCCACATACTCAGCTGCTCCAGATTTCCATGCCAAATGTTCCTCCTGCTGGAAGGCAAGGAGGGCCGGGAGGTGGAGGCCAAATGCTGCCAGGACATGCTCAGCCACCTCTTGGCAAGAATATATATATATATATATATATATATATATATATATATATATATATATATATATATATATATATATATATATATATATATATATATGGTTTCCTCCGTTATCAGAACTTGGAGTTTATGAGACAATTAGGAAGATTTAATCTTCACACATTATCAATTACCATAAACAATGTGAAATCACGTAATGATTAGTTTGAGGATAATCATTATTCATGAGAGTATCAGTTCATGAAACCATTTACATAGTGAGGGAAACCTTAGACAGGGTGAGTCTAACATCATCTGTGGCGACGGTGATGTTCACTATGGCCACAAAGACAAACTGTAGGAGGTGATGTTTAATCTGCCTGACTGCAAGTCTCGCTCGACAAAGTACAGTACGCTAGCGTGGTACACCACGTATCTCTTGTGGTGGCAGTAGACTGTACAAGAGGTATTTTGCATCCACATTATTACCCTAAATATTCTCCCCCCCCCCCCCCCCAGCCGACTTTGGATGTGAATATGATATATTTCTGAACCCAAGACTGAAATCTTAATCATCTTTTTTCCTCTCCCAAGTTCACGTCTTGCATCACTGTGTCATCTTCATCTCTGATCGGGAAAATGATAGTACGACACCACACTTCTCTTGATGTCATGATCAACTGGGGAGAACATGATAGCCTAAACATATCAGTATATAAGAAAGAATCCACTACCACACTGACACTCACTACCTTACATTACATGATGTAGAAGGAAAAAAACAAAAACAAAAACAAAAACCCCAGATGTGTCTTTAGTACTGTTAGGATCACATCACATGTGTCACCAGCACTGTGGTCACGAGGAAGATGTTCACACTAAGCAAGGTTTTGGTGGCTGTGCGGCGCCTACGACGGGTCACTCCCTCTGGTCCAGCAGCCTGGAGGACATTCCATTCTGGAGCGTCAGTTACGCCCGTTTGTTTACCACATGAAAAATGTTCTTCATTAAATGAGAACCATGAGGGCACGCAAGAAACCATGGCCAAAACTGGAGTTACTACTGATTTTCAACATACACTCCATAAGTCATATGTTGATGAAGAAGAAATCGAGAGATACAGAGGACGCAGATGTAGACATGTGTCTGCTGTACCTGTGTCCTAGTAACACTTGGGGGGGGGGGGGGGGGCACCACCAGCCACCTCCTCGGGTCAGGTCAGATTGCTCAAGTTATATCTGAGATCTCCAGAATATGTATCATTGTAATGTTGGAGGCTCCGGTCACGGACAACAGTCTACATCAAGGCCAGACCTCTGAATTATAAAGGGATAAAGAAGAGACGAGAAAAAGCATTTCCGAATTTTGGAGGAAAATAAAAACCTGTCCTTTGAAAAGTGCCAGGTCATATCTACTGGGAAAGACACGAGAGGGTAGAGAGTTCCAAAGCTTCGAGGTGTAGGGAAAGAAACAGTTATCAAAACGGCCCACCCTTGAGTCGCCACCGGCCACATAGTAACCATATGACGTAGCAGCTTGCCAATATTGTGTAGTCTAGCTAATAGTGGGGGCACACAAACAGCCAGATGTCGGGAGCAAAAATCAAAATAATACCTATAGAAGAGGGAAAGTGAACCACCATTGCGGCCTAGGGCAAGTGGGTCAAGGTTTGAGGTTACCCTGGGATAGCTAACAGGTCGGGTCGTTTTCGAGCCAACTCTGTCAAGTAAGGATGTAGAGCTAGAACTAACCCAAACGTGAGAGCAGTACTCCATACAAGGACGGATCATTTTCTTAAGAGGCAGACTTAGATGTTTTATTGACATGGTATCCCAAGAGAGAGTGGATGTTACTGTAATTCCAAGTATGTTCACAGAGCCGAGAGGTGGAATTACAGATCCGTCAAAGGAGAAAGGAAAAATGTGAGGAATTTTCGTAAGAGAGATGGGCAGGAAGTGGCTCTTGGAAGCATTAGATTTAACCAGATTTCGTCTACCCCACTGAGATATCCTGTTCAAGTCTAAGTTTATTAAGTTGTGTCGAGACGACATGCAGATCGAGAGAGAGAAGGAGCAGATTCAAAGGATGTGGAGGAATGCAGTGTTGAGTCGTCAGCATATAAGTGCATTTCGTTATCTGTAAAAAGAAATCGTTGATAAAAAGGAGGAAAAGTGTAGAAGACAGGACAGAACCTTGAGGGACACCGCTGTTCACGGAGATGGATCGGCCAGAGAGGAGAACAGATATGAGGGAGCAAAGTAAGGGAGGCTAAAGATGAGACCCCGATGCCACACCCTGTCAGAAACTTTGGATACATCGAGGGTAACTACACTGATTCCCCCAGATCTTTGAGGGATGATGACCAAACATTAATAAGATCGGAAAGAATATCACTAGTGGATCTCGCCTTACGGAACCCATACCGATAATCAGAGTGAAGACTTGCGATTCAAGATGTTTGAAGATATGGGAGTTGAGGAGGGATTGAAACACTTTGGAAACACTAGATTTCAAAGCAACATGACGATAGAGTGGTTAGAACGGTCACCCTTCTTAGGGAAGGGATGTACCAATGTACGCTTCCAAGGAAATGGAAAAGTTCCGGTTCCTAAACAGAAATGAAACAGACAAGCAAGCACAGGTGCAAGTTCAGAGGCACACTGTTTCAGTACACGGGGATGGATGCTATCAGGATCAAAATAAGGCTTGCTTGCGACGAGAAAAAGAAGCGCTTTTCGAACACTTCGAAAACAGATTATGGGAAGAGGCATAAGATTAGTAAGAGGAGTATCAGAAGTGGGTGGGGGGGTGAATGAATGTTAGTCATCCAAGATGGAGTTAGAGGAGAAGCGGGTACCAAAGAGTTGCTTTGTCTCCGGGAGAGACAGCTATAGTACCGTCAGAAAGGAAATATGATGATCAGAAACTATTATGGAACCATATAATGAAGACTGCAAGAGATGTGGTTTTCGTCTACATGTTTTAGGTGCAATGATTAGTTCTACACATACATACATACACACACACACACACATATATATATATATATATATATATATATATATATATATATATATATATATATATATATATATATATATGTAAGGATGTAAGGCATGTGTACGTGTAGGAAGAGAGGAAAGTGATTGGTTCTCAGTGAATGTAGGTTTGCGGCAGGGGTGTGTGATGTCTCCATGGTAGTTTAATTTGTTTATGGATGGGGTTGTTAGGGAGGTAAATGCAAGAGTTTTGGAAAGAGGGGCAAGTATGAAGTCTGTTGGGGATGAGAGAGCTTGGGAAGTGAGTCAGTTGTTGTTCGCTGATGATACAGCGCTGGTGGCTGATTCATGTGAGAAACTGCAGAAGCTGGTGACTGAGTTTGGTAAAGTGTGTGGAAGAAGAAAGTTAAGAGTAAATGTGAATAAGAGCAAGGTTATTAGGTACAGTAGGGTTGAGGGTCAAGTCAATTGGGAGGTGAGTTTGAATGGAGAAAAACTGGAGGAAGTGAAGTGTTTTAGATATCTGGGAGTGGATCTGGCAGCGGATGGAACCATGGAAGCGGAAGTGGATTATAGGGTGGGGGAGGGGGCGAAAATTCTGGGGGCCTTGAAGAATGTGTGGAAGTCGAGAACATTATCTCGGAAAGCAAAAATGGGTATGTTTGAAGGAATAGTGGTTCCAACAATGTTGTATGGTTGCGAGGCGTGGGCTATGGATAGAGTTGTGCGCAGGAGGATGGATGTGCTGGAAATGAGATGTTTGAGGACAATGTGTGGTGTGAGGTGGTTTGATCGAGTGAGTAACGTAAGGGTAAGAGAGATGTGTGGAAATAAAAAGAGCGTGGTTGAGAGAGCAGAAGAGGGTGTTTTGAAGTGGTTTGGGCACATGGAGAGAATGAGTGAGGAAAGATTGACCAAGAGGACATATGTGTCGGAGGTGGAGGGAACGAGGAGAAGAGGGAGACCAAATTGGAGGTGGAAAGATGGAGTGAAAAAGATTTTGTGTGATCGGGGCCTGAACATGCAGGAGGGTGAAAGGAGGGCAAGGAATAGAGTGAATTGGAGCGATGTGGTATACCGGGGTTGACGTGCTGTCAGTGGATTGAATCAAGGCATGTGAAGCGTCTGGGGTAAACCATGGAAAGCTGTGTAGGTATGTATATTTGCGTGTGTGGACGTATGTATATGCATGTGTATGGGTGGGGGGGGTTGGGCCATTTCTTTCGTCTGTTTCCTTGCGCTACCTCGCAAACGCGGGAGACAGCGACAAAGTATAATAAATAAAATAAATAATATATATATATATATATATATATATATATATATATATATATATATATATATATATATATATATATGTATATATATATATATATATATATATATATATATATATATATATATATATATATATATATACCGTCGACGATGTTACCGTATTCCGCCTCTTCGAGGTTACACCGCCCGTGAAAAGTCACCTTTTAACCAAGATGTACATATGGGAGTACAGTCTGGAAGCAGCTCAGCCTTGGGCTATAGGAGCCTTAGGAAAGGTACAGGATAACATCATTACTCTGCCCCATAAACTGCCTAACGAAGACAAGTGGTCTATATGGACGAGTCTCACAGTGAAGTGACGGTGGTAACATCCGGGGACTTAGATCACGTGTTCACGACGGGGAAGCACTGCGTCTGGCATGACGGGAGGGAGGGCATGACGGTGAGGATGGCCCTTCTGGCCACCTCACCCTCGTCTGGACATTCGCGAGACTTGGGTTCAGCGCAGTGTTACCGGACTCCACCTCCACATGGCTACACTTCGAGCGCAATGTCACTTTCTGCGAGGCTGGATCGTCGTCAATAAATGGTAAGAAACATCTCGCTTAGGAAATCCTCTTTCTAAAATAAGTCATCCTTTCCCTGCTCCTGCGCGCAACGCATTCGCCAAACTACAGGAGCGCCATAGAAGGAGTCGTCCTGGGCTTTATACGTACATTTGCTAACACTATTTCTCCTTACCTGAGTGAATATCAGATAAGGAAGCAGGTATATATTATTCCTGACGCCTTTTTCATAACTTCTTTTCTTGTTTCATCATAAATATGAAAGACCGACATTACGTTGCGCACAGTGGTAGGTGAGTGGAGGAACATGTGAAGGTAACAGTGGATGCGATGGTCATTGTGCTTACATCCACAGCTCGTTCACTGAGGTCGCCCCACTAACCCACCACCGATATTGGCAAAGTATTACAAGTAGATATGTACACACTTATAATCAATCTGATATGACGCCCATTAACAAACAACACTTGCGTCACAAAACGTTATAACACAGGAGCAGAGGCGTCTACGCACACATACCGACCACAACGGCCACACACAGCCTGGTGAACACAGACTCGGGCACAAACAAGCACAGACAGACGTGAGAGTAGGCAAACAGACGGTAAAACCGAGGGCTGAGGGAGACACAGAGGCCCACATGTGCCTCTTCCCAGGGATCCGTCAACGTCAGCACCAGTGGTGGCAGAGACTGGCGGCAGGAGCGGCGGCAGGAGCGGCAGCGGTGGCAGGATAGGAGTACCTTACGCCTTCCCTCCAGCCGGCTGCCACCTGAGGCCCTTGTGACCATACACCCCTGTGGGACGTGATGGTCCCCAACCCCAGCCACCTCGGCCGTCTTGGTGCGCCTTACATTCTTCACCTCAACGCAAGAACGCTCCGGTATCAGCCCGTCCACCACACCACACCACAGCGGCTACTGGAAAAGGAGCAGAAAAGGAGCATCCACGATCATCCTCGGACCCTATTGCACCACTTACCCAGAGGTGATCAACGCACGTTTCTCTCAGCTATAGACCTTTTCTGACAATTTGGGATGATTGCACCATACTCGCCACCGTCACCTCTTTCCACCTGAGATCCCTTGGCCCCGAGTTGTACTTTGGCACCAGAATGCATCGAGCCCATCCAAGCTCATAAAGATCACTATAAGAACGGTCCTCTGCCAAACAATAGACTAACGTCTCAGTGTTTGCGTAAAGAATGTCTTTTCAACACCCATATCTAAAGCTATGGCGATAATGTATTTCCCCTACACATTTCCAGCCTTCGGCTGAGGTTAATTCAATTAACCTTTAATTATCATCATTTACCACATTTTCTCCTCCCGTCCCTCGTGGCCGCTTCTCGACTAGGCGGCCTTCAGTCTGGCCGACTACCCCTGGTGACTCAGTGTGTGAGCCGCTACAAGTTGTCAGGTAATGTCCTCTCCGGCTCCTCACAGGCACTGTAGTAACCTGAGGGAGTGAGGGGAGGCCTCTGGTCCTCTCCCGTCCCCTGGCCAACCCTCCCCGGGACCCGCCAACGCCCGAGGGTGTCGTAAACAAGGCAATTTGTGGGAGGCAACCATCTCTAAACGCACCTGCCTGACGACTGGGGGAACACGGTTAGAGAGGTGTAAATGAAACACTTGCTGCAGATTTACAGTTGCAGATCTTTGTATAATGTCCATTGTGACGTATGTTGTAGGTCTTGTGGCGACTGCTGGATCCACCACAGGCCGGGACCATGAACGCTCGGTGGAACACCACAGCGACAGAGAAAGTCGGTGGTTCAACGTGTCAACGCCATTGAGAACGCAACAACAGCGGAGAATATCGTGGAGTTACTATGAGGTCCATTGTTCAGTTTAATCACCACAGTAAGGGAGGAATGTGCTGCAAGGTTCGGCGTGTCACCACAGCAAGGGAAGTGTGTGGAGTTGCTGTGTCACAGCCTTCTGTGTGTCACCACAGCAAGGGAGGAGCGTGGAGTTGCTGTGTCACAGCCTTCTGTGTGTCACCACAGCAAGGGAAGTGTGTGGAGTTGCTGTGTCACAGCCTTCTGTGTGTCACCACAGCAAGGGAGGAGCGTGGAGTTGCTGTGTCACAGCCTTCTGTGTGTCACCACAGCAAGGGAAGTGTGTGGAGTTGCTGTGTTACAGCCTTCTGTGTGTCACCACAGCAAGGGAGGAGCGTGGAGTTGCTGTGTCACAGCCTTCTGCGTGTCACCACAGCAAGGGAAGTGTGTGGAGTTGCTGTGTCACAGCCTTCTGTGTGTAACCACAGCAAGGGAAGTGTGTGGAGTTGCTGTGTCACAGCCTTCAGTGTGTCACCACAGCAAGGGAAGTGTGTGGAGTTGCTGTGTCACAGCCTTCTGCGTGTCACCACAGCAAGGGAAGTGTGTGGAGTTGCTGTGTCACAGCCTTCTGTGTGTAACCACAGCAAGGGAAGTGTGTGGAGTTGCTGTGTCACAGCCTTCTGTGTGTCACCACAGCAAGGGAAGTGTGTGGAGTTGCTGTGTCACAGCCTTCTGTGTGTAACCACAGCAAGGGAAGTGTGTGGAGTTGCTGTGTCACAGCCTTCAGTGTGTCACCACAGCAAGGGAAGTGTGTGGAGTTGCTGTGTCACAGCCTTCTGCGTGTCACCACAGCAAGGGAAGTGAGTGGAGTTGCTGTGTCACAGCCTTCTGTGTGTAACCACAGCAAGGGAAGTGTGTGGAGTTGCTGTGTCACAGCCTTCTGTGTGTCACCACAGCAAGGGAAGTGTGTGGAGTTGCTGTGTCACAGCCTTCTGTGTGTCACCACAGCAAGGAAAGTGTGTGGAGTTGCTGTGTCACAGCCTTCTGTGTGTCACCACAGCAAGGGAAGTGTGTGGAGTTGCTGTGTCACAGCCTTCTGTGTGTCACCTCATCATGGGAGCAGTGTTGAGTTGCTGCGATGGAACTAGTAATGTTATCTTGCTATCATATCATGTATTACAAATGTTATCTTACTAGTATCTTAACTAGTAAAGTGACATCATTATGAATGATTTTACTAGACCTTCAATGAGATATCAGACTGGCCACTGGGGATGATCTGTCAGACCTTATCCAGGCAATATGGCCACACTATCTCAACCTTGTCTTTGCAATATGACCTTCCAGTGAGGACACTGTATGCCAGGGTAGCCATATCCCTCCCTGTACCTGGGGGTACCTCTGACTCTCCCACCCCCAGCAGGTAGCGGGAGAGGTGAGGACACACTTACATACTACAGCAAGATCCTTCCTTCCTCCATGACCACAACATCCTACACACACACACACACACACACACACACACACACACACACACACACACACACCAACAGCTCCCCCCTGTATTCTTCCCCTTCCCTCAACACTCGCCCACATCTTCACCCCCTCTGCTCCTAAAGTCTCCCTATTCCCTGGAGACACGCCCACGTCTTCCCGTGCACGCCCATGCCCAGGCCCTGCACAGCTGTAAGCTCCGAGTCCAGAAATGTTCCTGGTGGTAACGTAAGTCAAGTCATAATTATAAAGCGTATTTCATTCAGAGGGAACATTAGCATTATCGATAGAGACGGTAATTATATTCCAGCTCCCTCGTTAGACGAGACTGTAACTTGATATCTTGTATTCTGAATTTGTCTTCCTTCTTGGGAAACAAAGGCGGCCGCGCACACTCATCAAATTATGATCAGTCAGACACAATAAGTCTTTAATCTTTATGCGATATTTCTGACCCCGGCCACCAGGCCACAGCCAAATTACTTGTGGAGAATATCAATGAGGCTTTGTAAGTGGGCGTCAGATACAGCCTGCCAACTCATGTAAAAAACATAAAAGAGATATCGTGTCTAAAATAATTATTCTTCTTCCCGTAACCTCCGGCTACAGATCCGACGGGCTCTCAGGTAAGGAAGTGCCTGAAGGAACGGGAGGAGGAGGAGGAGGAGGTGCTGCAAGGGGGGGAAGGGCAGGTGAGCTTCCAGTAAAGGGGAGAGAAAAGAAATGAGAGCAAGAAGCAGTGGGGGGGGGGGGGGGGGGGGGCTGGAGTCAAGCATGCTGGGGACTCAAGACAAGTGACCCGGTGATTCTGGAGGTACATCATCTGCGCAGGTACATCATCTGGTAATTCTTATGGTCACAGAATCTTCATCTGTGTCGAGAGGAAGAGGACAGGAGCAGCGACTGTGGGAGGCGGGGGCTGTGCGCGGAGCTGCTGCCAGTGCAGGAGGAGCAGTACCCGGGTTGCTGACAGGTGTGTGAGGGCTGGAGGCGGCCCAGTCCCTCCTTCGCCCGCCAGGCCCAGTCGCTCTTTTGTAAATTTCCCGCCAAAATGGGGCGTTTGAGGCATTAATGGCGCAGGGCCCTGCGGCTGCCGGCCGCGCGCCTGCTTCTGACAGTCAGAGTGGCATTAATCTTTTACTTGTACGTTACCTGCCTTACCCGAACTCTACCATATACCAAGCGGCCAACATTCAACCCGGGTAGTTCCTCTGTGCACCAGCCTTCTCTCTCTCTCTCTCTCTCTCTCTCTCTCTCTCTCTCTCTCTCTCTCTCTCTCTCTCTCTCTCTCTCAGGCAGACGACGACGGAAGCCTTACTTTCCTTGGTCATCCTCTAATGAAACTAAAGATCTAACCCCTTGAGCATGGCAACACGACGGGGGCGACGCTTGAGTACGACGCCTGACGTTGGATCTGACCCTTATATAATGAGGTCATAAGTCAGGCCACCATACCCCAGGGTCGTCGTGTCAGGTTCAAGGGTCGAACTGTCATGCTCAAGGGGTTAGGGTAAAGATCATTACGGACCTGCCAGAGGTAATCTTCGCCTTCGTCATTCATTATCAGTTGGCAGAACACTGCTCAGAATCGGTCAAGATAAAGAGCAAACATATGTAAGAAAGATAACGTAATGCAAACATCTAGAGCTCTGCATGATCAGATGTTCACAGGTCATACACCAACAACAGACCACTTCTGTAATGCCTCTAAGGCCGGTGGCGTTGAGGGCAGGCCACTTCCATTTTACACAATGTTTACAATGTTTTTGGGTAAATTTCACATCAAAAAATAATACTAATGTTTTAGTTTTGTGGGTTCAGTACGTAGCCACATTGTTACCGGATGGTGAAGGGTATAATTTGGCGAGTGTGTGTGTGTGTGTGTGTGTGTGTGTGTGTGTGTGTGTGTGTGTGTGAGATAATTTGGTGGTTGTCACGCTGTGACGACAGAGGCGCCGTGTTGTCGTGGCTGCCAGCCTCATTGGTTCTTCTCGTCGCCTCCCACCTGTCGTCCAGGGACACTCTACAGATAGCATTGATGTTTTGCTGATGGCCATCGATGTTATCTTGGTATCGTGATGTTCACTGATAGCCATTGACATCGTGCTGGTCATTAATGTTCTTTGATATTGCGACATTGTCGAGGAACACTCGTGAGGCGCCGCCATATTCACCTGCTCTCTCTCTCTCTCTCTAGCGTCGTCAGTATTACCATCCTGGTTCACAGGTTCCTCAACACCTCTCTCTCTCTCTCTCTCTCTCTCTCTCTCTCTCTCTCTCTCTCTCTCTCTCTCTCTCTCTGCCATACGAACACCGAGCACATGTAAGGGAGGAACACCAGGGTGTAGGAGGGGAGGGTGGTGGGATTTTCTAGTCCCTTACCCGGTTTCTTGAACCTGATCTCCCGAAATAAAACTTGATAGCCGGGGACACGGCCGGCCCTGATGGCCCATCCCCCTTGGCCTCTGATGACCACACATATTACCATGATGGTCCCAAGAACCCCCGAGCCCTCTGGCCGTCTCTGCTTCCCCCCCGCCCTCCCCCTCAAGCCCTGCTGCCCTCAGCCCTGCTCGCCTACCAACCCGTAACTGAGTCGGTCATCCTGCTTACCTCTGTGGCAAACTGCTCCTTAGCCAATGACTTGGTAACACTCACGTCATCAGACGCCAGGTAAACAAATTCCGTCGGTTGCCTACGTCCGCCACATATCCCTGGCCTTGTACTCTCTCCCCGTTGTCCCCAACTTCCTCCTGTCTCTTCTCTCTTCCTTAAAGCGACCTCTTGGTGACCTCAGAGCGTCTCATTCTCAAACGTACCACCTCGACGTCTTCCCTCACGGGTCCAGTTGGAATACTTCTTAGCACATCCATTCTTTGTACATGTCTGTACCACCTCAACTTGTTCTTTCCAGTCATTTCTCAACCTCCTCATTTCGACGGTCTAGTTCAGTTAACTCCTTTAGATTTTGGGTGACCATACTTCTGATCCGTATGCTAGATGGAATGTTTTCCACCTCAAAAAAGGTGCATTTCTATATTTCAGTATTGGGTACAACATAAACAAGTTTGCATTGTATCTTATAATTATGTTGTATTTTGCCATTTGCAGCAGATTATCACAACGAAACATTAAAGTATGCAAGATTACTCATCTGTTGTAACTGGTGATCAATATATATGTTATAATCATCTCTGTTGCTAACAACATCCATCAATTTCGTTTCACTTTTACTAATTTTTCATATTTTTTTGTTCGAACATTCTGGCTGGCTGACCATCACATCCTGTAAACCTATCTCGTTTTTATATACAACAGCTACGTCATCAGTATATGCTGCTATGTGTATTAGACAATAATGCAAAAATGTATATGACTGATACAGAGAGGAGGCAGTACTCGTCCTTGTCAGACACCAGGTCTGTACCATGACCCACTCACCTTCAGTCTCCGTGTCCCCACCTCTCACTTCATAAGGATGGTTTTATAACGTCCTCCAGAGTTCAGTGGTACTAACTGTGTCCAAAGTTTTTGGAAATCTAAGAAAGTCAAGCATATCCTCATATTCCAGTCCCAATACGTTTTTTTCTAGTATGATCTTAAAGATGGAAAGCAAATCATAGTTCCTCTTAGGATTATAACAATGATAGCAGCTTCCTCTCCTTTTAATCGGTGTTCCATTATTGGTCCATACATCTCACATATACCGGATAATCATCATGTAATCTTCACCTTTCATACAGACTGTACAAATGATAGTTTTTTCTCAGTTCGATGGTGTCTTTCCCTGTGTCCAGTCAGTGTGGAATGTACGTTTCAGTTAGCTGACTCTGGTCTGGACCAGCTGCTTTTATGAACTCGTTAAAGATTTCGTGATCTCCTGATGCCTTTCAGGTCTTCATCTCCTCGAGAACTCTGGCCACATCATCGGTGCTTACATCACGTTGTGGCATTTCATCTTGATGTCCTTCCATATCCTTCATGACGACCATCTACCAGTTGACCATTATCAAGGTATGCTCCCACAGTTGACCATCATCAAGGTATGCTCCCACAGTTGACCATCATCAAGGTATGCTCCCACAGTTGACCATCATCAAGGTATGCTCCCACAGTTGACCATCATCAAGGTATGCTCCCACAGTTGACCATCATCAAGGTATGCTCCCACAGTTGACCATCATCAAGGTATGCTCCCACAGTTGATCATTATCAAGGTATACTCCCACAGTTGACCATGATCAAGGTATGCTCCCACAGTTGACCATCATCAAGGTATGCTCCCACAGTTGACCATCATCAAGGTATGCTCCCACAGTTGACCATGATCAAGGTATACTCCCACAGTTGACCATGATCAAGGTATGCTCCCACAGTTGACCATCATCAAGGTATGCTCCCACAGTTGACCATCATCAAGGTATGCTCCCACAGTTGATCATTATCAAGGTATACTCCCACAGTTGACCATGATCAAGGTATACTCCCACAGTTGACCATGATCAAGGTATGCTCCCACAGTTGACCATCATCAAGGTATGCTCCCACAGTTGACATCATCAAGGTATGCTCCCACAGTTGACCATCATCAAGGTATGCTCCCACAGTTGATCATTATCAAGGTATACTCCCACAGTTGAACCATCATCAAGGTATGCTCCCACAGTTGACCATCATCAAGGTATGCTCCCACAGTTGACCATCATCAAGGTATGCTCCACAGTTGACCATGATCAAGGTATACTCCCACAGTTGACCATGATCAAGGTATGCTCCACAGTTGACCATCATCAAGGTATGCTCCCACAGTTGACCATCATCAGGTATGCTCCCACAGTTGATCATTATCAAGGTATACTCCCACAGTTGACCATGATCAAGGTTATACTCCCACAGTTGACCATGATCAAGGTATGCTCCCACAGTTGACCATCATCAAGGTATGCTCCCACAGTTGACCATCATCAAGGTATGCTCCACAGTTGACCATCATCAAGGTATGCTCCACAGTTGACCATCATCAAGGTATGCTCCACAGTTGACCATCATCAGGTATGCTCCCACAGTTGACCATGATCAAGGTATACTCCCACAGTTGACCATCATCAAGGTATGCTCCCACAGTTGACCATCATCAGGTATGCTCCCACAGTTGACCATCATCAAGGTATGCTCCCACAGTTGACCATCATCAAGGTATGCTCCCACAGTTGACCATGATCAAGGTATGCTCCACAGTTGACCATCATCAAGGTATGCTCCACAGTTGACCATCATCAGGTATGCTCCCACAGTTGACCATCATCAGGTATGCTCCCACAGTTGATCATTATCAAGTATACTCCCACAGTTGACCATCATCAAGGTATGCTCCACAGTTGACCATCATCAAGGTATGCTCCACAGTTGACCATCATCAAGGTATGCTCCACAGTTGACCATCATCAAGGTATGCTCCCACAGTTGACCATCATCAAGGTATGCTCCCACAGTTGACCATCATCAAGGTATGCTCCACAGTTGACCATCATCAAGGTATGCTCCACAGTTGACCATCATCAGGTATGCTCCCACAGTTGACCATCATCAAGGTTTGCTCCCACAGTTGACCATGATCAAGGTATGCTCCACAGTTGACCATCATCAAGGTATGCTCCACAGTTGACCATCATCAAGGTATGCTCCCACAGTTGACCATGATCAAGGTATGCTCCACAGTTGACCATCATCAAGGTATGCTCCCACAGTTGACCATGATCAAGGTATGCTCCACAGTTGACCATGATCAAGGTATACTCCCACAGTTGACCATGATCAAGGTATGCTCCACAGTTGACCATCATCAGGTATGCTCCCACAGTTGACCATCATCAAGGTATGCTCCACAGTTGACCATCATCAAGGTATGCTCCACAGTTGACCATCATCAGGTATGCTCCCACAGTTGACCATCATCAGGTATGCTCCCACAGTTGACCATCATCAGGTATGCTCCCACAGTTGACCATCATCAGGTATGCTCCCACAGTTGACCATCATCAGGTATGCTCCCACAGTTGACCATGATCAAGGTATGCTCCACAGTTGACCATCATCAAGGTATGCTCCCACAGTTGATCATTATCAAGTATACTCCCACAGTTGACCATCATCAGGTATGCTCCCACAGTTGACCATGATCAAGGTATACTCCCACAGTTGACCATGATCAAGGTATGCTCCCACAGTTGACCATGATCAAGGTATACTCCCACAGTTGACCATGATCAAGGTATGCTCCACAGTTGACCATCATCAGGTATGCTCCCACAGTTGACCATGATCAAGGTATGCTCCACAGTTGACCATCATCAGGTATGCTCCCACAGTTGACCATCATCAGGTATGCTCCCACAGTTGACCATCATCAGGTATGCTCCCACAGTTGACCATCATCAGGTATGCTCCCACAGTTGACCATCATCAGGTATGCTCCCACAGTTGACCATCATCAAGGTATGCTCCACAGTTGACCATCATCAAGGTATGCTCCACAGTTGACCATCATCAGGTATGCTCCCACAGTTGACCATGATCAAGGTATGCTCCACAGTTGACCATCATCAAGGTATGCTCCCACAGTTGACCATCATCAAGGTATGCTCCCACAGTTGACCATCATCAGGTATGCTCCCACAGTTGACCATGATCAAGGTATGCTCCACAGTTGACCATCATCAGGTATGCTCCCACAGTTGACCATCATCAGGTATGCTCCCACAGTTGACCATGATCAAGGTATACTCCCACAGTTGACCATCATCAGGTATGCTCCCACAGTTGACCATCATCAAGGTATGCTCCACAGTTGACCATGATCAAGGTATACTCCCACAGTTGACCATCATCAGGTATGCTCCCACAGTTGACCATGATCAAGGTATGCT
Source organism: Panulirus ornatus (assembly GCF_036320965.1). NCBI lineage: Eukaryota > Metazoa > Arthropoda > Malacostraca > Decapoda > Palinuridae > Panulirus > Panulirus ornatus. The sequence goes on from NC_092233.1 coordinate 30,278,815, forward strand.
CCCACAGTTGACCATCATCAGGTATGCTCCCACAGTTGACCATCATCAGGTATGCTCCCACAGTTGACCATCATCAGGTATGCTCCCACAGTTGACCATCATCAAGGTATGCTCCCACAGTTGACCATGATCAAGGTATGCTCCACAGTTGACCATCATCAAGGTATGCTCCACAGTTGACCATGATCAAGGTATACTCCCACAGTTGACCATGATCAAGGTATGCTCCCACAGTTGACCATGATCAAGGTATGCTCCACAGTTGACCATCATCAGGTATGCTCCCACAGTTGACCATGATCAAGGTATGCTCCCACAGTTGACCATGATCAAGGTATACTCCCACAGTTGACCATCATCAGGTATGCTCCCACAGTTGACCATGATCAAGGTATACTCCCACAGTTGACCATGATCAAGGTATACTCCCACAGTTGACCATGATCAAGGTATACTCCCAAGTTGAATGACAAAAATCCCCCGTTTAAAGATCAAGGGGTTTCTAAGTTACCTCATGGGATGACTTTCCTGTGGGAACTAAATTTACCCTTATGTGTTTACCTGCTATGTCCCCCCCTTGAAAATCAAGGGGATACTCCCAAATTTTAACTAATGTCCCACAGTATGGGCTGGGTAGTGTACAAAGATACCTCATGTGATGACTTTCTAAGTACTAATTTATACCCCATGTGAAGCGCTATGTCCCAATGACCCTCATGTGATGATTTTTTTCAATGTACTAATGACCCTCGTGTGATGCTGCTATGTTCCCCAATGATCCCCATGTGAAAGACTGCTAGTGTACTAATACCCCCCGGGGGAGGGCTGCTAGTGCACTAATAAACCTCTTTTGGGGTACTGCTAGTGGTACTAAAGATCCCTCACGGATGACGGGTAGTTACTAATGAACCTCATGTGATGACTGCTAGTGTACTAATGATACCTCATGTGATGACTGCTAGTGTACAAAGAACCTCATGGGGATGGGCTGCGGGTACTAATGATACCTCATGTGATGACTGCTAGTGTACTAATGATAACTCATGTGGTGACTGCTAGTGTACTAATGATACCCATGTGATACGGGGAAATGTACTAAGGACAACCCCATTGAGACTAGTAGTGGACTTTAAATACCTCCTGTGATGACTGCATTTTACCCAAGATACCCATGTGATGAACCCGCTAGTGTACTAAAGACAAATCATGTGAAAATACTAGTGTACTAATGATACCCCAAGTATACTGCTAGTGGGACTAAAGAAAATATGGGGTTAAATTTTTATTAAAAAAAATTGGGTAATAAAATTATATTATATAATGGGGGGGGGGGGGGTATTTGGGGGGGGGAATTTTTTTAAGGGGTATAATTGAAAACCCCAAAATTTAAGCTAATTTACTTTAAAATACCCCATGTGTTTACTCTAGGGGTACTATTTAAACCTTTGTTTTCGGGTATTTACTAATAAACCCCATGGATACTGCTATGTACTAAAGAAAATTAAAACCATTTCTAAAAGTGTTTTTAATAATGAAACCTCAAAGGATGACTACTATGACTAAATTTACCTCATGTGATGACTGCTAGTGTACTAATGATACCTCATGTGATGACTACTAGTGTACTAATGATACCTCATGTGATGACTGCTAGTGTACTAATGAACCTCAAAGTATGACGGGTATGTAAATAATGAAACCCATGTGATGCTGCTAGTGGGACTAATGATACCTCATGTGAAAGACTCTATGTACTAATGTCCCTCTGTGAGACTGAAGTACTAATGAAAACCCCATGTGATGACTGCTATTTACAATGATCCCTCATGTGATAAATGCTAGGTACTAATGAAACCCATGGGGGATGATGCTAGTGTACAATGAAAAACCCCAGTGATACTGCAAATGTACTAAAGACAACTCATGTGAGGGCTGCTTTGTACTAATGAAAACCTCAATTATGACGCTATTTTTCTAAGACCCAAATCTTATGACTAAATATGTAAATAATGAACCTCATGTGAAACTAAATATGTTTCTAAAAGTTCCTCATGGATACTGCCCATTACTAATGATACCTCATGTGGGTACGGGAAATGTACAAAAGAAACCCTCGTTTTATTCGCTAAATGACTAATGATACCTCATTGATAAATGGGTAGGGGACTAATGACCCCCATGTGAGACTCTAGTGACAATGACAACTCATGTGATGACTACAATGTACTAATGATAACCCCATGGATGACTTTCTATGGGACTAATGAAAACCTCATGTGATGACTGCATGACTAATAAAACCCATTGATGAAATACTAACTAAAATACCCCATGAGAACTGCTAGTGTACTAATGATACCTCATGTGATGACTGCTAGTGTACTAATGATACCTCATGTGATGACTGCTAGTGTACTAAAGAACCTCAGTATGACTGCTAGGAAATAATATCCCTCATGTGATGACTTCTAATGCCCCAGTATCTTCCCAACAGGTGATCACTACCCGGGGTCCCCCAATTTTCCCCCGCAAACTTTACATTCAGCCTTGAATTTAACCCAGCAGCTTTTACAAACCCGTGTCCCCCCCCACTAATCAAATCAAGCCCCCTGTCCCCCACATTTAAAACCATTGCCCCCGTTCCCCCAGAAAAACCAATAACTACTCGTACCCTGTGTCCCTTAGCAGCTAATCACTCCCAGTTTTCCCCAGAAAATAAGCAGTGACATGGTTGGCCAGGGAACCTTTGGCGAGTGTGGTGACCAGGTGGTGTGTGGTAGCTACGCGGTGCGTGGCATATATGGTGACAACGTGGTGTGTGGCAACCAGGGAGCCCATGTGGATGGGGTTTGACCCAAGTGTTGTGTGGTGGTCCTATGATGGCCTGTTTCCCCAGGCCTCTCGTGTCACCCAGGAGGGCCCGGGCTCCGTGCCACTGTGACGGATTACGACAAGTGACACGTCACGTCACGTCACGTCACATTAGATGACAACTTTTACACACTCGGGATAACACTAACTTGGATATATATATATATATATATATATATATATATATATATATATATATATATATATATATATATATATATATATATATATATAATGTTGATGTAAGAACAAATGTATTTATCAAGTGTCAGATTCGAACCCTGGATGTCCGCCTCGGCCACAAACAAGTGAAGACACAGCCACCAGTCGACCAGAGTTATCTCAAGTCCACGTGACCCCCCGCCAGGTGAGGTTGGGACCTGCGGTAACAGGCAGGTCGACCCATGGCTGCATCTTTCTTGACCTCCGTGTGGCCCAGGTGGCAGGACGCCCTACCTAGGGTTCTAATCCGACACGTAGTAGTAAATATATTTATCCTTACATCGATGTACACACACACACATATATATATATATATATATATATATATATATATATATATATATATATATATATATATATATATATATATATATATATACGTAACTAGTGCATATGAACGCGCACTACCATATAACATAGTAACCTCTAACAGCCAGGGTCGAACACAGGACCACTGCGTAGAAAGGAGGAGCACTACTGCTAGGCAGTGATCACCGTGATTATCGCCTACCAGAAGTGCTCCCGCCTCCTACGCAGGGGTCCCGGGTTCGATCCTGGCTGTTGGAGGTTAGTATGATATATATATATATATATATATATATATATATATATATATATATATATATATATATATATATATATATATATATATTCATTTATTATACTTTGTCGCTGTCTCTCGCGTTAGCGAGGTAGCGCAAGGAAACAAACGAAAGAATGGCCCAACCCACCCACATACACATGTATATACATACACGTCCACACACGCACATATTCATACCTATACATCTCAACGTATACATATATATACACACACAGACATATACATATATACACATGTACATAATTCATACTGTCTGCCTTTATTCATTCCCGTCGCCATCCCGCCACACATGGATTGAAAACCCCCTCCCCCGCATGTGCGCGAGGTAGCGCTAGGAAAAGACAACAAAGGCCACATTCGTTCACACTCAGTCTCTAGCTGTCATGTATAATGCACCAAAACCACAGCTCCCTTTCCACATCCAGGCCCCACACAACTTTCCATGGTTTACCCCAGACGCTTCACATGCCCTGGTTCAATCCATTGACAGCACGTCGACTCCGGTATACCGCATCGTTCCATTTCACTCTATCCCTTGCACGCCTTTCACTCTCCTGCATGTTCAGGCCCCGATCACTCAAAATCTTTTTCACTCCATCTTTCCACCTCCAATTTGGTCTCCCACTTCTTCTCGTTCCCTCCTCCTCTAACATATATATCCTCTTTGTCAATCTTTCCACATTCATTCTCTCCATGTGGCTAAACCATCTCAAAACACCCTCTTCTGCTCTCTCAGCCACACCCATTTTATTACCACAAATCTCTCTTACCCTTTCATTACTGAAAATACCACCTCACACCACATATTGTCCTCAAACATCTCATTTCCAGCACATCCACCCTCCTGCGCACAACTCTATCTATAGCCCACGCCTCGCAACCATATAACATTGTTGGAACCACTATTCCTTCAAACATACCAATTTTTGCTTTCCAAGATAACGTTCTCGATTTCCACACATTTTTCAACGCTCCCAGAACTTTCGCCCCCCTCCCCCAACATATGATTCACTTTTGCTTCCATGGTTCCATCCGCTGCCAAATCCACTCCCAGATATCTAAAATACTTCACTTCCTCCAGTTTTTCTCCATTAAAACTTACCTCCCAATTGACTTGTCCCTCAACCCTACTGTACCTAATAACCTTGCTCTTATTCACATTAACTCTCAACGTTCTTCTTTCACACACTTTACCAAACTCAGTCACCAGCTTCTGCAGTTTCTCACACGAATCACCCACCCAGCGCTGTATTATCAGCGAACAACAAGTGACTCACTTCCAAAGCTCTCTCATCCACAACAGACTTCATACTTGCCCCTCTTTCCAAAACTCTTGCATTCACCTCCCTAACAACCCCATCCATAAACAAATTAAACAACCATGGAGACATCACGCACCCCTGCCGCAAACCTACATTCACTGAGAACCAATCACTTTCCTCTCCTCCTACACGCACACATGCCTTACATCCTCGATAAAAACTTTTCACTGCTTCTAACAACTTGCCTCCCACACCATATATTCTTAATACCTTCCACGGGGCATCTCTATCAACTCTATCATATACCTTCTCCAGATCCATAAATGCTACATACAAATCCATTTGCTTTTCTAAGTATTTCTCACATACATTCTTCAAAGCAAACACCTGGTCCACACATCCTCTACCACTTGTGAAACCACACTGCTCTTCCCCAATCTGATGCTCTGTACATGCCTTCACCCTCTCAATCAATACCCTCCCATATACTTTCCCAGGAATACTCAACAAACTTATATATATATATATATATATATATATATATATATATATATATATATATATATATATATATATATATATTTTTTTTTTTTTTTTTTTTTCATACTATTCGCCATTTCCCGCGATAGCGAGGTAGCGTTAAGAACAGAGGACTGGGCCTTTGAGGGAATATCCTCACCTGGCTCTCTTCTCTGTTCCTTCTTTTGGAAAATCAATATATATATATTATATATATATATATATTCCCTGGGGATAGGGGAGAAAGAATACTTCCCACGTATTCCCTGCGTGTCGTAGAAGGCGACTAAAAGGGAAGGGAGCGGGAGGCTGGAAATCCTCCCCTCTCTTTTTTTTTTTTTTTTTTTTCCAAAAGAAGGAACAGAGAAGAGGGCCAGGTGAGGATATTCCCTCAAAGACCCAGTCCTCTGTTCTTAACGCAACCTCGCTATCGCGGGAAATGGCGAATAGTATGAAAGAAAGAAAGATATATATATATATATATATATATATATATATATATATATATATATATATATATATATATATATATATATATAATCATTCAATAGACTATAAAAAAATATCTCTATCAAATTTATTTTTTAAAGCCTTTATTTTATTGTATCGTGGGTCTGTAGTCAGCCTACTGTATCGTGGATCAGTAGTAAGCCTACTGTATCGTGGGTCTGTGGTCAGCCTACTGTATCGTGGGTCTGTAGTCAGCCTCCTGTATCGTGGATCAGTAGTCAGCCTACTGTATCGTGGATCAGTAGTCAGCCTACTGTATCGTGGGTCTGTAGTCAGCCTACTGTATCGTGGGTCTGTAGTCAGCCTACTGTATTGTGGGCCTGTAGTCAGCCTCCTATATCGTGGGTCTGTAGTCAGCCTACTGTATTGTGAGCCTGTAGTCAGCCTCCTGTATCGTGGGTCTGTAGTCGGCCTACTGTATCGTGGGTCTGTAGTCAGCCTACTGTAATCGTGGATCAGTAGTCAGCCTACTGTAATCGTGGATCAGTAGTCAGCCTACTGTATCGTGGGTCTGTAGTCACCTACTGTATCGTGGGTCTGTAGTCACCTACTGTATCGTGGGTCTGTAGTCAGCTCCTGTATCGTGGATCAGTAGTCAGCCTACTGTATCGTGGGTCTGTAGTCACCTACTGTATCGTGGATCAGTAGTCAGCCTACTGTAATCGTGGATCAGTAGTCAGCCTCCTGTATCGTGGGTCCTGTAGTCAGCCTACTGTAATCGTGGATCAGTAGTCAGCCTCCTGTATTGTGGGTCTGTATTCAGCCTCCTGTATCGTGGGTCTGTAGTCACCTACTGTATCGTGGGTCCTGTAGTCAGCCTACTGTAATTGTGGGTCTGTAGTCAGCCTACTGTAATCGTGGATCAGTAGTCAGCCTACTGTAATCGTGGATCAGTAGTCAGCCTACTGTATCGGGGTCTGTAGTCAGCTCCTGTATCGTGGGTCCTGTAGTCAGCCTACTGTATTGTGGGTCCGTATTCAGCCTCCTGTATCGTGGGTCCTGTAGTCAGCCTACTGTAATTGTGGGTCTGTAGTCAGCCTCCTGTATCGTGGATCAGTAGTCAGCCTACTGTAATCGTGGATCAGTAGTCAGCCTACTGTAATCGTGGATCAGTAGTCAGCCTACTGTATCGTGGATCAGTAGTCAGCCTACTGTAATTGTGGGTCTGTATTCAGCCTCCTGTATCGTGGTCTGTAGTCAGCCTCCTGTATCGTGGGTCTGTAGTCACCTACTGTATCGTGGATCAGTAGTCAGCCTACTGTATCGTGGGTCCTGTAGTCAGCCTCCTGTATCGTGGGTCCTGTAGTCAGCCTCCTGTATCGTGGTCTGTAGTCAGCCTACTGTATCGTGGGTCTGTAGTCAGCTCCTGTATCGTGGGTCTGTAGTCACCTACTGTATCGTGGTCTGTAGTCAGCCTCCTGTATCGTGGGTCCTGTAGTCAGCCTACTGTATCGTGGGTCTGTAGTCAGCTCCTGTATCGTGGATCAGTAGTCAGCCTACTGTAATCGTGGGTCTGTAGTCACCTACTGTATCGTGGGTCTGTAGTCACCTACTGTATCGTGGATCAGTAGTCATCCTCCTGTATCGTGGGTCTGTAGTCAGCTCCTGTATCGTGGATCAGTAGTCAGCCTACTGTATCGTGGGTCTGTAGTCAGCTCCTGTATCGTGGGTCTGTAGTCACCTACTGTATCGTGGATCAGTAGTCAGCCTACTGTAATCGTGGATCAGTAGTCATCCTCCTGTATCGTGGTCTGTAGTCAGCCTACTGTAATCGTGGATCAGTAGTCAGCCTACTGTAATCGTGGATCAGTAGTCAGCCTCCTGTATTGTGGGTCTGTATTCAGCCTCCTGTATCGTGGGTCCTGTAGTCAGCCTCCTGTATCGTGGGTCTGTAGTCAGCCTCCTGTATTGTGGGTCTGTATTCAGCCTCCTGTATCGTGGATCAGTAGTCAGCCTCCTGTATCGTGGATCAGTAGTCATCCTCCTGTATCGTGGATCAGTAGTCATCCTCCTGTATCGTGGGTCCTGTAGTCAGCCTCCTGTATCGTGGTCTGTAGTCAGCCTCCTGTATTGTGGGTCTGTATTCAGCCTCCTGTATCGTGGATCAGTAGTCAGCCTCCTGTATTGTGGGTCTGTATTCAGCCTCCTGTATCGTGGATCAGTAGTCATCCTCCTGTATCGTGGTCTGTAGTCAGCCTACTGTAATCGTGGATCAGTAGTCAGCCTACTGTAATCGTGGATCAGTAGTCAGCCTACTGTAATCGTGGATCAGTAGTCAGCCTACTGTATCGTGGGTCTGTAGTCAGCTCCTGTATCGTGGATCAGTAGTCAGCCTACTGTATCGTGGGTCCTGTAGTCAGCCTACTGTATCGTGGGTCTGTAGTCGGCCTACTGTATCGTGGTCTGTAGTCAGCCTACTGTAATTGTGGGTCTGTAGTCAGCCTACTGTATCGTGGTCTGTAGTCAGCCTCCTGTATTGTGGGTCTGTAGTCGGCCTACTGTATCGTGGTCTGTAGTCAGCCTACTGTATTGTGGGTCTGTAGTCACCTACTGTATCGTAGGTCTGTAGTCAGCCTACTGTATCGTGGGTCTGTAGTCGGCCTACTGTATCGTGGGTCTGTAGTCAGCCTCCTGTATTGTGGGTCTGTAGTCAGCCTCCTGTATCGTGGGTCTGTAGTCAGCCTACTGTATCGTGGGTCTGTAGTCAGCCTACTGTATCGTGGGTCTGTAGTCAGCCTCCTGTATCGTGGGTCTGTAGTCAGCCTCCTGTATCGTGGGTCTGTAGTCAGCCTCCTGTATCGTGGATCAGTAGTCAGCCTACTGTATCGTGGGTCTGTAGTCAGCCTACTGTATTGTGGGTCTGTAGTCAGCCTACTGTATCGTGGGTCTGTAGTCAGCCTACTGTATCGTGGGTCTGTAGTTAGACTGCAGTATCGTGGGTCTGTAGTCACCTACTGTATCGTGGTCTGTAGTCAGCCTACTGTATCGTGGGTCTGTAGTCAGCCTCCTGTAATCGTGGGTCTGTAGTCGGCCTACTGTATCGTGGGTCTGTAGTCACCTACTGTATCGTGGGTCCTGTAGTCAGCCTACTGTAATTGTGGGTCTGTAGTCACCTACTGTATCGTGGGTCTGTAGTCAGCCTACTGTATCGTGGGTCTGTAGTCACCTACTGTATCGTGGGTCTGTATCAGCCTACTGTATCGTGGTCTGTAGTCAGCCTCCTGTATTGTGGGTCTGTATTCAGCCTCCTGTATCGTGGGTCTGTAGTCACCTACTGTATCGTGGATCAGTAGTCAGCCTACTGTATCGTGGGTCTGTATCAGCCTACTGTATCGTGGGTCCTGTAGTCAGCCTCCTGTATTGTGGGTCTGTATTCAGCCTCCTGTATCGTGGGTCTGTAGTCGGCCTACTGTATCGTGGGTCTGTAGTCAGCCTACTGTATCGTGGGTCTGTAGTCAGCCTACTGTATCGTGGGTCTGTAGTCGGCCTACTGTATCGTGGGTCTGTAGTCACCTACTGTATCGTGGGTCTGTAGTCACCTACTGTATCGTGGGTCTGTAGCCGGCCTACTGTATCGTGGGTCTGTAGTCAGCCTCCTGTATTGTGGGCCTTCAGTCAGCCTCCTGTATCGTGGGTCTGTAGTCGGCCTACTGTATCGTGGTCTGTAGTCAGCCTCCTGTATTGTGGGTCTGTAGTCACCTACTGTATCGTGGGTCTGTAGTCAGCCTACTGTATGGTAGGTCTGTAGTCAGCCTACTGTATCGTGGGTCTGTAGTCGGCCTACTGTATCGTGGGTCTGTAGTCAGCCTCCTGTATTGTGGGTCTGTAGTCAGCCTCCTGTATTGTGGGTCTGTAGTCAGCCTACTGTATCGTGGGTCTGTAGTCAGCCTACTGTATCGTGGGTCTGTAGTCAGCCTCCTGTATCGTGGGTCTGTAGTCAGCCTACTGTATTGTGGGTCTGTAGTCAGCCTACTGTATCGTGGGTCTGTAGTCGGCCTACTGTATCGTGGGTCTGTAGTCACCTACTGTATCGTGGGTCTGTAGTCAGCTCCTGTATCGTGGATCAGTAGTCAGCCTACTGTATTGTGGGTCTGTAGTCACCTACTGTATCGTGGTCTGTAGTCAGCCTCCTGTATTGTGGGTCTGTAGTCAGCCTACTGTATTGTGAGCCTGTAGTCAGCCTCCTGTATTGTGGGTCTGTAGTCACCTACTGTATCGTGGGTCTGTAGTCAGCCTACTGTATTGTGGGTCTGTATTCAGCCTCCTGTATCGTGGGTCAGTAGTCAGCCTACTGTATTGTGGGTCTGTAGTCGGCCTACTGTATCGTGGGTCCTGTAGTCAGCCTACTGTAATCGTGGATCAGTAGTCAGCCTACTGTATCGTGGGTCTGTAGTCGGCCTACTGTATCGTGGATCAGTAGTCAGCCTACTGTAATTGTGGGTCTGTAGTCAGCCTCCTGTATCGTGGATCAGTAGTCAGCCTACTGTAATCGTGGGTCTGTAGTCACCTACTGTATCGTGGGTCTGTAGTCGGCCTACTGTATCGTGGGTCTGTAGTCGGCCTACTGTATCGTGGGTCTGTAGTCAGCCTCCTGTATCGTGGGTCTGTAGTCAGCCCCCTGTATCGTGGGTCTGTAGTCTGTAGTCAGCCTCCTGTATTGTGGGTCTGTAGTCAGCCTCCTGTATCGTGGGTCCTGTAGTCAGCCTACTGTATCGGGGTCTGTAGTCAGCCTACTGTAATCGTGGATCAGTAGTCAGCCTACTGTATTGTGGGTCTGTATTCAGCCTCCTGTATCGTGGGTCTGTAGTCACCTACTGTATCGTGGGTCTGTAGTCACCTACTGTATCGTGGGTCTGTAGTCAGCCTCCTGTATTGTGGGTCTGTAGTCAGCCTACTGTATCGTGGTCTGTAGTCAGCCTACTGTATCGTGGGTCTGTAGTCACCTACTGTATCGTGGTCTGTAGTCAGCCTCCTGTATTGTGGGTCTGTATTCAGCCTCCTGTATCGTGGTCTGTAGTCAGCCTACTGTATCGTGGGTCTGTAGTCGGCCTACTGTATCGTGGTCTGTAGTCAGCCTACTGTAATTGTGGGTCTGTAGTCACCTACTGTATCGTGGTCTGTAGTCAGCCTACTGTATCGTGGTCTGTAGTCAGCCTACTGTAATTGTGGGTCTGTAGTCAGCCTACTGTATTGTGGGTCTGTAGTCAGCCTCCTGTAATCGTGGGTCTGTAGTCGGCCTACTGTATCGTGGGTCTGTAGTCGGCCTACTGTATCGTGGGTCTGTAGTCGGCCTACTGTATCGTGGTCTGTAGTCAGCCTACTGTATCGTGGGTCTGTAGTCGGCCTACTGTATCGTGGTCTGTAGTCAGCCTCCTGTATGTGGGTCTGTAGTCAGCTCCTGTATCGTGGGTCTGTAGTCAGCCTACTGTAATTGTGGGTCTGTAGTCACCTACTGTATCGTGGGTCTGTAGTCACCTACTGTATCGTGGATCAGTAGTCAGCCTACTGTATCGTGGGTCTGTAGTCACCTACTGTATCGTGGATCAGTAGTCAGCCTACTGTATCGTGGGTCTGTAGTCAGCCTACTGTAATCGTGGATCAGTAGTCAGCCTACTGTATTGTAGGTCTGTAGTCAGCCTCCTGTATTGTGGGTCTGTAGTCAGCCTACTGTATTGTGGGTCTGTATTCAGCCTCCTGTATCGTGGTCTGTAGTCAGCCTACTGTATTGTGGGTCTGTAGTCAGCCTACTGTATCGTGGGTCTGTAGTCAGCCTACTGTATCGTGGGTCTGTAGTCAGCCTCCTGTATCGTGGGTCTGTAGTCAGCCTCCTGTATCGTGGGTCTGTAGTCAGCCTACTGTATCGTGGATCAGTAGTCAGCCTACTGTATCGTGGGTCTGTAGTCACCTACTGTATCGTGGGTCTGTAGTCACCTACTGTATCGTGGGTCTGTAGTCACCTACTGTATCGTGGGTCCTGTAGTCAGCCTACTGTATCGTGGATCAGTAGTCAGCCTACTGTATTGTGGGTCTGTAGTCACCTACTGTATCGTGGTCTGTAGTCAGCCTCCTGTATCGTGGATCAGTAGTCAGCCTACTGTATCGTGGGTCCTGTAGTCAGCCTACTGTATCGTGGGTCTGTAGTCAGCCTACTGTACTGTGGGTCTGTAGTTAGCCTGCTGTATCGTGGGTCTGTAGTCAGCCTACTGTATTGTGGGTCTGTATTCAGCCTCCTGTATCGTGGGTCTGTAGTCAGCCTACTGTATCGTGGGTCTGTAGTCAGCCTACTGTATCGTGGGTCTGTAGTCGGCCTACTGTATCGTGGGTCTGTAGTCGGCCTACTGTATCGTGGTCTGTAGTCAGCCTCCTGTATCGTGGGTCCTGTAGTCAGCCTCCTGTATTGTGGGTCTGTAGTCGGCCTACTGTATCGTGGGTCTGTAGTCAGCCTCCTGTAATCGTGGGTCACAGCTTCGGGTATGATGCAGCATGGGTCACAGAGTGGGATATATGAGGTGCTGTGGGTGACGAGACGGGAGTGTGGTGTGGTTTACGGTCACATGTTGGAAACAGAATATTGTGGGTCACAGAGAGGAGTGTAGTGTGGGCTACACGGTGTGGGTATAGTGTGATTCACAGGGAGGAGGTATGGTGTGGGTCGCAGGGTGGGGTGGGATGTGGGTTATAGTGTGGGGGGACCGGTATGGGTAATAGGGTTTGGGTATAGTGTGGATCACCGGGGGTGAATGTGGTGTGGATGATACGGTGAGGGGTGTGGTGTGGGTCATAGGGTGGGATGTGGTGTGGGTTACAGGGTGGCACAGGCTGTGGGTCACAAGGAGAGGGTGTGGTGTTCCTCACAGTGTAGGGTGTTGTGTAGTATGATGGGTCACAGAGTAAAATGAGGTGTGGGTCACAAGGTGCTGTGAGGTGTGGATCATAAGGTAGAGTGAGGAGTGGGTCACAGGGTGTGGTACCATGGTGTGTGGGTTACAAGGTGTTTTGTGATGCGAGTCAAAAGGTGTGGGGTGGGTCACAGTGGGGGGTCACAGGGTGTGGGGTGGGGTGGTCAAAGGGTGGTGTAATGTAGGTCACAGGGTTGGAATATTTTGTATTACGGTTCACAGGGTGGGAACACGGTTCTGTGTGGGTCACTGGGTGAAGATGTGGTTTAATGTGGGTAACAAGGTGTGATGTGGGTCATAGTGTGCCCTGTTTGATATGGTTGGGTCACAGAGTGGGATGTGGTGTGGGTCATAGAGTAGGATGTGGTGTGGGTCATAGAGTGGGATGTGGTGTGGGTCACTGAGTGGGGTGTGATGTGATGTTGGTCACAGTATGAGGGTGTAGTGTGGTGTGGGTCACACAGTGGAGTGTGGTGTGACGTTGGTCACAGGGTGAGGGTGTAGTGAGGTGTGAGTCACACAGTAGGGTGTGGTGTGATGGTCACAGGATGAGGGTGTATTGTGGTGTGTGTGTCATAGAGTGGGATGTGGTGTGGGGTCACGGAGTGGGATGTGATGTGTGTCACAGAGTGGGATGCGGTGTGGGTCACAGGGCGGGGTGTGGTGTGATATTGGTCAAAGGATGAGGGTATAGTGTGGTGTAGGTCACAGGGTGGGGTGTGGTGTAATGTTCGTCACAGGATGAGGGTGTAGTGTGGTGTGGGTCAAAGAGTAGGGTGTGGTGGGATGTTGGTCACACGGTGGGGTATAGTGTGGTGTGATGTTGGTCACACGTTGGGGGTATAGTATGGTGTGGGCCACAGAGTGGGGTTTAGTGTGATATTGGTCACAGGATAAGGGAGTAGTGTGGTGTGGTCACAGAGTGGGGTGTGGTGTGATGTTGGTCACAGGATGAGGGTGTAGTGTGGTGTGGGTCACAAGTCCGGGTGTGGCGTGATGCTAGTTACAAGGTGAGGGCGTAGTGTGGTGTGGGTCACATGGTGAGGTTTGGTGTGTGTAGGTCACAGGGTGGGGTTTGGTGTGATGTAGGTCACAGGGTGGGTGTATGGTGTAATGTGGTGCGGTGGGTCACAGGGTGGGGTTTGGTGTGGTGTAGGTCCACAGGGTGAGGTTTGATGTGGTGTAGGTCACATGGTGGGGTTTGGTGTGGTGTAGGTCACAGGGTGGGGTTTGGTGTGATGTAGGTCACAGGGTGGGTGTATGGTGTAATGTGGTGCGGTGGGTCACAGGGTGGGGTTTGGTGTGGTGTAGGTCACATGGTGGGGTTTGGTGTGGTGTAGGTCACATGGTGGGGTTTGGTGTGGTGTAGGTCCACAGGGTGAGGTTTGGTGTGGTGTAGGTCACAGGGTAGGGTTTGGTGTGGTGCAGGTCACAGGGTGGGATTCGGTGTGGTGTAGATCACACGGTGAGGTTTGGTGTGGTGTAGGGAACAGGGTGTGGTGTGGTGTGGTCACAGATTGGGAGTATGGTGTAATGTGGTGCGGTGGGTCACAGGGTGGGGTTTGGTGTGATGTAGGTCACAGGGTAGGGTATGTGGTTTGGGTCACAGAGTGGTATGTGGTGTGGGTCACTTTATGGAGTGTGGTGTGGTTCACAGGGTGGGGTTTGTGTGGTGTAGGTCACAGGTGGGGTTTGTGTGGTGTAGGTCACAGGGTGGGGTTTGGTGTGTGTAGGTCACAGGGTGAGGTTTGGTGTGGTGTAGGTCACAGGGTGGGTGTATGGTGTAATGTGGTGCGGTGGGTCACAGGGTGGGGTTTGGTGTGGTGTAGGTCACAGGGTGGGGTTTGGTGTGGTGTAGGTCACATGGTGGGGTTTGGTGTGGTGTAGGTCACAGGGTGGGGTTGGTGTGGTGTAGGTCCACAGGGTGAGGTTTGGTGTGGTGTAGGTCACAGGGTGAGGTTTGGTGTGGTGCAGGTCACAGGGTGGGGTTGGTGTGGTGTAGGTCACAGGGAGGGGTTTGGTGTGGTGTAGGTCACAGGGTGGGGTTTGTGTGGTGTAGGTCACAGGGTGGGGTTTGGTGTTATGTAGGTCGAAGGGTGAGGTTTGGTGTGGTGTACGTCACAGGGTGATGTCTGTTGTGGTGTAGGCCGCAGGGTGAGGTTTGGTGTGGACTAGGTCACAGGGTGAGATTTGCTGTGATGTAGGTCACAGGTGGGGTTTGGTGTGGTGTAGGTCACAGGTGGGGTTTGGTGTGGTGTAGGTCACAGGGTGGGGTTTGGTGTGGTGTAGGTCACAGGGTGAGATTTGGTGTGATGTAGGTTACAGGGTGGGGTCTGGTGTGGTGTAAGTCACAGGGTCCCGGGGTTTGGTATGGCTTAGGTAACAGGGAAGGGTTTGGTGTGGTGCAGGTCACAGGGTGGGATTCGGTGTGGTGTAGATCACACGGTGAGGTTGGTGTGATGTAGATAACATGGTGGGGTTTGGTGTGGTGTAGGTAACAGGGTGGGGTTTGGTGTGGTGTAGGTCACAGGGTAGGTTTGGTGTGGTGTAGGTCACAGGGTGGTGTTTGGTGTGGTGTAGGTCACAGGGTAGGGTTTGGTGTGTAGGTAACAGGGTGGGGTTTGGTGTGGTGTAGGTCACAGGGTGAGGTTTGGTGTGGGCTAGGTCACAGGGTGAGGTTTGGTGTGGTGTAGGTCACAGGGAGGGGTTTGGTGTGGTGTAGGTCACAGCGTGGAGTTTGGTATAGTGTAGGTCACAGGGTAAGGTTTGGTGTGGGTCACAATGTGGGGTTTGGTGTGTAGGTCACAGGGTGGGGTTTGGTGTGGTGTAGGTCACAGGGTAGGGTTTGGTGTGGTGTAGGTCACATGGTGGGGTTTGGTGTGTAGGTCACAGGTGGGGTTTGGTGTGGTGTAGTCACAGGGTGGGGTTGGTGTGGTGTAGGTCACAGGTGGGGTTTGTGTGGTGTAGGTCACAGGGTAGGGTTTGGTGTGTAGGTCACAGGGTGAGGTTTGGTGTGGTGTAGGTCACAGGGTCAGGTTTGGTGTGGTCTAGGTCACAGGGTGAGGTTTGGTGTGATGTAGGTCACAGGGTGGGGTTTGGTGTGGTGTAGGTCACAGGGTGGGGTTTGGTGTGGTGTAGGTCACAGGGTAAGGTTTGGTGTGGTGTAGGTCACAAGGTGGGGTTTGGTGTGTAGGTCACAGGGTAGGGTTTGGTGTGGAGTAGGTCTCAGGGTGAGAATTGGTGGTGTAGGTCAGGGTGGGGTTTGATGTGGTGTAGGTCATATGGTGAGGTTTGGTGTGGTGTGATGTAGGTCACAGGGTGGGGTTTGGTGTGGTGTAGGTCACAGGGTGAGGTTTGATGTGGTGTAGGTTATAGGGTGAGGTTTGTTATGGTGTAGGTCGCAGGGTGGGGTTTGGTGTGTGGGTCACAGGGTGGGGTTTGGTGTGTAGGTCACAGGGTGGAGTTTGGTATAGCGCAGGTCACAAGGTGAGATTTAATGTTGTGTAGGTCACAAGGTGGAATTTGGTGGTGTAGGCCACAGGGTGAGGTTTGGTGTGACGTAGGTCACAGGGTGGGGTTTGGTCTAGTGCAGGTCACAGGATGGGGTTTAGTGTGGTGTAGGTCACAGGGTGGGGTACGGTCTAGTGCAGGTAACAGGGTGGGGTTTGGTGTGCTGCAGGTCACAGGGTGAAGTTTGGTGTGGTGCAGGTCACATGGTGGGGTTTGGTGTGGTGTGGGTCACAGGGTGAGGTTTGGTGTGGTGTAGGTCACAGGGTGGGGTTTGGTGTGGTGTAGGTCACATGGGGTTTGGTGTGGTGCAGGTCACAGGGTGGGGTTTGGTGTGGTGTAGGTCACAGGGTGGGGTTTGGTGTGGTGTAGGTCACATGGTGGGGTTTGGTGTGGTGTAGGTCACATGGTAGGGTTTGGTGTGGTGTAGGTCACAGGGTGAGGTTTGGTGTGGTGTAGGTCACAGGGTGGGGTTTGGTATGGTGTACGTCAGAGAGTGTGGTGAGGTGTAAGTCAGAGAGTGAGGTTTGTTGTGGTGATGGTTACACGGTGGGATGCTGTGTGGTGTAACTGAGTGGGATTTGGTGTGGTATGGTAGAGGTCACAGAGCGAGGCTTGGTGTAGTGTAGGTCATAGGTAAGGGTTTGGTTTGGTGTGTCACAGGATGAGGTGTGGAGTAGTGTGGGCCACCGGGTGGGGTTTGGTTTGGTGTAGGTCACAGGATAGGATTTAGTGTTGTGTGGTGTAGGTCACACAGTGAGGTTTGGTATGGTGTAAGTCCAAGGCTGGAGTTTGGTGTGGGTCACAGATTCGGGGTATATTGTGGTGTGGTGTGGGTTACACAGTTAGGTTTGGTGTGGTGCAGTTCACACGATGTGGTGATCTGTGGGACACAGGGTGGAATCCAGTGTGGCGCAGGTTACAGGGTGTGGTGTGGGTCACTAGATGGCGTCTGCTTTAGTGAGGTCACAGGGATTGGGGTAGGTCACGAGACAGGTGGTAGTGCGATCTGGGTCACAGGGTGGGGTTTGGTGTGGTGTGGGTCATAGAGTGGGATGTGGTGTGGGTCACAGGGTGGGGTTTGGTGTGGTGTAGTCACAGGGTGGGGTTTGGTGTGGTGTGGGTCACTAGATGGCGTCTGCTTAGTGAGGTCACAGGGTGGGGTTTGGTGTGGTGTAGGTCCACAGGGTGGGTGTATGGTGTAATGTGGTGCGGTGGGTCACAGGGTGGGGTTTGGTGTGATGTAGGTCACAGGGTGGGGTTTGGTGTGGTGCAGGTCACAGGGTGGGGTTTGGTGTGATGTAGGTCACAGGGTGTGGTGTGGTGTGGGTCACTTTATGGAGTGTGGTGTGGGTCATTTGGTGGAGCGTGCTGTAGGTCACAACATGGGTTGTGGTATGGTCACAGAGTGGGAGTATGCTATGCGGTTATGGGATGGGAAAGTGGTGTGGTTTGGTTTAGTTCTCAGGAAGTGGTGTGGTGTAACAGGGTGTGGTGTGGTATGGTGTAGGTCACAGGGTGTGGTATGGTGTAGGTCACAGGGTGGGGTGTGGTGCGGTGTGGGTCACAGGGTGGGGTGTGGTGTGGTGTAGGTCACAGGGTTGGGTGTGGTGTGCTATGGTGTTGGTCACAGGGTGGAGCGTGGCGTGCTGTGGTGTTGGTCATAGGGTGGAGCGTGGCGTGCTGTGGTGTTGGTCACAAGGTTGGGTGTTTTGTGGATCACAAGGTGGGGTTTGGTGTGGTGTAGGTCACAGGGTGAGGTTTGGTGTGATGTAGGTCACAGGGTGGGGTTTGGTGTGGTGTAGGTCACAGGGTGGGGTTTGGTGTGATGTAGGTCACAGGGTGGGGTTTGGTGTGATGTAGGTCACAGGGTAGGGTTTGGTGTGGTGTAGGTCACAGGGTGAGGTTTGGTGTGGTGTGGGTCACAAGGTGAGTGTGATATGGGTCACATTGTGTGGTGTGGGTCACAGGGTGGGGTTTGGTGTGGTGTAGGTCACAGGGTGAGGTTTGATGTGGTGTAGGTCACATGGTGGGGTTTGTGTGGTGTAGGTCACAGGGTGAGGTTTGATGTGGTGTAGGTCACAGGGTAGGGTTTGGTGTGGTGTAGGTCACAGGGTGGGGTCTGGTGTGGTGTAGGTCACAGGGTGGGGTTTGGTGTGGTGTAGGTCACAGGGTGGAGCGTTGTGTCGTGTTATAAGTTGAGGAGTGGTTCAGTGGGGTCACAGGGTGTGGCGTGGTGTGGTCACAGAGTGAGGTTTGGTGACATGTGGAGCGTAAAGCGGGACATGGTGCAGTGTCACAGGTTGGAGTGCGGTGTGGTGGGGGTCACACGGTGTGGTGAGGTGGGGGTCACAGAGTGGGATGTGGTGTGGGTCATAGAGTGGGATGTGGTGTGGGTCACAGGGTGGGGTTTGGTGTGTGTAGGTCACAGGGTGGGGTTTGGTGTGGTGTAGGTCACAGGGTGTGGTGTGGTGTGGTCACAGATGTTGGTAAAGTGTGGGTCCTAGAATGTGGTGTGGGTCACAGGGTGGGGTTTGTGTGGTGTAGGTCACATGGTGGGGTTTGGTGTGTAGGTCACAGGGTGAGGTTTGATGTGGTGTAGGTCACAGAGTTGGCGTGTGGTGTTGTGTGGGTCATAGGGCGATTGTATGGTGTATTTCACTGGGTGAGGTTTGGTGTGGTGTAGGTCACATGGTGGGGTTTGGTGTGGTGTGGGTCATAGAGTGGGATGTGGTGTGGTCACAGATTGGGAGTATGGTGTAATGTGGTGCGGTGGGTCACAGGGTGTGGTGTGGTGTGGTGTAGGTCACATGGTGGGGTTTGTGTGGTGTAGGTCACAGGGTGAGGTTTGGTGTGGTGTAGGTCACAGGGTGGGGTGTGGTGTAGGTCACAGGGTGTGGTGTGGTGTGGGTCACAGGGTGTGGTGTGGTGTGGTCACAGATTGGGAGTATGGTGTAATGTGGTGCGGTGGGTCACAGGGTGAGGTTTGGTGTGGTGCAGGTCACAGGGTGGGTGTATGGTGTAATGTGGTGCGGTGGGTCACAGGGTGGGGTTTGTGTGGTGTAGGTCCACAGGGTGAGGTTTGGTGTGGTGTAGGTCCACAGGGTGGGTGTATGGTGTAATGTGGTGCGGTGGGTCACAGGGTGAGGTTTGATGTGGTGTAGGTCACAGGGAGGGGTTTGGTGTGGTGTAGGTCACAGGGTGGGGTTGGTGTGGTGTGCTTTACAGAGTGGGTGTATGGTGTAGTATGGTGCAGTGGGTCACAGGGTGGGTGTATGGTGTAATGTGGTGCGGTGGGTCACAGGGTGGGTGTATGGTGTAATGTGGTGCGGTGGGTCACAGGGTGGGTGTATGGTGTAATGTGGTGCGGTGGGTCACAGGGTGGGTGTATGGTGTAATGTGGGTCACAGGGTGGGTGTATGGTGTAATGTGGTGCGGTGGGTCACAGGGTGGGTGTATGGTGTAATGTGGTGCGGTGGGTCACAGGGTGGGTGTATGGTGTAATGTGGTGCGGTGGGTCACAGGGTGGGTGTATGGTGTAATGTGGTGCGGTGGGTCACAGGGTGGGTGTATGGTGTAATGTGGTGCGGTGGGTCACAGGGTGGGTGTATGGTGTAATGTGGTGCGGTGGGTCACAGGGTGGGTGTATGGTGTAATGTGGGTCACAGGGTGGGTGTATGGTGTAATGTGGTGCGGTGGGTCACAGGGTGGGTGTATGGTGTAATGTGGTGCGGTGGGTCACAGGGTGGGTGTATGGTGTAATGTGGTGCGGTGGGTCACAGGGTGGGTGTATGGTGTAATGTGGGTCACAGAGTGGGAGTATGGTGTAATGTGGTGCGGTGGGTCACAGGGTGGGTGTATGGTGTAATGTGGTGCGGTGGGTCACAGGGTGGGTGTATGGTGTAATGTGGTGCGGTGGGTCACAGGGTGGGTGTATGGTGTAATGTGGTGCGGTGGGTCACAGGGTGGGTGTATGGTGTAATGTGGTGCGGTGGGTCACAGGGTGGGTGTATGGTGTAATGTGGTGCGGTGGGTCACAGGGTGGGTGTATGGTGTAATGTGGTGCGGTGGGTCACAGGGTGGGTGTATGGTGTAATGTGGTGCGGTGGGTCACAGGGTGGGTGTATGGTGTAATGTGGTGCGGTGGGTCACAGGGTGGGTGTATGGTGTAATGTGGTGCGGTGGGTCACAGGGTGGGTGTATGGTGTAATGTGGTGCGGTGGGTCACAGGGTGGGTGTATGGTGTAATGTGGTGCGGTGGGTCACAGGGTGGGTGTATGGTGTAATGTGGTGCGGTGGGTCACAGGGTGGGTGTATGGTGTAATGTGGTGCGGTGGGTCACAGGGTGGGTGTATGGTGTAATGTGGTGCGGTGGGTCACAGGGTGGGTGTATGGTGTAATGTGGTGCGGTGGGTCACAGGGTGGGTGTATGGTGTAATGTGGTGCGGTGGGTCACAGGGTGGGTGTATGGTGTAATGTGGTGCGGTGGGTCACAGGGTGGGTGTATGGTGTAATGTGGTGCGGTGGGTCACAGGGTGGGTGTATGGTGTAATGTGGTGCGGTGGGTCACAGGGTGGGTGTATGGTGTAATGTGGTGCGGTGGGTCACAGGGTGGGTGTATGGTGTAATGTGGTGCGGTGGGTCACAGGGTGGGTGTATGGTGTAATGTGGTGCGGTGGGTCACAGGGTGGGTGTATGGTGTAATGTGGTGCGGTGGGTCACAGGGTGGGTGTATGGTGTAATGTGGTGCGGTGGGTCACAGGGTGGGTGTATGGTGTAATGTGGTGCGGTGGGTCACAGGGTGGGTGTATGGTGTAATGTGGTGCGGTGGGTCACAGGGTGGGTGTATGGTGTAATGTGGTGCGGTGGGTCACAGGGTGGGTGTATGGTGTAATGTGGTGCGGTGGGTCACAGGGTGGGTGTATGGTGTAATGTGGTGCGGTGGGTCACAGGGTGGGTGTATGGTGTAATGTGGTGCGGTGGGTCACAGGGTGGGTGTATGGTGTAATGTGGTGCGGTGGGTCACAGGGTGGGTGTATGGTGTAATGTGGTGCGGTGGGTCACAGGGTGGGTGTATGGTGTAATGTGGTGCGGTGGGTCACAGGGTGGGTGTATGGTGTAATGTGGTGCGGTGGGTCACAGGGTGGGTGTATGGTGTAATGTGGTGCGGTGGGTCACAGGGTGGGTGTATGGTGTAATGTGGTGCGGTGGGTCACAGGGTGGGTGTATGGTGTAATGTGGTGCGGTGGGTCACAGGGTGGGTGTATGGTGTAATGTGGTGCGGTGGGTCACAGGGTGGGTGTATGGTGTAATGTGGTGCGGTGGGTCACAGGGTGGGTGTATGGTGTAATGTGGTGCGGTGGGTCACAGGGTGGGTGTATGGTGTAATGTGGTGCGGTGGGTCACAGGGTGGGTGTATGGTGTAATGTGGTGCGGTGGGTCACAGGGTGGGTGTATGGTGTAATGTGGTGCGGTGGGTCACAGGGTGGGTGTATGGTGTAATGTGGTGCGGTGGGTCACAGGGTGGGTGTATGGTGTAATGTGGTGCGGTGGGTCACAGGGTGGGTGTATGGTGTAATGTGGTGCGGTGGGTCACAGGGTGGGTGTATGGTGTAATGTGGTGCGGTGGGTCACAGGGTGGGTGTATGGTGTAATGTGGTGCGGTGGGTCACAGGGTGGGTGTATGGTGTAATGTGGTGCGGTGGGTCACAGGGTGGGTGTATGGTGTAATGTGGTGCGGTGGGTCACAGGGTGGGTGTATGGTGTAATGTGGTGCGGTGGGTCACAGGGTGGGTGTATGGTGTAATGTGGTGCGGTGGGTCACAGGGTGGGTGTATGGTGTAATGTGGTGCGGTGGGTCACAGGGTGGGTGTATGGTGTAATGTGGTGCGGTGGGTCACAGGGTGGGTGTATGGTGTAATGTGGTGCGGTGGGTCACAGGGTGGGTGTATGGTGTAATGTGGTGCGGTGGGTCACAGGGTGGGTGTATGGTGTAATGGGGTAACATGGGGTGATCTGGGGCATCTCATGATGGGAGTGACCAAATGGGGAAGGGGGTGCCAAGTGAGAGGACTGAGGGATGACCCAAGAGTTGCATCCCATGGCAGTGAGACACGGGTGCCCACTATGTAGACGAGCAAGAGAAGGTGAGGCAGGACTACCAACCCATGGAGATGGGGGGGGGGTGAGACAGTGTTACCAACTTGTTGAGGTCAGACAGACAGAAGTACCCAGTCAATGAGATGAAAAATGAGTACCAACGTAAGGAGAAGTGGAGAACTACCGATCTCTGCAGGTGACACAGAGGTTGTAAGTTATATGGGTGACGAAGAGGTTGTAATTTCTGAAGGTGAGACAGTGGTAGCACATTATGAGGAGAGACAGAGGTCACAACTTATGAGGGTGAGACAGAGGGAGCTATTTATGAGGGTGAGACAGAGGTCACAACTTATGAGGGTGAGACAGAGGGAGCTACTTATGAGGGTGAGACAGAGGTCACAACTTATGAGGGTGATACAGAGGTCACAACTTATGAGGGTGATACAGAGGGAGCTATTTATGAGGGTGAGACAGAGGTCACAACTTATGAGGGTGAGACAGAGGGAGCTACTTATGAGGGTGATACAGAGGTCACAACTTATGAGGGTGATACAGAGGTAGTTATTTATGAGGGTGACACAGAGGTAGAAACTAATGAGGGTGAGACAGAGGTGGCAACTTATACAGGCAAGACAAAGATAGAAACTTATGAGGTGAGACAGATGTAGCAACTGGTGAGGGTGAGACAGAGGGAGCAACCTGTGAGGATGAGACAGAGGTAGCAATATATGAGGGTGAGACAGAGGTAGCAATATATGAGGGTGAGACAGAGGGAGCAACTTATGAGGATAGGACAGAGGTAGCAACTTACGAGGGTGAGAAAGAGGGAGCATCTTATGAGGGTGACAAAGAGTACAACTTTCAAGGTAAGACAAGAGGAGTATCTCATGAGAGTGAGACAAAGGGAGCATCTCATGAGGTTGAGACAGAGGTACCAAATTATGAAAGTGAGACAGAGTGAGCATTCTATGAGGGTGACAGAGGAAAGGGCTTACGAGGGTTACACAGAGGTAGACACATCTGAGAGCGAGACAGAGAGAACAAAGTATGAGGGTGACACAAAGCTAAGAACTTATGAGGGTGACACAAAGCTAAGAACTTATGAGGGTGATACAAAGCTAAGAACTTATGAGGGTGACACAAAGATAAGGACTTATGAGGGTGACACAAAGATAAGGACTTATGAGGGTGCTACAGTGGTAGCAACCTGTGAGGATGAGACAAAGGTAGCAACTTATGAGTGAGATAGAAGGGAACCTCATGCGTGTGAGACAAAATAGTGGCAACTTATATTATGAGTGAGGAAAGACAACTATGGAAGGGGGTGGGGGGGTGAGAGAGAGGAGTGACAGGTCATGGGGGTGATAAAGGTGCACCAACTGGGGTGGGAGAGGGGGGAGGGGTAGAGAAAAGACCAACTTCTGGTAATGAAACAGGAGTACCAACTTATGAGGGGGGAGGGGGATGAACATGAATACCAATTAATGAGGGCAAGGCAGGAGTACCAATTTATGGGAGTGAGACAAGGATAGCAACATATGAGAGGAGAGAGAGAGAGAGAGAGAGAGAGAGAGAGAGAGAGAGAGAGAGAGAGAGAGAGAGAGAGAGAGAGAGAGAGAGAGAGAGAGAGAGAGAAGCAACAAATGTAGTAACATATGACTCTCCATCTGTAAGCTGTGACACCAGTAACAGGGTAGCACAGAAGCAACAAATTACGGGACAGAGAAATATCTATGTCATGAGGTAATACAGGATTAACAAATTATGAAGGTAACAGAGACATACCAGGTAATGGGACAACACAGGAGTAGCAACTTATAGAAGAGTGACGGGGGAAGGTGTAATGTGACAAACACAAAAGAACCAAGTTATGGGGTAACACAGGAGTAACAAGCTATGAAGGTGACACAAGAACACTGGAGGGTAGTGGTAACACAGGAGTAACAACTTACTTGGGTACGACACTAGTGCCAACTTAACTGGGTAACAGAGAGAAATACCATCTTATGGGAGTGGGGCAATAGAGGCTACTAAGTTATGGGGGTGAGGTGGCAGTACCATTTCATGTGGATGACAGAGGAATATCAACTTAATGGAGTAAGACAGAAGAATACAAACATATGGGGTGAGACAGAGCACCAACCTATGAGGATAACACACAGGAAATACGCAAATATTGTGATGAGATGATGGTCACAACTCGTGGGGGTGGCACACGAATACCAACATAATGGGGGTAAGGCAAGGGTATCAGATGATGGGGGGTTACACACGAGTACCAATCTATGGGGATGACAGGGAGGTATCAACTAGCAGGGGTAACAGAGAGCAGGGAATATACAACAGTCTTTACTACCATGGGGTGGTACACAGGGGTACCTACTAGCAAGGGGTAATACAGGAAGGGTACCTACTAGCATGAGGTGATACAGGGGTACCTACTGGTAAGGAGGGTGAGACATGGGGAGACACAGAGTGACTGCTTCACTACCAGGACATGATTGGTACTACTGCCAGGGTGGACATATGGGGAGCCATATAAAGCGACTATTGTTGGCTGTTGCTGCTGCTGCTGCTGCTGTTGCTGCTGCTGCTGCTGTTGCAGATGCTTCACTAGGGGGTGACACAGAGTGGGTCTGTCTTATGAAAGGGGGTTTGCACTCACTATCTATTGTAGGGCGAGAAGAGTGGAGTAGAGCTAGGCTGAGCAAAGTGGTGGGACGGGGCCGAGCCAAGATAGCAGGCGCCATAAGTTTGAGTCTGAGGCGGGCCGTGAGCCAAGCCGTGAGCCTGCCCCGCGTGAACCTGAGCCTGAGCCTGGTAATGGGCGTGGGCGTGGGCGTGGGGCGGGTAGGTGGGCGGGTAGCTGGGGCGGTGCTGGGGGGGACACGACCGGGGAGGGGCGGGGGGCAGTTTACTGCTGCTCAGGGAAGAAGACGAGGAAGACGAGGAGGACGAGGAAGATGAGTGAGAGGAGGAGGAAGAGGAGGAGGAAGAGGAGGAGGAGGAGGAGGAGGAGGTGCTGGAAGAGGAGACTCGTTTGCCCGGCTCGGCTCGCGAGTTTCGGCTCTGGCAGTCTGCAAGGAGAATAAAAGCCAGGGTTTATCCTCCGCCACAATGGGGACTAGTGTAGTGGCGAGGGTGTGTGGCAGCGAGGTGCGGCCACCCACCCCCGCCGCTCCCCAGCACCAACACTAACCATCACAAGTCAAGCCTCGTGTACAAGTTCAGTGTCCGGCCCGGGGCTGAAGCAACAACAATCAACTGGGATATAAATCTTCTAGAATGAGACAACTGTAGAGAACACAAAGTTTAGCTCAAAAATATAATTCGTATCAAACATCAATGGCATGACAATAAGCATTTTCATAATAACTCTGCATTCTAATAGCGTCACAAAGGCTCTCATTAGCACAACTAAACGAATATGCAGTAAAAGAGAAACAGTGACATTACAGTTAACTTGAGGACCCCAGATGAGACCCGTGGGAGCGCCCCGTCCCGGGCTCCACCACCTTAACCCCTGACCTAACATGGTGGCATAGGATCCCCGTTGTGGCTCTCAGCCTGACCTAGCCCCGTGCTGCCCTCCTGTCTCACCCCTGACACTCTTATCACCTCACCCGCTGCCTTCATCCTTGAAAATCCTGTGGCCTCACACATGGATCTGTCCTTGATCACTGGCACTCTTGTGGCATCCTAGGACCTGTGGCCATAGTTGTGTCAACACCTGTGGCCCCGGTGTCTGACTCTAACAATGTTGTGGCCTCACCTGTGGCTCTAGCGTCTCCCCTCCCCCCGTCGCTCCTGGTGTGGCCTCCCCGGTACTTAACCCTGTCACCCTGGGACTGGAGTCTCCTGGCACTCCGCCCACTGCCATTCCACATTCCTTGCCCCTGCCTGTGTGTCGTGGTGTGTTACCCTGAGCCCCACAGATGGTGTTACCCGGGGTGTTCTAGTGTGAATCACGGTGTATGGTCGGGGAGATGAAGCAGGGGCGGCAACCACCGGCTTCAGTCTTACTGCTGACGGGAGGGACGTGCCCAACTCGACACCCGCTCCGCTGCTGACGGCGAGGACGTGCCCCACGCAACAAGGTGGTGGCAGCAGTGGGGACGCTGAAGCTGCCACTGTGTGTACCATTTGTGGGAAATAAAACGAGCCACTTGCAGCCAAATCGGTACTGAGTCACGAAATCCGATACGTCGATACAGCGAAAAGGTTGCTGCAGCTTACAGGTTACCAGTCAAGGGGCTCCATCTCCTCCACACTTTTTATACAATCGTCATTCTGCGTGGCGGCTCCGGTGGCACACGTTATGCTGCCGGGAATCAATCATGGCAACATGTAACCGCCGCCTTCTCGCTCCCACATTCCGCCTCCTCCACGTAAATCACATAAGTAATAATCCATTCTATTACACATGTGTAATTTTTACATATAACCGAGGCGCTATCGTGTGTAATGTAAATCCTAGCCTGCTCCAGCCAGCGAGGGTGGCCATCCAAACATCAATATATCAACATCGATTCATCCACCAATAGGAACGTGGCAGGAGAGTCACAAGCCACAACCCAATTATAGTCTCAGTCTGGGCAATACACTACTAACAAGCAATTAACCCTCCCCCGGCCTAGCCCTGCGCTAGCACCCTCACGTGCCACTCCTGAAGCTCACTCCACACACACACACATCGCCAATTAGTTCCCTCAAGAATATCATAAACATTTCAGGAGGTTTCCGAAGCCTCTGGCCCCACGCTCGATACATCTTGAGCACTTGGGAGGTCTGCCCCGCGGCTGTGAGCGCCTCCCTCCAGCGTGTCAGCGGCTGTCACTGCCTGCCTCCCGCACCGCGCGCTGGTCCGCCCATCCTCTCCCTCTCCCACTACATCACCGCTCCTACCCTACCCTCCCTCATCTGCTCTCACCCACTCCACCACCCTACACTCATGACCACCTCCAGATCCTCATGGCCGCATCCTTAACCTCATAACAACCTGTCCTCTTAAGGTTAAACCAAATTTGTGACTACGGGAATGTTTCGCCTCACCTGTGGCACTTCCCCGGTCTCCTGACCACGTCACTGCTCACCTGTGGCACCTCCCTACCTTCCTAACCATGCCAATGTTCACCTGTGGCACCCCCATCCTCCTGACCCTGTCAATGTTCACTTGCGGCAACCCCCCCCCCCCCCCACATCCTCCCGACCCTGTCATTGCTCACCTGCAGCGCACCAGTTCCTAACACACAACTCCCGTCAGCTCTGCACAAAATGTCTGAGTGGTATGGCATCCTCCTGTCCTTCCCCTCTCATGCTCCCAGGTTTCCTTATTGTACTGACCAAATATTCTGCTTCCGCTCGCAGCCGCCTCCGTCTTATTCGGCAACTCGTTCCCTGCTAGCAAAGATGGCGGCAACCACCTCCCCAGCTCTCATCTCACCAAGATGGAGGCCTTGAGGTACTCAAGCTGTTATCTCGCGTTAAAAACCTCCCCTCTACTCGGGTTCTTTAACACCCCTGGTCCGTCTGAACTCTCTCAGATCTCCACCAGCCGATAGTCTCCAGTGTACCTGATCTGCAACCACCCTGGTCTGTACAAGACTTTATGTCCACCACTTCTGGCCTACACCACCCTGGACGCTATCACCTATGGTCTCTGCTATCCTTGTTCTCTAATAACTATGGTGCCCAGTAAACACTACCCCTGGACTCTAGCACCCTGGTCACCACTATCCTGGTCTCTAGTACCTATGATGTCCTCTACTCTTGGTCTCTAGCGTCCATGTTTCTCACCACCCGTCGTCTGCAGCACCCATAATCCCCATCATCCCTGGTCTTCACCTTCCCTGATCCCCATCAACCCCTCTCTACCACCACTTGTCCTCACCAGCCCTGAACCCCATCACACCTGCCTCCACCTATCCCCCAGGACCTGTTCAGAGGGTCAGCCTCGACTGCGGCAGAGGAAGGGAAACGTTTGTTAATAGCTGGTCGAGGCTCACTCAACCTTTGATATTCCTTCGCCAATAACGGTGGGTGCTAACAATCATCTTGGCCTCACTCCCTCACTCTCCCTCTCTCCATTAACTTCCCTTAACACAGTGTAATTCTCGAGCCCTCCCCACACTCCCCCTTCCCCAGCGAGTGCGGCCCCAGGCAGCTCCGGGTGGGGGCCATAACCCCGGCTCCCGCCGTCACCAGCGCCGCCTCGGCCTCCGAGGGCAGAGCGCATCATCCAATACTTCGATTCGGAGGCGGACGGTGTTGTCTTCAGTCGTGACCCACTTGTTGACATTTAGGGAAAATTCGGGAATGGTAAGAGTGGCAGACATGTTGTTAATCCCCAGGTGGGTAGCTGGTGTGTTGTGGGCAGGCTGTGGCCGCGGCGGGGAGCGCCTCTCCCAACGTAAAATAACACTCAGTAAACAGCGGACCTCCAGACAAAAGAGGTATCTGAACGTTATGACGTCCACGATGAGAAAATATAGTTTACGCAAAAAGCTGGTCAGAAAATTCCACAAAATCTGTTTGGAGCATTTGTGGTCAGGATAATATTTCAGTCCTTCATCCTGAGGAACAAGAATCATTTATAATGCTATCAAATACTCTTAGCGGCCCCTCGACCACCATCTCTGGCCGCTGATGAACCTCCTGTTTCACCCTGTAGTCTGGGTCCTCGCTCAAGCGGGTGAGTGGAATTTGGATGATAAATCAGCCCTAACTGACCCTCGAGGCTACACTGACCACTGACAGTAACACTTGAGGCATCTCACCACCAGGCCTGAGTGTTGCGTCTCTTGAAGGGTGAAGTATTTGCCCTGGTTCTCCTCGCTATACATCAAAGTTCCCGGGCGGTGGTTCCTTAGCCAATGTCACGGTGTATGTGCTGTCTTAGTGGTACACTACTGAAGGGTCTGAGACACTGTGCTGCGCTGGGTGCTTAAGTAGGTGTATTGTACTACCAATACTGGGCGTCATCGGCCGCAAGTGTACACCAAAGTGGCTTTTAAGTGGACTTCCACTTCTTCCCTCAATGCTTCATGTTCAGTCCTAACACTAGGATAAAAAGGTTGTTTACTCTGCCTTCCATGTTGCTGTAGGGCTGTGAGTGTACAGGATCGCCCATCACCCTACCCAACGCCTGCCAACCTCCACCAGAGAAGCTAACCCAGAGTTGCCTAAATCACCATCATTCACTCTTATATCAGTACTGCGACGAAAATACAGAGCAGATCTAATCCCTAACTACATATATGGAACAAATTTACCAGCGTTAGATTTTGATATATTTTCCGACATCATCAAAAATGTAATAATAAATTCACGGACTTTTGTGTGCCGTGAGACCACGTATCCTTTCCCGAGGAATCTCTGGTCGTCTTAATGCGGGCTACATCCTCCTCCGTCCATAGATTTATTTTCCCTTCATCTGGTGAAAGTGTCTCTATCTGGGAGGTGGCACGGCTGGAGGCCACCAAGGATCAGCAGGACATACACCTGCCCCGCCGGACACTCTGGCACCCGCCTCCATCACTGCTACTATCAAACCCGCGGGTGACGGCTGGCCAGGCAGGACTCCCACGCCAGGACCATATCCTCGCTCCGCCCACGCCTCACACTCCACTTACACCTCAGACACGCCCTCTTCCTCCTCCTAATCCCATACCTTCAATTTTCCTTTCAAAATCCCGGTGATATTTATGTCCCTCCTGCCTCAGCCCCAATTTCTCTGCGGCAAATCAGGAGTGGGACGCAGCTGGGCGCCGGGCCTGAGGAGCGTGGCCGCGGCTGGTGTCCACGCCTCACCAGCGTCCACCTGCAGCCACTCCCACACACCCCATCTGCTGCTCTCACAAGTATACCACTTGTGCTTCACTGCCTGGCAACATACCTTACCCGAAGGCTCGGGTCTACCTCAACTGTCCCACACTCTCTGATGCCCGCACCACACACACACACACACACACACACACACACACAACACATACACACACACACCACTTTTCATTCCATGATTTCATATACCTGGACGCCATTGTGGTTTGCAACATCTCGGTCCGTGGTGGTAATTGTGTGTGTGTCTGCTCTAGCTTCTTCCTTCTTACGGCAGCATCTCAGACCTGTTGCTTTTATTGGTTTTCTTGTGCAACATTCTTGTGCTGGGGCGCTGTTTCCAGCAGTGCCCGCCTGGCTCGCTGCTCCGCGGCCTGGATGGCGGCAGCGACGGTGGTGGTGTTGGTGGGTCTGGAGGGCCGTGGTTGACATGGAGGTGGTAGACTGGAGGAGGCTTGTTTGTCCCTGGCTGGGTAATCATTGATCTTCAATACTGTCTCACAGCTTCTAGTTTACTCTTCTTCTTGATACGTTCTTGAACTATCTTTTAACCCCGTCTTATCTACAGCTTACCTAATAATTCAACGATTATAATGCGATTATCAAGAACGCAAGGTTCCAGGCTACCAATCTGATTTCCAAGGGAAGGAAAATTATCATATAACCACGAGATACCCAGACTTCCATTGTTCTTTGTCCATATTTGATTTATGAACGTATAATAACCATAAGCTCGTGTGTGTGTGTGTGTGTGTGTGTGTGTGTGTGTGTGTGTGTGTGTGTGTGTGTGTGTGTGTGTATAAATATATATTGGAAAGGATCACAATTTTGCGCGTGATCAAGATATTCCTATGAGTCCACGTGGACTCATAGGAATATATATATATATATATATATATATATATATATATATATATATATATATATATATATATATATATATATATATCGTCCCTGACACCATATTCTCCCATCAAAGCGTCAGAAGCCACATACAAGTGCCGTCCCTGACCCTCCCATCACCACCCATACACAAGTGCCGCTCTAGACCCTCTCATCAGATCTGTCAGCATCCGTCCACAAGTGCCGCTCCTGACCCTCCCATCACCACTGCCAGCACCCATACACAAGTGCCGCTCCTGACCCTCCCATCACCACCGTTAGCAACCATATAGAAAAGCCGCCCCTGACCCTCCCATCACCACTGTCAGCACCGGCCCCTGGCCCTTCCATCACCACTGTTATCATCCATTTACAAGTGCCGCCCTGAACCTCCCATCACCACTGTCAGCACCCATACACAAGCGCCTCCCCTGACCTTCCCATCACCACTGTCAGCACCCACACAAAATTGCCGCCCATGACCCTCCCATCCCCACTGTCAGCACCCATACATCAGTGCCGCTCCTGACACCCATACACAAGTGCCGCCCATGACCCTCCCATCACCACCGTCAGCAACCACAGAGAAAGGCCACCCCTGACCCTCCCATCACCACTGTCAGCACCCATACAAAAATGCCGCCCATGACCCTCCCATCACTATTGTCAGCATCCATACACAAGCCCCGCACCTGACTCTCCCATCACCACTGTCAGCAACATTACACAAGTGCAGCCCGTGAACCTCCTATCACCATACACAGGTGCCGTTCCTGACTCTTCCATCACCAGTGTCAACACTCATACAATGTGCCGGCCCTGACCCTCCTATCACCAATGACAGCACCCATACACAGGTGCCGCGGCTGACTCTCACATCACCGCTGTCAGCACCCATACAGAAAAGCCACCCCTGACCCTCCCATCATCAGTGTCAGAACAAATAAACAGGTGCTGCCCCTGTCCCTCCCGTCAACACTGTCAGCACCCATACACAGGTGCCATCTTTGATTCTACCATCAACAATGTCGGCACCCATATACAGGTGCCGCCCCTGACACTCCCGTCACTACTGTCAGCACCCATACACAGGTGCCGCTCCTGACCCTCCCCTCACCACTGTCAGCACCTATACACTGGTGCCGCCCATGATCCTCCCATCTCCAGTCAGCACTTATACATAAGTGCTGCCCCTGACCCTCCTATCACCACTGTCAGCACCCATACACAAGTGCCGACCCTAACCCTCCTATCACCACTGTCAGCACCCATACAAAAGTGCCGGCCCTAACCCTCCCATCACCACTATCAGAACCCACACACAAGTGCCGCCCCTGTCCCTCCGATCACCACTGCCAGCACGCATACACAAGTGCTGACACTGACCTTCCCATCACCACTGTCAGCTCCCATACAAAAGTGCCTGCCCTAACCCTCCCATCACCAATCTCAGCACCCAAACAAAAGTGAAGCTTCTGACCGTCCCATTACCGCTGTCAGCACTTATACAAAGGTGTCGGCCCTGACCCTCCCATCATCACTGTCAGCACCCATACAAAAGAGCCGCTCCTGACCTTCCCATCGCCACTGTCAGCACCCATACACAGGTGCCGTCCCTGACCCTCCCATAACCATTGTCAACACCCATATACAAGTGCCAATTCTGTCCCTCCCATCACCACTGTCAGCACCCATAAACAGGTGCCGCCCCTAACCCTCCCATCACCATTGTCGGCACTCATACACAAGTGCAGCTCCTGACCCTCCAATTACCACTCTAAACATCCATACACAGGTGCCGCTCCTGACCCTCCCATCACCACTGTCAGCACCCATCAACAGGTGCCGCCCATGACCTTCCCATCATCACTGTCAGCACTTCCATCACCACTGGCAGCACCCATACACAGGTGCCGCCCCTAACCCTCCCGTCACCACTATCAGCACCCATACACAGGTGCCGCTCCTGACCCTCCCATCACCAGTGTCAGCACCCACACACAAGTGCCGCCCCTGACCCTCCCATCACCACTGTCAGCACCTACACACAGGTGTCGGCCCTGACCCTCCCATCGCCACTGTCAGCACCCACACACAAGTGCCGACCCTAACCCTATCATCACCACTGTCAGCACCCATACAAAAGTGCTGGCCCTGACCCTTCCATCACCACTATCAGAACCCACACACAAGTGCCGCCCCGGACCCTCCCATCACCACTGTCAGCACTCATACACAAGTGCTAACACTGACCTTCCCATCAACCAGTGTCAGCTCCCATACAAAAGTGCCTGCCCTGACCCTCCCATCACCAATCTCAGCACCCACACAAAAGTGCCGCTTCTGACCCTCCCATCACCACTGTCAGCACCTACACACAGGTGTCGGCCCTGACCCTCCCATCGCCACTGTCAGCACCCATACACAAGTGCCGACCCTAACCCTAACATCACCACTGTCAGCACCCATACGAAAGTGCTGGCCCTGACCCTCCCATCACCACTGTCAGCACCCACACACAAGTGCCGACCCTGACCTTCCCATCACCACGTCAGCACTCATACACAAGTGCTAACACTGACCTTCCCATCACCAGTGTCGGCTTCCATACAAAAGTGCCTACCCTGACCCTCCCGTCACCAATCTCAGCACTCACACAAAAGTGCCGCTTCTGACCGTCCCATCACCACTGTCAGCACCTACACAGAGGCGTCGGCCCTGACCCTCACATCACCACTATCAGCACCCACACAAAAGTGCCGCTCCTAACCTTCCCATCACCATTGTCAGCACCCATACACAGGTGCCGCTCCTGACCCTCCCATCACCACCGTCAGCACCCATACACAGGTGCCCTATCTGACGTACCTGTCACCACTGTCAGCACCCATACAAAAAGGCCCTACCTGACCCTCCCATCACCACTGTCAGCACCCAAACAAAAGTGCCGGCCCTGATCCTCACCACTGTCAGCACCCATACAAAAGTGCCCTATCTGACGTACCCGTCACCACTGTCAACACCCATACAAAAGTGCCCAACTAGACCCACCCATCACCAACGTCAGCACCTATACACAGGTGCCGCCCCTGATCCTCCCATCATCACTGTCAGCACCCATACATAGGTGCCGCCCATGACCCTCCCATCACCACTGTCTGCACCCATACACAGGTGCCATCCCTGACCCTCTCATCACCACTGTCACACCCACACACAAGTGGCGCTTCTGACCCTCTCATCACCACTGCCGTGTGCCATACACAGGTACCGTCCCGGCTCTTCCCATCACCAGTGTCAGCTACCATATCAAGTATGCTTCCTGACCCTTCATCGCTGTCAGCTGATATATACAGATACCGCTCCTGACCTTCCCATCACCATCGTCAGCAGCCATATACAGGTACCGTCCCTGACCTTCCCATCACCAGCGTCAGCAGCCATATACAGGTACCGTCCCTGACCTTCCCATCACAAGCGTCAGCAGCCATATACAGGTACCGTTCCTGACCCTCCCATCAGCAGCGTCAGCAGCCATATACAGGTACGTACCATCCCTGACCCTTCCATCACCAGCGTCAGCAGCCATATACAGGTACCGTCCCTGACCCTTCCATCACCAGTGTCGGAGGCCATACAGAGGTACCGTCCCTGACCCTCCCATCACCAACCTTCACATTACTAAAAACTCCAATAATTCTGCCGTCCCATCTCGAGGGTTTTCCCATGGCTGTATAGATGAGAGTGTCAGAGGTTGGGGGAGGGGAGAGGGGGGACTCCCGGGGAATACATTAGCAGGTATGACAAACAACTGTGGCACCGGTGACAAACCTGCCAAATGTATCAGTGTGGCACCTGGGCCAACCATCACCACCACCACCTCCGCCCGCCCTGCCTCACCCCTCTGCTCTTACCCACAATGGTCGACACCTCCCTCCTACACTCTCCCTCTGTGGACATCAGCTCAGTGTTACTTGCGCTGTACACCCTGCCTCTCGATGGAGTGAGTGAGTGAATGAGTGAGTGAGTATGTGTGTGTGTGTGTGTGTGTGTGTGTGTGTGTGTGTGTAGTGTGTGGGAGGGGGGGAAGGAAGTATGTAAGTCTCCATGATCATGTCTCTCATTATGTATGTACAGTAAAATAAGTACATATGATTGGGTCAACATGAAGGTTCTTCATTTATGAATTGTCTAGATAAATGATTATTACACACACACACACACACACACACACATATATATACATACATATATACATCCATACACATTAAACATACATACATGAATACACACAGGCACTACTGTACGACTCTCATCCCGTAATGTACACACACACACACACACATATATATATATATATATATATATATATATATATATATATATATATATATATATATATATATACATATATATATATATATATATATATATATATATATATATATATATATATATATATATATATATATATATATATATATATAACGTAGAGGTTCTTGCTGTTGTTCATGATGAACAAAGAAAAGAACAATGACAATATCCTCCGGAAATATGGAGAGCTCCGAGATATATGATTTGACCAGCAAACTGAAGAATTGCAAGAATACTGTGGATTTTAATAAATGTATATGTAGAGTACTTCTGTCATATATATATATATATATATATATATATATATATATATATATATATATATATATATATATATATATATTTTTTTTTTTTTTTTTTTTTTTTTGAGGAGGTTTCTGAAATATTCATAACTTTTCGTATATAATTGTTGGCAAATCTTTTATCTTCACTCAGTAATACAGGTGTCCACGCAAGGTGTTGGGTAGGATAAGGTCCTGCTAAAGGGCTGGGCAGCGCTCACCACGTTACTATGTCTTCCTCCGCT
Organism: Panulirus ornatus; assembly: GCF_036320965.1. Taxonomy (NCBI): domain Eukaryota; kingdom Metazoa; phylum Arthropoda; class Malacostraca; order Decapoda; family Palinuridae; genus Panulirus; species Panulirus ornatus. The sequence goes on from NC_092233.1 coordinate 30,314,926, forward strand.
ACACTTCTGTGATCATCAGTCATTGGTGGATCGGGCTCTTTACTTAACCATCCACCTACAATTCCACTGTATGTTTCAGTGCTTCCAAGAGTCGGGTGAAATAACTGAACAGCCTCTCCATCCCTCCTGCTCGGCATTTTTAACATATTCCCAGGAATATCTACAAATCTAATGACTTAAGTTTCTTCCCATGTATGAAACTAATAGGTTTCATTAGATTTCTTTTCTATTTACTTTCATGGATAAATCATCCATTCCTGTGTTTCTGTCGTGACTGTACAACTGAAGCATTTTAGGCGACTCTCATGCTAGTTCACTTGTTCCATTCCCTAACTCAAAATCAGAAATGTTTCTGAATTCTTTCTCGCTTCAAACTTCACCTTGTGTAGCTATGAACATACAACAGTAAAACACAGTTCTGTCTAGTGTGTACAGTGAATACTTTTATTATCATCTTAAGTAACAAAAGTTACCATCATGTCAGTCATTACATATGGATCCATAGTATCATGTTATGAATATGCTCCGGAAATATCAAGTTTCCTCGTTCTTGATAACTTCAGGATCACTGATGTTTGCCTCACGATAACTTCAGGATCACTGATGTTTGCCTCACGATAACTCCAGGATCACTGATGTTTGCCTCACGATAACTTCAGGATCACTGATGTTTGCCTCACGATAACTTCAGGATCACTGATGTTTGCCTCATGATAACTTCAGGATCACTGATGTTTGCCTCATGATAACTTCAGGATCACTGATGTTTGCCTCACGATAACTTCAGGATCACTGATGTTTGCGTCATAGTAACTCCAGGACCTCTGATGTTTGCCTCATTTTCTGTCACTTTCCCCAGCTGATCCTTTGCAGGTGTCACTCGTATAGTTTCAATGTTTCTGTAACATTTGTTTGAAATCGTCTACAAGGAATTCTATGAGCTTCTCTTCTGGCCATTAATATATTATATCAAGTCTCTTTTTGTAGAGAGATAGAAGGTGAGAGAGAGAGAGAGAGAGAGAGAGAGAGAGAGAGAGAGAGAGAGAGAGAGAGAGAGAGAGAGAGAGAGAGAGAGAGAGAGAGAGCGTTCCTACCTACGATTAGCTACGACGGGATCTTACCATTAGGTAGGGCTATCGTAGGACTATCGTTGGGCTTTGGCAAAGTCCAGGAGAACAGTGAGGATAGTGTCCATTCCTTTTCCTAGCATTGGTGTTTCGTACATGATATTGTAAAGGACTGAAGAATCCATCTATTATTACCAGCCACAGAGCCATGTTAGCCATGTATCGTGTATCATTATATCATTCAAAGAACTGAATTACATACGATATCAGACTAATTGTTCTATTCTGCTTGTTAGTAGTTCAGATTCTCGTTTGTCTACAGCTCATCTCTCATACCATTTGGCCAATGGTGACTACAACGTTGTGATATATGGTTTCTCTCACCATTAACATCATCAGCGTTGATAAGGTTACGTTTATCTAGTCACAGAAAATAACTGGATTCCATCAAGTCTTGATGCTGAGGTCACAAGTTGGTCTTCTGGTTTAGTTACGTCATTATGTGTGTGTGTGTGTGTGTGTGTGTGTGAAGAGAGAGAGAGAGAGAGAGAGAGAGAGAGAGAGAGAGAGAGAGAGAGAGAGAGAGAGAGAGAGAGAGAGAGAGAGAGAATTAAGTGTACACTAATGATGGTAACACTTCACGGCTTACTGAATTAACTGCAGCCAAAGGCTCAACATATACAAAGAAAATGCACGTGATACAGCGAGTGGGACGATAAGGTTGTGGAAGGTGGGGAGGGGGGGGGGGGTTTGAGGGAGGGTCTTGACACATGAACTGGGATGACAGTCAACTGATCATCAATGATGATGGCAGTGGTTAGTATGGCACTGTCCGGCACCCGTCTGTACTGGCTCGAGGCGGTTGCAGTGGTGAACTGCAAGTGGGGGTTGAGGGATCTCTCGTGGTAGGAGGTGAGGGTGGCGGGAATGGTGCAACTGCTTACTTCCGAACTGTCGCATGAGGTCCACGTGATGGAAGACGAGAGTGGAAAGCATCAGTGTATTAAATGTCTCATGACAGGCGCTGTGGGAGGGATGGTCATGCAAACCCTTTCCTGCATCTTCTATAGCAGCTCCTGCTGTGTGGCAGGTAAGGTGGAACACCAGGTGAGGAAGGCGTAGGCGAGTTTGGGAAAATATAAAAGCTGTCCACATGTTCTTGAGTTCAGTGTGTGTGTGTGTGTGTGTGTGTGTGTGTGTGTGTGTGTGTGTGTGTGTGTATATGTGTGCTGGTGTGGGTGGTAGGAGCGAGGCCTGAGGGCCAGCTCGGGGTGAGCGACGTCGGCAAGAATGCCTGGGACCAGCACAGGAGGAGTGAGAACCAGCAGCTGCTCCTGCTGTTCCCGCCCGCCCGCCGCCCCACAGTTTGACAATTTGGCACCAACACATTCTGGATATGCGGGATTTCCTCCGAGTTTATCTCCTTCTTCTCCCTTCCCTCGGGGACTGTGTGGCTTAATTCGTGACGGTGAGGTTCGACTGTCTTGTGGTGAAGGCTGAGGTGGGCAACACAAGATTTTATCTACCATGGCGCAAGATGACTTTCTTCTTTATTTCATTATCGCATGTGAAGACGTAAACATGGGAGGTCAGAGACTGAAACGTCAGGTTTCCAAGGTCAATACAAGACCAGCTCCTTCTGGAGGTAAGGTCAATACAAGACCAGCTCCTTCCAGGGATACGGTCAATAGAAGACCACCTCCTTCCGTAGGTAAGGTCAACACAAGACCAGCTCCTTCCAGGGATACGGTCGATACAAGACCAGCTCCTTCCAGGGGTAAAGTCAATACAAGACCAGCTCATTCCGTAGGGTAAGGTCAATACAAGACCAGCTCCTTCCAGGGATAAGGTCAATACAAGACCATCTTCTTCCGTTGGTAAGGTCAATACAAGACCAGCTCCTTCCAGGGAAAAGGTCAATACAAGACCAGCTTCTTCCGTTGGTAAGGTCAATACAAGACCAGCTCCTTCCAGGGATAAGGTCAATACAAGAGCAGCTTCTTCCGTAGGTAAGGTCAATACGAGACCAGCTCCTTCTAGGGGTAAGGTCAAAACAAGACCAGCTCCTTCCGTAAGTAAGGTCAAGACCAGACCAGCTCCTTCCAGGGATGAGGTCAATACAAGACCAGCTCCTTCTAGGGGTAAGGTCAACACAAGACCATCTCGTTTGTAGGTAAGGTCAACACAAGACCAGCTCCTTCGTAGATAAGGTCAACACAAGATCAGCTCCTTCGTAGGTAAGGTCAACACAAGACCAGCTCCTTCGTAGGTAAGGTCGACACAAGACCAGCTCCTTCCTACCAGTCTTGAACTCTCTCACAGTCTTAGATCCTCCACACACACACGTGTCTATGTAGGTAAGCGTTCTAAATGGAAACACAGAGGTGATGTTTGATTTAATTTTAGTAATAATATCGTCTTTCCGTCTTGTGGCTGGGACGGTGCTAGTGTATGTTTATGAAGATGATCTAGTGATTACCCAGGGCGTCTGTAATTACCAGTCTGTACAGTACGAGGAGGGAGATCTACACTCGTGGGGCCCCATCTCTTAAACTTTCTCCACAACCATACAACCTTTCACACAGGTGGATGTTGTCCACATCTACACTTTCATCATTCAGGTATTCCATTCAACCGCTAGTCTTCAGTCTATAGAGGAACATTTTTACATCTTTTCGTAATTTCATGTTCTGGCCTTCAGCTGTTCTGATTTTGAACCTCTCGAGGAAATGTTCATCGTTAACGTCATGGTTCACAAACTTAGAAGGTCAAAATCAGGTCACCCCTTACCGTTTTCTTTTTCATGTTGGGTAAATCTATGACCTCTAACCTTTCCCGGCAACTCAGCTCTTAACACCATCGCTATTGCTCCTCTGTGGACACTTTCTTAGCTCGCTGTGCTTCTCTAAGGTCGGTTGACCAAGTTTGAGAAGCATAGTCTAGTTCTGACCTCCTGTAGGATACGCAAGAGCTTGCTCAGTCGTTCCTTATCCACGAAATTAAAAACGATCATAATATTTGCCAGCAGACAGTGGGGTTCTCTTGACCTGTTAGGGACATACAAAGTCCACTCGTAAGTCCCTCTCACACGCAGACTCCCGCAGCTCAGTTCCCGCCTTCTTTCAGCGTCCCATTTTCACTCATTTGTACTTACTCGAGTTGGGTTTCATCAACCATGTATGAGACCAAAGCTGACGCAAACCTCCTCCCTCTCTACCTCCCTCATGACCTCGGCATCATCCACCAATATATTCAGGTATGGATCGAAGTGTTCTGACGAGTCATTTCCATTGATTAAGAAAAGCGATGGTCCCAGGACGGGCCTGCGGCACGCCACTGGTGGCTCCCAACCCTCATCGAAAAGGCTCCTCTGACATGTGTCCTTTATTCCCTTGACTGAGGCAATTTTCTTTACTTTAAAAGTCTCTCTTTTATTCTCTTCAGGTGATCCAGAAGATACAGGTAATGTTCCTGTATACGCCCTCACAACGTGTCTCCTTGACCTTGAGTCTGTGTTGTGGCTGTGCTATGGATGTGTAGGTGTAGCTGCTGCTCTGGTTGTGTGGCTCGGTGGGTGTGGGTTTGGCCTTGGCCATGGCTGTGTCTTTGGGGTTGTGGCTACGTGGGCTCCCAACATGGCCACCTGCAGTCAGTTGTCTCTTGTCGCCACCTGCCGTCTGTTGTGGCCACCTGCCGTCTGTTGTGGCCACCTGCCGTCTGCTGCAGCCACCTGCTGTCTTCTGCGGCCACCAGCGGCCTGCCGCAGCCACTTCCTCTGGCAGACCTACACAACCCTTGTTAAGACTAACACACTGTCACAACGTAATGACATGTTTTATACTTGTGTTGTGTTACACATGTGATGTTACCTATGTTGCTGTCAGCATCACTCACTATTCTGTATTCATACATCATGTATTTCATGTATCCTACACCTCCCTCCCTCCCACCTCAACGGAGGAGGGCCCGTATGGGTCCCTGGGTCCCACTCAGGCCCACCTGTCACCCCCTTAGTGTACGCTCTATACTGGCCTCCCTCCACCTACCCCTAGATGTGCCCTTCACGCCCTTCACCCATACTGTCGCTGACGTGCTCGCTCTATGTACATCTACACAAGAAATATCTTAAAACTACAACTACCACAACGAAATCAATTCGCTTTGTTTTCCAGTTATGAAGAGGAATACGTCAAGGTTATGATGAGATATAGCTCAAGGCCGGAAGGAGGAATACGTCAAGGTTATGAGAAGGAATAGCTCAAGGCCGGAAGGAGGAATACGTTAAGGTTATGAGAAGGAATAGCTCAAGGCTGTAGGGAGAAATACAACATTAAGGTTATGAGGAGGAATACACCAAGGTTATGAGGAGGCATACGTCAAGGCTGTCATAAGGAATACATCGAAGTCATAGGGAGGAATACGTCAAAGTTGTGAGGAGGAATACATTAAGCTTGTGAGGAGGAAAATATCAAGGTTATGAGGAGAAATACGTCAAGTTTGTGATGAATACATCAAGGTTATGAGAAGGAGCAAATCAGGCTTGTGAAAAGGAATACCCCAAGGTCGTGAGGTGAATTACATCAAGGTTGTGTGGAGGATAATATCAAGGTTATGATGAGGAATACATTAAAGGTGCGAGGAAGATTACATGAAGGTTGTAGAGAGGACTATATCAAGGGTGAGAGAAGGGATTCGTCAAAGATTTGAGGAGGAATACACCAAGGTTGTGGCGAACAGCACATTAGGGCTGCGACGAGGAATACATCAGGGATGTAAGGAGGGTTACATCAAGGTTGTGAGCAGGAATATATCAAGGTTGTGAGCAGGAATATATCAAGGTTGTGAGCAGGAATATATCAAGGTTGTGAGCAGGAATATATCAAGGTTGTGAGCAGGAATATATCAAGGTTAAGACGAGGAATAAATCGAGGTTGTGAGGAGGAATATATCAAGGTTTTGACGAGGAATACAGCAAGGTTGTGAGGAGGGATACTTCAAGGTTGTGAGATGGAATAATCAAGATTGTGACGAGGAATGTATCAAGGTTGTGACCAGGAATACAGCAAGGTTGCGAGGAGGGATACTTCAAGGTTGTGACGAGGAATACATCAAGGTTGTGACGAGTAATACAGCAAGGTTGTGAGGAGGGATACTTCAAGGCTGTGACGAGGAATACATCAAGGTTGTGACGAGTAATACAGCAAGGTTGTGAGGAGGAATACATCAAGGTTGTTACGAGTAATACACCAAGGTTGTGATGAGGAATACATCAAGGTTGTGAGGGGAATACGTCAAGGTTGCAAGGAGGGATACATCAAGGTTGTGAGGAGGACTACATCAAGGTTGTGAGGAGAAATACATCAAGGTTGTAAGGAGGAGTACGTCAAGGTTGTAAGGATGAACACATCAAGGTTGTAAGGATGAACACATCAAGGTTGTAAGGATGAACACATCAAGGGTGTAAGGAGGAATACATCAAGGTTGTAAGGAGGAATACGTCAAGGTTGTAAGGAGGAATACATCAAGGTTGTAGGGAGGAATACATCAAGGTTGTAGGGAGGAATAAGTCAAGATTGTAAGGAAGAATACATCAAGATTGTAAGGAAGAATACATCAAGGTTGTAAGGAGGAATACATCAAGGTTGTAGGGAGGAATAAGTCAAGATTGTAAGGAAGAATACATCAAGATTGTAAGGAAGAATACATCAAGGTTGTAAGGAGGAATACATCAAGGTTGTAGGGAGGAATAAGTCAAGATTGTAAGGAAGAATACATCAAGATTGTAAGGAAGAATACATCAAGGTTGTAAGGAGGAATACATCAAGGTTGTAAGGAGGAATAAGTCAAGATTGTAAGGAAGAATACATCAAGGTTGTAAGGAGGAATACATCAAGGTTGTAAGGAGGAATACGTCAAGGTTGTAAGGAGGAATACATCAAGGTTGTGAGGAGGAATACATCAAGGTTGTAGGGAGGAATAAGTCAAGATTGTAAGGAAGAATACATCAAGATTGTAAGGAAGAATACATCAAGGTTGTAAGGAGGAATACATCAAGGTTGTAAGGAGGAATACATCAAGGTTGTGAAGAAGAATACGGCAAGGTTGTAAGGAGGAATACATCAAGGTTGTCAGGAGGAATACATCAAGGTTGTAAGGAGGAATACGTCAAGGTTGTAAGGAGGAATACATCAAGGTTGTGAGGAGGAATACATCAAGGTTGTCAGGAGGAATACATCAAGGTTGTAAGGAGGAATACGTCAAGGTTGTAAGGAGGAATACATCAAGGTTGTGAGGAGGATACATCAGAAAGTTATTGTCCATTTGTTGTTACTGACCCCGGTTCATGTGCTGACCTCTGGTGTAAGTATGTATTGTGTAATGATTCAGTTATGTGATGTAGTAGGGGAGCGATGTGATAACGTGTTGTTGTATGATCATCCTGTGTTGTTAGGGTGCAGTGTATTGCAGTATCAGCTGATGGTGGACCGTACTTATAGTGCAGTGTCGTGTTAGATGATGGTACAGTGTAGATACAGGACAGTGTAAAGTTAGGTAATGGTACAGTGTGAATACAGGACAGTATAGTGTTAGGTAATGGTACAGTGTGGATACAGTACAGTATACTGTTAAATGATGGTACAGTGCGGATGCACTGCAGTGTCGTGTTAGGTGATGGTACAGTGTTGATACAGTACAGTATAGTGTTAGGAAATGGTACAGTGTGATTACAGGACAGCATAGAGTTATGAGGATATAGTGTGGATACAGCGAAGTGTCGTGTTAGGTGATGGCCCAGTCTTGATAGTGTGGTGTAGTGTTAGGTGATGGTACAGTGTGGATACAATACAGTGTACTGTTAGGTGATGGTACAGTGTGGATACAGCAGAGTGCAGTGTAAGGTGATGGTTGAGTGTGCATACAGTATAGTGTAACGTTAGGTGATGGTACAGTGTGGATACAGTGCAGTGCAGTGTTAGGTAATGGTACATTGTGGATACAGTGCAGTGTAGTGTTAGGTGATGGTACAGTGTGGATACAGCACAGTGCAGTGTCAGGTGATTGTACAGTGTATAGTGCAGTGTTAGATGATGACAGTGTGAATACAGTACAGTGTAGTGTCAGGTAATGGTACAGTGTGGATACAGTACAGTGGAGAGTTAGGTGATGGTACAGTGTGAATACAGAACAGTGTAGTGTTAGGTGATGGTACAGTGTGGATACAGTACAGTGTAGTGTTCGGTAATGTACAATGTAGATACAATGCAGCGTAGTGTTAGGTGATGATAGGGGGTTGATACAGTGCAGTTTAGTGTTAGGAGATGGTACAGTGTGGATACAGTACAGTGTAGTGTTCTGGGATGGCAAAGTGTGGATACAGTACAGTGTAGTGATAACTGATAGTATGATGTGGAGTTAGGTGATGGTACAGTGTGGATACAGTACAGTGGGTACAGTGAAATGTAGTGTTAGGTGTTGGTACAGTGTGGATACATAGCAGTGTAGTGTAAGGTGATGGTACAATGTGGATACAGTACAGTGTAATGTTAGGTGATGGTACAGTGTAGAGTTAGGTGATGGTACAGTGTGGATAAAGTACAATGTAGTGTTCGTTGATGGTATACTGCGGATAGAGAACAGTGTAGTGTTAGGTGATCGTGCAGTGTGGATACAGTACAGTGTAGTGTTCGGTAATGGTACAGTGTGGATACAGTACGGTGTAGTGTTTGGTGATGCTATGTTGTGGATACAGTGCAGTGTAGTGTTAGGTAATGGTACAGTGTGGATACAGTGCAGTGTAGTGTTAAGTTATGGTACAGTGTGGATACAGCACAGTGTAGTGTCAGGTAATTGTACAGTGTGGATACAGTATAGTGCAGTGTTAGGTGATGACAGTGTGGATTCAGTACAGTGTAGTGTTAGGTGATGGTACAGTGTGGATACAAGACAATGTAGTGTTGTGTGATGGTACAATATGGATACAATACAGTGTAGTGTGATTTGATGGTACAGTGTGGATTCAGTAACGTGCGGTGTTCGGCGATGGTAAAGTATGGATACAGTACAGTGTAGTATTAGGTGATGGTACAGCGTGGATAGTATGATACAGTAGGATACAGTACAGTGTAGTGTTCGGTAATGGTACGGTGTGGATACAGTACAGTGTAGTGTTTGGTGTTGGTACAGTGCGGATACAGTGCAGTGTAGTGTTTGGTGATGGTACAGTGTGGATACGGTACAGTACAGTGTTAGGTGATGGTACAGTGTGGATACAGTACAGTGTAGTGTTAGGTGATGGTACAGTGTTGATACAGTACAGTGTAGTGTGTGGATACAGTGCAGAGTAGTGTTAGGTGACGGTACAGTGTGGATATAGTACAGTGTAGTTTTAGGTTTTGGTACAGTGTGGATACAGTACAGTGTAGTGTTCGGTAATGGTTCAGTGTAGATACAGTACAGTGTAGTGTTCGGTGATGGTACAGTGTATACAGTACAGTGTAGTGTTAGGTGATGGTACAGTGTGGGTACAGTACAGTGTTGATACAGTACAATGCAGTGTTCGGTAATAGTACAGTGTAGATACAGTACAGTGTTCGGTGATGGTACACTGTGGTGTTAGGTGATGGTACAGTGTGGTGTTAAGTAATGGTACACTGAGGATACAGTACAGTGTAGTGTTATGTGATAGTACAGTGTGGATACAGGACAGTGTTGTATTCGGTGATGGTACACTGTAGATACAGTAAAGTTTAGTGTTAGGTGACGGTAGTGTGGATACAGGGCAGTGTGTTGTTAGGTGAAGGTACAGTGTGAATACAGTACAGTGAAGTGTTAGGTGATGGTTCAGTGTTGATACAGTACAGTGTAGTGTAAGGTGATGGTACAGTGAGGATACAGTACAGTGTAGTGTAAGGTGATGGTACAGTGAGGATACAGTACAGTGGAATGTCCGGTTATGGTATAGTGTGGATACAGTGCAGTGTAATGTTAGGTGATGGTACAGTGTGGATATAGTACAGTGTAGTGTTAGGTGATGGTACAGCGTGGATACAGTACAGTGTAGAGTTCAGTAATGGTACGGCGTGGATACAGTACAGTGTAGTGTTAGGTGATGGTACAAAGAGGATACAGTACAGTGTAGTGTTAGGTCATGGTACAGTGTGTATACAGTACAGTGTGGTGTTAGGTAGTGGTTCAATGTGGATACAGTACCGTGTAGTGCTAGGGAATGGTGCTATATGGATACAATACAGTGAAAAGTGATGGTACAATGTGGATACTGTACAGTGTGGTGTTAGGTGATGGTACAGTATGGATACAGTACAGTGTAGTATTAGGTGATGGTGCAGTGTGGATACTGTACAGTGTAGTGTTAGGTAATGGGACACTGTGGATACAGTAGAGTGCAGTGTTAAGTGATGGTACAGTGTGTATACAGTACAGTGTGGTGTTAGCTAGTGGTTCAATGTGGATACAGTACCGTGTAGTGCTAGGGAATGGTACTATATGGATACAATACAGTGAAAAGTGATGGTACAATGTGGATACTGTACAGTGTGGTTTTAGGTGATGGTACAGTATGGATACAGTACAGTGTAGTATTAGGTGATGGTGCAGTGTGGATACTGTACAGTGTAGTGTTAGGTAATGGGACACTGTGGATACAGTAGAGTGCAGTGTTAAGTGATGGTACAGTGTGGATACAGTACAGTGAAGTGTTCGGTAATGGTAGTGTGGATACAGTGCAGGGTAGGGTTAGGTGATGGTACAGTGTGGAAACAGTACAGTGTAGCGTTAGGTGATAGTATAGTGTGGATACAGTACAATGTAGTGTTAGGTATTAGTACAATGTGAATACAGTACAGTGTAAAGTGATGGTACAGTGTGGATACAGTACAGTGTAAAGTGATGGTACAATTTGGATACAGTACAGTGTAAAGTGATGGTACAGTGTGGATACAGTACAGTGTAGTGTTAGATGATGGTACAGTGTGGATACAGTACTGTGTAAAGTGATAGTACAGTGTGGATACAGTACAGTGTAAAGTGATGGTACAATGTGGATACAGTACAGTGTAAAGTGATGGTACAGTGTGGATACTGTACAGTGTAGCGTTAGGTGATGGTACAGTGTGGGTACAGTACAGTGTAAAGTGATGGTACAGTGTGGATACAGTACAGTGTAGTGAGGTGTTCGAGCAGAGTTAACAGGGTGAGGTAGCCACCCCTGGGCCCCAGTGTTGCGGTAGCCTCGGCCAGGCCTCACTTGGGTCATCATGAGGACAAATGACCCCTCACGACTTACACTGGCACCCTACCTCCCTCTCCCCCATTACTCTTACAGTGATCTCCCGTGACCTGAGGCATAGTGCCATTCCCTGACCAACCAACCAGCGGTGTAGGCCACAGCGGCGCTCTATGTATGAGTATTTCATCAGTTCATCACTCCAGTTTCCTTGCCTAAAGCATGAGGTCACAACTAGCTAAGAAACTGTAGGAAACAGGTCATAACTTGACGTCTTAGTAACTGGCCACATCCTCAAGCAAAGACTCACTAAACATACTATTTCCCCTCACATGCCAAACTTTACCTCCCTCCCCACGTGCTCTGTAATGACAAAGATAAGTTACGGAATCTAGAAGTTGTGGCTGGGACCAGGGGTGAGGCACTCTCCTGGTGTGTGTGTGGGGAGGGGGGGTTGCGACAGGTGCCGTGGACCATGGGCGGGACACACTCCTGCTGTGTGTAGTAGGTGCGACAGGTGTCGAGGACCAGGGTTGGGACACCCTCCTGGTGTGTGTGTGTGTGTGTGTGTGTGTGTGTGTGTGTGTGTGTGTGTGGTGGGTGGGTGGGTGTGTGCGACAGGTGTCGAGGACCAGGGGTGGGACACACTCCTGCTGTGTGTAGTGGGTGTGACAGGTGCCGAGGGCCAGGGGTGGGACACGCTCCTACTGTGTGTAGTGGGTGGGACAGGTGTCGGACACACTCCTGCTATGTTAGAGCTGTGCAGTAGGTGTAACATGTATAAAGGACATACGGGGTGGTACAGTCCTGCTCTGTTTGAGCTGCAGCTTAAGAGAGACAAGTAACGCCAGGCCACAGTCCTCCGGTAGCGGCTGGGAAGCAGTTATGTCCACAGTGCCCCACCGGCACAGCACGTTACGTGACTATCCCTAAGCCGCCCCGAACACAAAGAGTTGCGACTCAAGTACAACGACTTAAACTCTTGAGTACGATGGCTTAATCCGGTAAGTGCGACGAGTGAACGCGAGGACCAAGGTTTCCGTGAGGGTAGCGGGGAGTTACGGGGAGTTAGGTAGGCACCCACGGTGCGGTGAGCAGCCCGCCTCCGCCAGCGGTCGCGTGCCGCTCGCCTCCCTCTCTCACCGTCAAATCCAGTAACAGTTATTGATTCATTTGTTATGCTGAAGGTAATAAAGACAGCCGACAATATCTAAGTAATTCTGAAGTAGATTTTCCATTGGCTACCTCGGCTGGTAACTTCTCGTCAGGCTGTGATGAATGGGAAAGCGATGGCGTGATACGATTTTTGTTTTTGTCACTCTCCGCCCTCTACTTTGGCTGCACTTTTGACGAAGGCACTTACGGCGAGCGTGTCTGAGTTGTGCGTATGATGTGTGGACGTTAATGGCAGAGTTGGTGGTGTGTCCGGCAGGCGGGGCGTCCACAGAGATGGCCAGGCTGGCAGCCACCACAGCTCCTGTCCCCCTCCCTCCATTAGAGACGGTCGCTGAAGGTCCCAGCCCAAAATCAAACACACACGTCCTCCACTCTGCTCCATCCCCGCTTACCCCAACATGCTAATACTCCGGCCAGTTAAAACATATAACCTCTAATATCATCCATCTTTTCAACGTGGTTATGGCCATCACGGGCAAAGTGTAGTCAAGGATTGTACAACTCGTCTGCGGGTCCATTAGGGAGAGAGGCGGCCGGGGAGGGGGCGCCGGTCCAAACTCAAACACACACCCTGCGTGAATTTTCAACCCCATTGCCAGACCAGTTTATAAGTGCGCCGATTTGTCATACGTCCGGCCAGCTCGCAGATCCATTTACCGAGGCCCGTAGAGCCGACAGCCCGGGAGAGGCGAGCATGTTTACAATCACGCTCCCTCACAGTATCGGTCGGAATATTTTCACCAAAAAATGTACGAAATTCGTTGTTCCCTCTTACAGCCCTATAACTTCTTTAATGGCGGTATTAAAAGAAAGCTTCACGTCTCAATTAATTGGCTTGAAAGCAATAACAATATCCGGCACGAGACGTAACTGGTTGGCTACATCTCAGGGGTATCGATCAAGGGTCCTTAATGTAAAGACGAAAACAAATTTTTTGTCCGCGGGGTCATTGAGCGGTCGAGCGAATATTCAAAAGGCGTGATGGAGCGAGAGTGTCGGGCTGCCTCCTCCCATATCTCCTTCCTCGGGGGGGGGGTTAACAAAATCAGGCTGTCGGCCTGACAGAGTCTGCGGCCCAGCTACTCCCTCCAACCCCCTCCAAACAGACACATACACATACACACACACACACACACTCAGCAATAACCACCCCCCCCACACACACACACTGGACACCCCCGGCGGTACCCTTCATTAGCCAGCGTTATGGAACTCTAACGCCCAGAAAATGCAACAACAAAATGTTATGAGAATTGGCAGATGATTATAAATCGGACGAATTATTGGCATCAATGCTAGTTATAATTATTTCCCGAGTGATTATTGTTTCCATCAGCCAACACTAACCTGACGTGGCCTTGCCCGACCTTCATGTCGCTCCCTTCACATGACTTGTCCCTCCTCCCGACCTCTGTATGGCTCCATTAACATGACCATGCCTACACTCTCCCCCCTGATCAGGAAGACTGTTCTCTGGTATGATTTTCCCCTGTCTTAACCCCCTTCTCCAGGCATGTCGACCCCACCTGCCCCGGCCACCTCCCAGAGCCTGTCTTCCCCTTAAGAGTGGTGCGATGGCATCACCACACACTCCACCCACTCTCACCACAGCCAGGTAGCGCAGTGTGCTCCCACACCCCCCTATCATATCAATACCAGCTTGACCCCCCCCCCCATCATAACACTACCAGCCTGACCCCCCCCCATCATAACACCACTAGCCTGACACTCCATCATAACTCTATTAACCTGACCCTCCTATCATAACATTACTAGCTTGGCTTCCTCCATCACAACACTACAAGCCTAACCCCATCATAACACTACTAGCCTGACCCCCTTTCATAACACTACTAGCCTGACCCCATATCATAACACTGCTAGCCTGACCCCCCTATTATAACGCTACTAGCCTAACCTCCCCTATCATAACACTACTAGACTGACCCCCTATCATAACATTACTAGCCTGACCTCCCCTATCATAACACTACTAGCCTGATACCCCTATCATAACACTACTAGCCTGACCCCCTATCATAACACTACTAGTGTGACCCTCTACCATAACACTACTAGCCAGAGCCCCGTATTATAACACTACTAGCCTGACCCCCTATCATAACATTACTAGCCTGACCCCCTATCATAACACTACTAGTCTGACCCTCTACCATAACACTACTAGCCAGAGCCCCCTATTATAACACTACTAGCCTGACCCCCTATCATAACATTACTAGCCTAACCTCCCCTATCATAACACTACTAGCCTGATACCCCTATCATAACACTACTAGCCTGACCCCATATCATGACACTACTAGTCTGACCCTCTACCATAACACTACTAGCCAGAGCCCCCAATAATAACACTACTAGCCTGAGCCCCCTATCATAACACTACTAGCCTGACCTCCCCTATCATAACACTACTTGCCTGATACCCCTATCATATCACTACTACCCTGACCCCCTATCATAACACTACTAGTCTGACCCTCTACCATAACACTACTAGCCTGACTCCACTATTATAACACTACTAGCCTGACTTCACTATTATAACACTACTAGCCTGACCCCTATCCTGACCCCTATCATAATACTATTAGCCTGACCCCTTAATATAACACTACTAGCCAGACCCCGCTATAATAACACTACTAGCCTGACCCCCATCATAACACTACTAGCCTGACCCCGCTATAAGAACACTCTTAGCCTGACCCCCTATCATAATACTACTAGCCTGACCTCCCTCTCATAACACTATTAGCCTGACCCATCTATCATAACACTACTAGCCATATCCCCCTATCTCAATACAACAAGCCGGACTTCCATCATAACACTTCTAGCCTGACTCCATCATAACTCTACCAGCCTGACCCCCCTATCATAACACCACTAGCCTAGGCCCCCTAGCCTACCCCCTATCATAACACTCCCAGTCTGACCCCACTATAATAACACGATCAACCTGACTCCCTTATCATAAGACTACTAGCCTTAGCCCCAGCACAACACCACTAGCCTGACCTAGTGCAACACCACTGACCTGATCCCGTAGCACAACACCACTAGTCTGACCCCCTAGCACAACACCACTAGCCTTACCTCCTAGCACAATACCACTAACCTGATCCCCTAGCACAACACCACTAGCCTGACGCCCTAGCACAACACCACTAGCCTAACCCTTTAACACAACACCACTAGCCTGGCCCCTTAATACAACACCACTAGCCTGGCCCCTTAATACAACACTACTAGCCTGATCCCGAAGCACAACACCACTAGCCTGACCCCGAAGCACAACATCACTAGCCTAACCCTTTAACACAACACCACTAGCCTAACCCTTTAACACAACACCACTAGCCTGGCCCCTTAATACAACACCACTAGCCTGGCCCCTTAATACAACACTACTAGCCTGATCCCGAAGCACAACACCACTAGCCTGATCCCGAAGCACAACACCACTAGCCTGACCCCCTAGCTACACCACTAACCTGACCCCTAAGTACAACAGCACTAGCCTGACCCCTTAGTACAACACCACTAGCCTGACCCCTTAGTACAACACCACTAATATGGCCACCTAGCACAACACTACTAGTATAGCCACCTAGCACAACACCACTAGCCTTGTCCCCTAGCACAACTAGCCTGACCCCCTAGCAAAACACCAATAGCCCGACCCCCTTGCACAATACCACTAACCTGACACCTAGCACAACACCAAAGGCATAACACCACGAGCCTGACCCTAAAACGCAACACCCCTACCATGACCACCTAGCACAATACCACTAGCCTGGCCCCCTAGCCTAACACCACTAGCCTGACACCCTAGCACAACACCACTAGTATGACCCCTTAATAAAATACCACTAGCCTGAACGAACCCCGAGTGTAACATTGCTAGCCTGAACCCCTAGCACAACACCACTAGTATGACCCCCTACTAAAACACCACTAGCCTGAGCGAACCCTGCGTGCAACACTGCTAGCCTGACACTCTAGCACAAAAACACTTGCGTGACCTCCTAGCACAACACCACTAATCTGACCCCTAGCGCAACATAGCACAACACCACTAGCCTGATCCCTAGCACAACACCATTAGCCTGACACCCTAGCACAACACCACTAGCCTGGTCCTCTAGCACAACACCACCGGCCTGAACCCCTAGCACAACACCACCAGCCTGGTCCCTAGCACAACACCACCAGCCTGGTCCCTAGCACAACACCACCAGCCTGGTCCCCTAAAACAACACCACAACATAACCCCCCCTCCCCTCCCCCGGCCTATCACCGGTAGCATCTCTCCCCCTCAGTCCCTGGGCACCACAGTCGCCGGTAAGAATGTCACAAGTATAATTTTGTTGTTATCTCGTCCTGCACACCTTCATTAGGCTGGGAATATCCTTTCTTAGGCGCGAGCATCTTGCTCCGGCCCACCGCCGCTCCCGCTGAGGAAAATATATTCCATTCTCTGCTGGCAATGGTCGAGTGTCGTGTGGATTAATTAGTGGTTCCCAGAGCGCCTTCACACACCACCACACCCCCACCTGTACATCCCCGTGCACAGCTGGGTGGCGGGTCCTCGGGTGCTCTCACACACCACCACGCCGCTGTCCACCACCGCCTCACGATGTTTGACTTGCCCGTGGCTGTCATGAACAAGGTCAAGGATATGACAGAGAGACTGACATACAGGTGGTCTCCCTCCTCCGGTCGGTCGTCCATTCTCCCCAACACAGCTTCTCTTCTCCCCTCCTCTGACTGAGTTAGCTGAGCTTCTCCCCACACCCCAGCCAGTCATGGGACGAGACTATCCAGCAGCCACAGTGGTGGCCAACCTAAGTTACCCCTTCACCTCCGTTCACTATTTCTCTTACGTCACTTGTCGCAAAGATCCGTCAATTCAAAGCTCGTGAGGAAGCAGCTCCTGCCCCTTCCCCCTCCAGGGTATCCCCAAGCCCAGACCTACCTCGCTAAGGTTCAGACCTGGCCCGCTAAGGTAGCCCCTAGTTCAGACCTGGCCCGCTAAGGTAGCCCCCAGTTCAGACCTGGCCCGCTAAGGTAGCCCCTAGTTCAGACCTGGCCCGCTAAGGTAGCCCCTAGTTCAGACCTGGCCCGCTAAGGTAGCCCCTAGTTCAGACCTGGCCCGCTAAGGTAGCCTCTATTCCCAAGCTGGCCCGCCAGGGTAACCTGGTCCATGATGGCCCAGTCTTGGAAGGGGGTGTAGGCTGACCAGGCCACAGATGCAGAACGGTGCAGGCGAACATCCATCACGTGACCAAGCCTGCCACCCCCGCCCATAACTCAGGTTGGCCGCCCCCATAACCACGTCACTCCTCACCTAATTTATAGGAATCCCTCCGTAGGCCCGTCAAGGCTTCAGTAATATATGTCTTAATCCGCGGGAAGCAGTCAGCGGCTCACTACGTCTGGCAACACTGAGAGAACCGCACCCTGCACGGACACCACATCATCTTCCTCTTATCATCGACACGTAAATACATACAGATATACACATACACATGTGTATACGGACGTACATGCGCATGGGCCCCGCCCGGCTCGAATGTTAGGCGTGGCAGTCGGCCCACAGCCAACCCAGGTTTTCATCCTCCCCTTGGGGCTGGTCGTAGTATATGTATGTGTGTGTGTGTGTGTGTGTGTGTGTGTGTGTGTGTGTGTGTGTGTGTGTGTGTGTGCGTGTGTGTGTGTGTGTGTGCACAACAGTACAGACAAGATTAAGAGAGGGGACAACCTGTGTGAAAAACTCTCTCCCTGTAACACATATATGGTCATCGAGGTAATCACAGAGGTGGTTGTTACGATTATTTATCGTTTGAAATAATGTTATCCAGTTCTAAATAAACCGCCCGAGAGAGGGCAGGTTTGTCGCTGCAGGAGAGGGAAGCGATGCGACCTATGCCTTCTGTCCGCAGGCACGGGAGGGCCTGAAGTTTGCCTCACCAACACAGCTACACACACTGGTTGCTTGTTGATATCATTTACCTCCTGTCTTATAAAATGTACGGAGAGTGTGGCAGACACCAGTGTGGTGACCCTGATCACCCTTTATATACCTGCGGACTAGTGCTCCCTAAACACGGTAATGCACCACACACACACACACACACACACACACACACACACACACACACACACACACATATATATATATATATATATATATATATATATATATATATATATATATATATATATATATATATATATATATATATCAGTGAAGGGGGCAAATGGGGAGGTAAAAACAAGTAGTGATGAAGTGAGAGACAGATGGAGTGAGTATTTTGAAGGTTTGTTGAATGTGTTTGATGACAGAGTGGCAGTGCGAAGTGAGAGGGTCAGGGAGAATGTTTTGGAAAACAGAGAAGAGGTAGTGAAAGCTTTGCAGAAAATGAAGGCCGGCAAGGCGGCGGGTTTGGATGGTACTGCAGTGGAACTTATCAAAAAAGGGGGTGACTGTGTTGTTGACTGGTTGATAAGGATATTCAATAAATGTATGGATCATGGTAAAGTGCCAGAGGATTGGCAGAATGCATGCATAGTGACATTGTGCAAAGGTAAAGGGTATAAAAGTGAGTGTTCAAATTACAGAGGCAAAAGTTTGTTGAGTATTCCTGGGAAATTATATGGGAGGGTATTGACTGAGAGGGTAAAGGCATGTACAGAGCATCAGCTTAGGGAAGAGTAGTGTGGTTTCAGAAGTGGTAGAGGAAGTGTGGATCAGGTGTTTGCTTTGAAGAATGTATGTGAGAAATACTTAGAAAAACAGATGGATTTGTATGTAGCATTTATGAATCTGGAGAAGGCATAAGATAGGGTTGATAGAGATGCTTTGTGGAAGGTTTTAAGAGTATATGGTATGGGAGGAAAGTTGCTAGACGCAGGTGAAAAGTTTATACCAAGGATATAAGGCATGTGTACGGGTAGGAAGGGAGGAAAGTGAGTGGTTCCCAGTGAATGTTAGTTCGCGGCAGGGCGCGTGTTGTCTCCATGGTTGTTTGTTTATGGATGGAGTGGTTAGGGAAATGAATGCAAGAGTTTTGGAGAGAGGGGCAAGTATGCAGTCTGTTGTGGATGAGAGGGCTTGGGAAGTGTCAGTTGTTGTTCGCTTATGATACAGCGCTGGTTGAAGATTCGGGTGAGAAACTGCAGAGGTTGGTGACTGAGTTTGGTAAAGTGTGTGAAAGGAGAAAGTTCAAGAATAAATGTGAATAATAGCAAGGTTATAAGCTTCAGTAGGGTTGAGGGGCAAGTTGACTGGGAGGTAAGTCTGAATGGAGAGAAACTTGAGGAAGTGAAGTGTTTTAGATATCTTGGAGTGAACTTAGCAGAGGATGGAACCATGGAAGCGGAAGTGAGTCATAGGGTGGGGGAGGAGGCGAAGGTTCTGGGAGCGTTGAAAAATGTGTGGAAGGCGAGAACGTTATCTCGGAGAGCAAAAAATGAGTATGTTTGAAGGAATAGCGGTTCCAAAAATGTTATATGGTTGCGAGGCATGGGCTATAGATAAGGATGTTTGGAGGAGGGTGGATGTGTTGGAAATGAAATGTTTGAGGACAATATGTGGTGTGAGGTGGTTTGACTGAATAAGTAATGAAAGGGTAAGAGGGATGTGTAGTAATAAAAACACTGTGGTTGAGAGAGCAGAGGAGGGTGTGTTGAAATGGTTTGGACACATGGAGAGAATGAGTGAGGAAGATTGATAAAGAGGATATGTGTGTTAGAGATGGAGGGAACAAGGAGAAGCGGGAGACCAAATTGGAGGTGGAAGGATGGAATGAAAAAGCTTTTGAGCGATCGGGGCCTGAACATAAAGGAGGGTGAAAGGAGTGCAAGGAATAGAATGCTGTCAATGGATAGAACCAGGACATGTGAAGCGTCTGGGGTAAACCATGGATGTGGAAAGGGAGCTGTAGTTTCGGTGCATTACACATGACACCTAGAGACTGTGTGAACGAATGCCTTTTCCTGGCGCTACTTCCAGCGAGGAAGCGCAAGGGAATGGATGGAGGCGACGGGAATGGATGAAGGTAGCAAGTATGAATATGTACATGTGTATATATGTATATGTCTGTGTATGTATATGTACGTATATGTTGAAATATATATTTATGTATATGTGCGTATATGGGCGTATATGTTTATATATGTGCATGCGGGGGGGGGGTTGGGCTATTCTTCGTCTTGTTTCCTTGCGATACCTCGCTGACGTGGGAAACAGAGCAGCCACTGACTGATGGCTAAGTTGTTGGAGTAACATGTAAGCGTGTTATAACCCTGGGTGGAGGAGGCCCGCCCATGGTCCTCAACAACAAACTCTCCACCAGCCCCAGGCGGAAGGTGATGGAGGTGGCCGGCCCCGCGCCTCCCCACAATAACCTTTCCACCATCCCCAGGTGGAAGGTGATGGAGGTGGCCGTCCCCACGTCTCCCCACAACAACCTCTCCACCATATCCAGGTGGAAGGTGATGGAGGGGGCCAGCCCCGCGCCTCCCCACAACAACCTCTCCACCAAGACAAATGAAGCGACCCCTGTAAATGAAGTGAACGATGTGAGGTGATTTTACCTGCAGGCGCCTCCCTGCCGGAGTGATGAGCGAGTCTTGGCTTCTTCCTGACGCGCGCTAGCCCTTATTCTTATTTACTTATTCCTACAATGTTGATGGCTGGGGTCACATGAAGCACCCCTCTCCTAGGCCAAGACCTGCCCCCACTGGCCACGTCTTCACCTCCTGCCCCTCACACACCAGTTCTTCACCACACATGCTAATGATGTCAAGATAATTGAACGACTATAAAAGACGCTGATCTTCTCTTTCACGTTAGAAACATTTATTATAAACGTTACAATTTACGATTTCTCTCCCCAGTGGGGAGCATAAGGCGCCGCTCGCGTCCTGGGGCGCTCACGACATGGGGAACCCCAACATTTCTTCCAGGATTTCTCTGCCACATCTGTTCGGGCCACTCGCGGGGACCAACCCCAATAAATGGCTTCACATATTCTGTTTCTTGTGGCATAAGATATGGCAGCCATCAGCAATTAATGAATCAAAATGTCGGAGCCAAGAGGATCGTTGGACCGACTAAAAATATGATGTCGCTGGCGAAGACTGCCAGCTACCGCCCGCCTCCTGTGTCACCGGCGTGGCGTGTTCTCCCTGCCTCCCGTCACCCTACTGATGTCTGAACCAATGATGCTGAACAACTTCCAGCACCAGCTATCACTCACTTGTTTACGTCTTTTGCTGAAAATTTTTCAGATTCGCTTATCACCAGTTGACCTTAATCTTTTGCTGAACAACCTCCTTTTACATCACTCAGTTGTTCATATTTGATGTTGAACAGACTTCAGTCTCACCCATCAACCAGTGGTCCACGTCCTCTTCTCTGGCCCATAATTCTTGAAGAACCTCTTCCCCTCCTACCCTTCAGCCTTCAGATCTTCAAGTGTCGTGCCGCCCTCACGCTGCATCCATGTCTTGTGACTCGGCGTAGTCAGCCAAGCTGGGGATGTCCACAGGTTCTTCAAGAGCTGGGAGGACGCTCTGACGCCGAGCTTCTAGACACGTTGCTGATCCACTCTACTGGCTAGTGGTCGTTGACAGGCGACCCTCACTTCCCAGGGGCCTGCATTACTTCGTGAATTCAACCGTAGGTTGGTCTTACGGAAATACGATGGAAAAGACCATATAAGGTCATGACGAGACAACCAATCCCGAGATGGGCGACTAATGACGTAGTGTGGAATTATGGTTATGGAGGAGGAGGAACCTGGCCACACATAGCGGGCTGGCGGTGAGCGGTCACTCCCGGGCGCTGCCAGGGGTCACGTCGCAAAGGAAAAAATAATTACAATGTCAACAAATTCCTCAGCGAGACGATGAAGCACATCATGTCTAAGTGCTCTAAGTAAAGAGGATGTCTTAACGCGAGCCAGGGAGGGATAGGGAAGCACGACTCCTTCGGTGGGGGAGGGTCGCCGACACCAACACCCACATAACAATGAGAGTGGCAGCTGTGGCGGGCGGCCGCCAACACCTGCAGCAGGACCACACTCACTCATCCCAACAGCGGCGATACCACATTACTACAACATGAATGCGTTGGAGAAATGGGAGGTGGATGTGTGTGTGGTGCGGGAGGGCGGACGCGGGCCACGGGCCGCTCGGCCGGGCAGTTACATTATCATAGAAATGAGGCTGGTCGGCCGCTAATAGCTTTAATAAAATGCAGCTGTGCCGCCGAGCCACTTGAGAAAGGGTTTACACTGCCGCCCACACTGATCCATAGTCTGTTACTTTATGTACCATTTACGTTGTCTCAGCAGCAAGGTAGCGTCACCTCCAATTATCAGTTCTTCAGTGACATGAATACATAAATAGTGAGGACCACTGATTCAGACAACTCTGTTATCATCATTACATAAAGTTGACGATCCAGAACTCTGTGCGTTATCAAGATTTTGTTTTAACCCAAGCACGTTAGGTCAGTCCCCACACATCATATGTTGTTCCCACAGCTACATACCATCTTCAGAGGCTTCCCACAGCCACGTACTGTCGCCAGAGGCTTTCCACAGCCACACACTTTCATCAGAGGCTTCCTAAAACTACATACTGTCGTCGGAGGCTTCCCACAACCCCACACACTGTCATCAGAGGCTTCCCCTGCCAAATATTGCCGTCAAAGTCTTCTCCCAGCTACATTGTCAGAGGTCTCCTCACAGCCACACAATGTTATGAGAGGTCTTCCCTAGCCACATGCTGATGTCAGAGGCTTCCCACAGCCACATGTCATCATCAAAGGCTTCAGACGTACCAGATAATAATTTAGAGCCACATTGTTGAGCAATATAAACCCAACGTATAACACCACTGCGGTGCCGGGGAGGGGGGGGGGGTGTAGGTGTGCCGCGGGGGAAGGGGAAGGTGTTTGTGGTTGTCAGGAGGGTTGGGAGTGAGGGGGGGGGGTGTTTATAGCAGGGGATGGCAGAGGCTGAGAGGAGGTTTGGAGTAGGTTGGTAAGGGGGGGTTAGAGTTGGGGTAGGGAGGCGGAGGCAGGCTGGGGAGGGAGGGTGAGCGTGGTGGAGGGCACCAGGACCACACGGGAATATCAAGGAGGCTCCAGATCCGCTCTTAATTGCCCAAACCTATTGTTTTTGTCGTGTTGCCTCTTTTATACGGGGTTACTAATGCATTCCTACTTCACCTCGCTCTGTGGCGCCCGGCCATTGTCCCATGCTCCCTCACCACACCAGGCGTCACCACCACAACGCAAGTCTCACACAATCGATTCCTTCATAATGATCTCACGATACTTGAAGATTGACTGTAGGTGTGTGGTATTACCCCTGTGTGCATACCAGGTGTGGTATTACCCCTGTGTGCATACCAGGTGTGGTATTACCCCGTGTGTGCATACCAGGTGTGGTATTACCCCTGTGTGCATACCAGGTGTGGTATTACCCCTGTGTGCATACCAGGTGTGGTCTTACCCCTGTGTGCGTACCAGATGTGGTATTACCCCTGTGTGCATACCAGGTGTGGTATTACCCCGTGTGTGCATACCAGGTGTGGTATTACCCCTGTGTGCATACCAGGTGTGGTATTACCCCTGTGTGCATACCAGGTGTGGTATTACCCCTGTGTGCATACCAGGTGGAAAGCGTACACTCATGCGCTCCCATCATGACTCGAGCATGCTCTACTCTCATACATACCAGTCTTGAAATCTCAATGTGTGGTCTACATCTCAATGTGTTGTCTACATCTTTGTCTGTTGTCTACATCTCAATGTGTTGTTACATCTTTGTCTGTTGTCTACATCTGTGTGTGTTCTCTACATCTCTGTGTTGTCTACATTTCAATGTGTTGTCTACATCTTTGTGTTGTCTATCTCTGTGTGTTCTCGACATCTTTGTGTGTTGTCTACATCTCAGTGTGTTGTCTACAACTCTGTGTGTTGTCTTCATCTCAGTTTGTTGTCTAAATCTCATTGTGTTGTCTACATCTCAGTTTGTTGTCTACATCTCAGTGTGTTGTTTACATCTCTGTGTGTTGTCTATATCTCAGAGTGCTGTCTACATCTCTGTGTGTTGTCTACACCTCTGTGTGTTGTCTACATCTCAGTGTGCTGTCTACATCTCAGTGTGTTGTCTACATCTATGTGTGTTGTCTATATCCCTGTGTTGTCTGCATCTCAATGTGTTGTCTACATCTTTGTGTGTTGTCTATCTCTGTGTATGTGTGTTGTCTACATCTCAGTGTGTTGTCTACATCTCTGTGTGTTGTCTACATCTCAGTGTGTCGTCTACATCTCAAGTGTGTCGTCTACATCTCAGTGTGTCGTCTACATCTCAGTGTGTTGTCTACATCTCTGTGTGTTGTCTACATCTCTGTGTGTTGTCTACATCTCAGTTTGTTGTCTACATCTCATTGTGTTGTATACATCTCAGTTTGTTGTCTACATCTCAGTTTGTTGTCTACATCTCAGTGTGTTGTCTATATCTCAGAGTGCTGTCTACATCTCTGTGTGTTGTCTACACCTCTGTGCGTTGTCTACATCCCAGTGTGCTGTCTACATCTCAGTGTGTTGTCTACATCTTTGTGTGTTGTCTATATCCCTGTGTTGTCTACATCTCAGTGTGTTGTCTACATCTGTGCGTTGTCTACATTTCAGTGTGTTGTCTACATCTCTGCGTGTTGTCTACATCACGTGTTATCTACATCTGTGTGTTGTCTAAATCTGTATGTTGTCTACATTTCAGTGTGTTGTATACATCTCAGTGTGTTGTCTACATCTCATTGTGTTATCTACATCTCTGTGTGTTCTCAACATCTTAGTGTGTTGTCAACATCTCATTGTGTTGGTTACATCTCAGTGTGTTGTCTAAATCTCAGCGTGTTGTCTACATCTCAGTGCGTTGTCTACATCTCTGTGTCTTGTCTATATCTCTGTGTTGTCTACATCTCTGTGTGTTGTCTACATCTATGCGTTGTGTACATTTCAGTGTGTTGTCTACATTACTGTGTTGTCTATATCTCAGTGTGTTGTCTACATTTCAGTGTGTTGTCTAAATCTGTGTGTTGTCTACATTTCAGTGTGTTGTCTACATCTCAGTGTGTTGTCAACATCTCACCGTGTTGTTGTCTACATCTATGCGTTGTGTACATTTCAGTGTGTTGTCTACATCACTGTGTTGTCTACATCTCAGTGTGTTGTCTACATTTCAGTGTGTTGTCTAAATGTGTGTTGTCTACATCTCAGTGTGTTGTCTACATCTCAGTGTGTTGTCAACATCTCAGCGTGTTGTTGTCGACATTAATCATGTCTTCATTTCTTCTGTTTCATTCATCCATCATTGTTATACTACACAAGTTCCTCACATCTTTATTAACAAGTTTCGTACATCATTTCATGTTATGTCCTCTGGTGGTTCTGTCCCTACATCCCTCGAAGACCTGATCACTGTCTACGTTATTGATCTGGTCTCAGAACTTAGAGGTTGTCATCAGGTCACTCTTCACTCTTCTCTCTTCAAAGTTAGGCAAATTTAAGGCATCGTCTCTTTCCCTGTAATTCAACTTTCAAAATTCTGGTATGTGCTGTGTGTGTGTGTGTGTGTGTGTGTGTGTGTGTGTGTGTGTGTGTGTGTGTGTGTGTGTGTGTAAGCTTATATATTCAGATAAAACACATACACACAAATAAGTAACCATATTACACATACACACACGCACACACACACACACACACACACACATATATATATCAACATCATCACAACTCCACCATCACCACCACAACATCGGCACGACACCACCGTCACCATCACATTATCATCTCAACACCTTCCTATCTTCACACCACCACCCTCACCACCACACCAGCGTCACACCACCACCCTCACCACCACACCAGCGTCACATCACCACCATCACAACTACTCCAACGTCACAACACCATCACCATCACCACTCCATCGCCACAACATAACATCATTACCACGACACCATCGTCACAACATAACCACAACCATCGTTAGTACATCATCACCATCACCACACCATCGTCGGAACACCATCACTACCACACCATCGTGCCAACAACACTATCATCTCCATATCATCACCATCACCACACCATCACCAACAAACTATCATCACTACACCATCATTACACCACCATCATCACCACATCATCGCCACAACACCACCATTACCATTAAACCACCGTCACACCGCTATCATCACAACATCGCCACATCACCAACAACCCCACATCATCGTCACAACAACCCCATCATCACCACACCATTGTCACAACACCACAACATCGTCACATCATTACCACCACAGCACCATCGTCACAAAACCATCACTACCACCGCACCATCATAACAATACCTCCATCACCACCACACGACCGTCACACCACCACCATCACCACCACACGATCGTCACACCACCACCATCACGACCACACGATCGTCACACCACCACCATCACGACCACACGACCGTCACACCACCACCATCACCACCACACGATCGTCACACCACCACCATCACCACCACACGATCGTCACACCACCACCATCACCACCACACGACCGTCACACCACCACCATCACCATCACACGATCGTCACACCACCACCATCACTACCACACGACCGTCACACCACCACCATCACCACCACACGACCATCACACCACCACCATCACCACCACACCATCGTCACACCACCACCATCACGACCATACGACCGTCACACCACCACCATCACCACCACACCATCGTCACACCACCACCATCACCACCACACCATCGTCACACCACCACCATCACCACCACACGACCGTCACATCACCACCATCACCACCACACGATCGTCACACCACCACCATCACCACCACACGACCGTCACACCACCACCATCACCACCACACGATCGTCACACCTCCACCATCACCACCACACGACCGTCACACCACCACCATCACCACCACACGATCGTCACACCTCCACCATCACCACCACACGACCGTCACACCACCACCATCACCACCACACGATCGTCACACCTCCACCATCACCACCACACGACCGTCACACCACCACTATCACCACCACACGATCGTCACACCACCAACACCATCTTTCCAACCCCCTCCCCCCATCATCACCACACCTATGTCACAAATCCACAATCAACACCACATCATCTCACCACCATACTGACGTCACAATATCACTATCACCACCACACCAGCGTCACACCACCATCATTACCACTATCACCATACCATCGACACCATAACACCACCGTTGTCTATAAAATGTCATATATGGTACTTCACACACACACACACACACACACACACACACACACACACACACACACACACTACACATGACGGTCAAGAGCTGGGGCGCCACAATGTTAAGACTCTCAGTTCGTGTAGTACATACATGGACGTGGGTCCTCCTTACCCTAACTCTGCTTCTGTCTCATCCCTCACACTCTCTCCTGCCGCTGCTACTCTCCCTCTTCATAAGTGCTCTATTTGGTGACTCTGCACCTGTCAAACCTCTCCTGGTGATTACCTGCGCTCCAGAGACTCTCCTGGTGCCTCACCAGAATTCTGCTGGTGACTGCTGCAGCCACCTTTCCTTAGATGTCTTTCTCTTAAAATATTAAACTTCAATTTCGTATCCTCTTACCAGCTCACCAAGAGCGGTTCAGTGACCCAGGATTCGATCCCGATAAACATCACTTTGCTACGTAAGTGAGCTCAAAGAGCCCTTCTTGCCCGATAACTGAACTCATTAAGACCATAACAAAGATCATCAAGGTCTCCCCGCCCGATAACTGTGCTCCTCGAGATCTTCCTGCCGATAACTGAGCTCACCAAGGTCTCCCCGCCCGATAACTGAGCTCACCAAGGTCTCCCCGCCCGATGACTGAATTCATCAAGGTCTCCCCGTCCGATAACTGAATTCATCAAGGTCTCCCCGCCCGATAACTGTGCTCCTCGAGATCTTCCTGCCGATAACTGAGCTCACCAAGGTCTCCCCGCCCGATAACTGAGCTCACCAAGGTCTCCTCGCCCGATAACTGAGCTCATCAAGGTCTCCCTGCCCGATACCTAAACTCATCGAGGCCTCCTTGCTCCATAATTGAGCTCATCAAGGCCTAGCCCTGCCCCATGTCTGAGATTATTAGATATATAAAAAAAAAAACATGTTAATACAGCGGAGCATAAGACCACGGGTCACGTGGCAGAAGACGTGCATTTTAGTTAATGTCTTACAGAGCGATGGTTCCACACCAAGGACCTTACTGGCCCCATCTGCTGCCACCTCTGGTGACGGAGGCTCCTGTTGCCTCAAGCACGTCTCATGGACTACGTCTGTCATGCAGGTGGGTCTTCACGGTGCAAGCAACCCGAGGTTTGTACACCCTTACTGATAGCGGTCCTTCATGATGGTGCAAGGAGACCTGCAGTCTTTGTCGCACCACAGTTAATAAGTCCTGCCAAAACCAGTCATGGTACTGTAGCTTCCCTGCCAGTGGGCAATGTCATCCTCAACAGCCCTGGACCCCACAGAACCCCTGGTGTTGGAAGCAGTCTACAGCGTCTCTGACACTACATGATGACTCACGCTTACCCTTAAAAATCGGAACCCCCTTAAAAATCAGACAACATACCCTGCTACCGAAGGACCTGGGAGGACATAGAAGAATCAAACAAAAGACCACGTAATGGCCAATGACGATCTTAAATGCTTTAGGATAATACTGGAATCTTACAACTCTTATCTGTATAGAAAGATACAGGCAAGTACGTCATGAGATGTCATACGTGTAGCAGCTGTTGAGGCCCATGGCTGACGTATGGGATATGCAACTCCACCTGAATCATGTCAAAAAGAATACCTGATGTTCAAACAGCAACAACCGACTGTCTCAAAGACACCTCCACATGCTCTCCACACAGTTAAACGTTTGAGCTTATCACAGTGACTAGATACGAAAGCCCCACGGCTACTTTTGAAACAGAGCCTTGCTATCCTTCACAGGTCAGGTGAATTTTCTAGCTCTACGCAGGTATGAAGGTGTGCATCCTCAATGGTTATGATCCTGTCACTGTGAAAAAACTGGTGTACTTTGTACACTGACAGATACCAGTGTCTCTTACACCACCTGGGATAAAAACACTTTCAGTCTGATGCTAGTAAGTATTCCTGCCACACCAGAAGGCCTTCACTTCCCTAGGCGATAACACTTGTTATCACATAAGAAGGCCTCCACCCACCTGCATCACTCAAACTACAAAGCTTGGTTGATGGGCAAAATATTTCTGATTTCTTTTTCCAGACAACTTGGGCAGATAATTCTCCATTACGTTGATACATACTCTCAAGTTACTTTAGGTATAACCCAACGGTACAGCTCTCGGTTTTGATATCCAAAAAATGTTCTGATATTGAAAGTGAATGACGTTATGATCTAGAGTGACTTGCGTCATGCAATCCAATGGTGGCACAGTCATGTCCCTGACGAATGAGGGTTAGCGTCCACTGAGGGGGTCACCATCGCCAGGCATCTAAGACGTCCATCACTCACCCTCACTAGGCGAGGTAAGGCCTCTTGGTCAGATGGTCTTCACCACCTAACCATATCATCAGGCGTCTCCTACCTCTCACTGTGCACCACGACTCCCCCTCCCCTGTCAGTTTCGTCAGCTGGTGCACCTCCTGCCTCGGGTGGGAGGACCATGGTGCCTCCTGGCCACTAAGGAAGGTCTACGGTGGCTGCTGACCGCTAAGGGAGGTCTGCTGTGCCTGCTGGCCGCTAGGGGAGGTCCGCCGTGCCTGCTGGCCGCTAGAGTAGGTCTACTGTGCCTGCTGGCCGCTAGGGGAGGTCTACTGTGCCCGCTGGCCGCTAGGGGAGGTCCGCCGTGCCTGCTGGCTGTACGAGCCGAGGCAGTTGGAGTGGCGGACGGCGGCAAGCTCTCCCTATGTGTATTTTGCTGATGTACAATGTCAACACGCCTTCCTTGGCCAACAACGGGGGCGTAACCCTCCCCGCGCGGCAGACACACCACCTACGGCCCTCAGCTCACCGTCTGGATGGTCCAAATTAATATAAGTCTCCAGGGTAGTATGCAGGACCCGGTACCCCCGGGGAGTGTGTGTCCAGCTTCGGGTAATCGGGTTAAGCATCGCCGACGGCCTCCTGCCATCCGCCGGTCCGACCCGCTCTGTTGACATCGCCGACGACTGTCCGACTCCTTACGCCGCCTTGACCCACTACACCGCCCGCCAAAAACACCCTCGTCCAGGAGAGCCTACCATTTTATGATGCCCAGCATAGCGCCTCCCTTCGCTACAGCCTACTGCTGTTTGACCACTGTTAACCTCCTCGTAAAGTTAATAATGTGTGTGTGTGTGTGTGTGTGTGTGTGTGTGTGTGTGTGTATAATCACCTACTACTTCTGTACGGGGAGGGAGTTCTACATCCGTGGGGCCCCATCTCGTGACCACACTTTACAATTATGGTTTATTTGGTAAACTTCTCCATACTGACCACATTAACAACATCGTCAATTAGTTTACTCCATCCATCTACAACTTTCACACTACAACATCATTGCATCATCATAACAAAGGTTCTTCATTAAATCTTTTGTTCTAACCGAAGTTTGTTCTACGACTGCATCTCTTGAAGAACTGTTCACTGGTAACATCACATTTGGTTTAATTTAAATTCTTTTAACAGTTAACAGGTCAAGTCTTATTTTTTCCCCATGTGGACAAATTCAGTGCTCCTAACCACACCTTGGAACACATCTCACATAATTCTGGTAATATATTTGTTTCTATTCTCTGGACCTTCTCTATTAGTCATCTGTGTTTCTTTACGTGTGGTGACCAAATTAAGAAGTACATTCTAGATTACCTAATATAGGATGCGAACAGCTTGTTGAATATCCTTATATATATATATATATATATATATATATATATATATATATATATATATATATATATATATATATGTGTGTGTGTGTGTGTGTGTGTGTGTGTGTGTGAGTGTGTGTGTGTGTGTTATTCTATCATTTCCCAGCAAACAGTTTGCCTCCTGTACTATTCTCCAAATACGGGACTCTGGCGACAGGTGAGGGAAGAGGTCAACTCCCATGTTCTCACAGAAAGAATCCTGAAGCATATTTTCTGTTACATAATGATCATACTGAGGCCTTCTCTCACTGTGTCACATATTCATTACTTCGCATTTAATTCGGTTGAATGCCATTAATCATGCATGATGCTAACTTTGGAGTTTGTCTGGGTCCCCTTGTAGGTTGATGCACTCCCCACCGTTCGTATCTTCAGGTATGAGGCCAATCCTTCTGAAAAATCACTTACATATATCAAGAGGAGAAATCATCCCAGGACTGAAGCCTACAGCACACCACTGGTGACCCGCAACCGATTTCGAGAAGTCTCTTCTGACATGTGTCGTTTGCTCCCTTTCAGATAGTTTCTTTATCTATTGAAGTAGTCTTCCCCTTAATCCTGCCTAAAGATTAACTTTCTTGACTAACCTCCAAATGCAGTCAAGAGTTAAACGCTTTCTGGTAGTCCACGAACACACAGCCCATCCCTCTTCCTCCTTTGTCTTGCAGAAGTCTGCAAGCTGACGCACGATCCTTCTCCGAAATCATGTTGTCTCTCACATGTACCGTTTCATTTTTGCAAGTAATCATCCATTTACTTTCTGATTATTTCTCCTTCTGAACATGTCTTACAACCCCTACCATAGCCGTACCTCATCACCTGCAACTCCTCCCTCTGAATCCCTCCGCCTGGTTACCTGCTCTTTAACTGACAATTTACTCTAATTCATGGGAAGCTGTGGACGATCTGCCTCGTCCGCATTCTTCCTTCCCAAAGCTTTCTGTTCCTGTTTCCTCCTGTTGGTGTCGTCATTCCTGGCTCTCTTATACCCGTCACATGTTGAGTGGCTCCTGTGCCTCCTGTATGCACTCCATGGTGCATCCCTAAGCTTCTTTCCCTTTTCACAACGTTTTACAGAACTATATATATATATATATATATATATATATATATATATATATATATATATATATATATATATATATATATATATTCCAGCATTTACTCTCTGTTCACAGGTAAAGGAACCCCTGCTCGAACTCCTTCACTGTACATCTTACAGAAACTTCCATATCAGTGCTCCACATGAGGACCACAATCATATGTTTAACACCATGACTTCCTGTACACTAAACTGTTATCACTTTACATCGTTCTCAAACAACCTTCTTGCTCGGCGTCTGATCATGGCCTCTCGTAACTGTGGCGCTGAAGAACCGTCTTGATGATTGAGGAACTTCAAGGCTTTTCTTAAGTAATAATTCTTCTCTGAGTCTTCTCTCTTCTGCTGTGGACAATAGTAGAACATCTACCGTCTCCTTGTAACTCAGTCTTCTTATTTCTCTCTCGTTCCCTCTATTCCCCCAAACCCACCCACTGAACCTTATGTGTTCGGTCTATATGGTGCTGCTGTAAGTAGGATGACCTACTGTAAGATGCACTTTCTAATTCATGTCTCAGATAATGCTTACTGAATATTTCCTTATCCAGGTACATGAATGTGATCATATATTGGTACAATAATTTGCCTCTTGAGCAATTCTTACGACCTGAGTTTATGGCGACAGGTGGGGTCGGCTCGTAAGTCCCTTTCACACACAGACCACTGTAGTTTCTCTTCAGTCAAGTGACAGTCATACCCAGACCACCTTCCTCCCCCTGTGTCCCAACTTTCTAACGTTACATTTGCTTGGTAGGATTTCATTAACCAAGTATCTGACTGACTCTACAGTTTGTCCAGGTCTCCTAGTATACTGATGCAATCCTCATTCATCATTATTTTCCTCACGACTACAAAATTATCAGTAATTAATTAGGTATACATGATCCGATCCATTTGGTGTCTCATTAACGTATATCAAGAACAACAGCAGCTTTCAGACCGAGCCATGCGGCACGCCACTGGTTACCAAAGCCTACTTAAGAAAAAAAAAAAGAAAAAAAAAAGGTCCTCTCCACCTGTGTCGTCTTCTCTCTGTTGTTTAGGATTCGCT